>NW_028277056.1:11623500-11928000 GCF_059951505.1 Python bivittatus
TTGTTTTTTGCAGGGAGTCTTTCCACCTAGCAGAATACTAAAAAAAGGGGACAAGACACAGAGAGAGAACTTCTGGAAGAGATGTTGTCTGTTCTGCTGTTCTAGCTTAGTTGGCTATGTATGAAAGCAAAGCTCAGTAAAATCCTTAGGTAGTAAGGTCAGACCTTAGAGATCTCATTAGGTCTTGAAGAGAACTACAGAATGTAAGAACAACCTTAGCTATTGGCATAGAGTTTGAAAGCTATCAGCTGGCTTTGGTGTAAAAAATGGGAGCCTTGGCTGGTCAAAAACTCCTTCTTGACTAAAGGTTGAGGATGATGACGACAATGACAGGATTTGTGTGCCCTTTTTGGGGGGTAACCATCTTTCTGAGGTTGATGTTCTTATCAGTAAACTGGCTGTGGGGGAAAGATAAGGTTTAATCAGCATTTTGCTTTCCTAACAGTGTCTCTTTTATTGATGAGGTCAGAAAGTGTAATTTTGTTTTAATTGTATTGTATCATTTGATGTTGAAGAGCCATTTTTACTAAATGATTATGGTAAATCATGATCATGTTGCATCAACCCTTGAATTAATTCTGTTACAAAAGAGACAGCCGATACAATCAGTGAAGTATTACACTGCCTCCTTATGCTGTAACTGCCTATAGCAAGTCAATTCAGGCCAAGGAATCATTTGCCTCATACTTAAAATATGAGATCCTGAATCTTTTAATATTACCTTGCCTGTGATTACTGTAGAATGTTTACAGAGTATGAGTCCAATTTGATGATAATGTTTTAAAAAATAACTTCATAAACAATGTATTTATTTCTGCTTTAATATCTCATCCTTTTTAATGAAAACTCTGGCCAGTGAACATGGCCATCTCTCCTAACATTATCCCCCTGAGATTGTCTGGGTCAAGGGAGTGGCTGATCCAGTGTCACTGAGTCACCTGCTTGGTTGAATGAGAACTTGACTCTGGGTCTCCTAAGAACTTAGTCTTATTTGTAAACTTGGAGCCAAACTTATTCTCCCCAAGGGTGAATTGACTTAAGTATGTTTTTCATATCTTTAATGTTAGATCTTTTCTACACATTTGCAGAAGAGACAGAAAGCCACAGATTTCTCCAGTGTTTGCAAGTCATTATGTGTTGAACTCATTTCTCTTCTAACAATGCTTAATTGAATTTTCTCATCTGCATATTAGATCAGCCTGTTCACTTAATTTTTCTTCCTATGAATTTGTATCAATACCTGAGGAATACTTCCAGTTCCTTCACTTTCATTTTAGATCTCAGTTAAATAACATGGCAATAGAGTGCTATCACAAACAGCTATTTGAGATTGATTGCCTGGGATATAGTGAAGTAGTTTAGCTGATTACGTGAGTGTTTTTGGCAGCTTAACGTGGACACTAAATGCTAGAAAAACAAAGCATGGGACATTAGAGAAAAGAAAAGCCATCCCTTCCCTCCAGCTACTTCTAAAGTATAGTACAACTTCCCTTCAGTTCCAATATTGCTACTTTTAGCATGCAATAGATGCTCTAACAAAACAGTTGCCATGGTGAGGGGTGCTAATTTTTACTGGTATAGTGGGATGGCAAGTCAGAACATTTTAATTTACCAGAAGGCCAGATCCTTTAGCCTCCCAGGATACTCCTTACCAACCCAAGTTTTTTGTTGTTGTTGCTGGAAAGATGAGAACATTTACAAATAAAGCACTGGGCTGAAGCCACCCACCCTTTTTGTGTTTGAAAACTACTTACAGGGCTTCTTGAGGTCAGCAAAGAAGGTGTCTGCAGGAATGTTGGTACTCATGGCCTATCCTACTGTCCCAGTCAAACAGAATTCAACTAGAACTATCCATCAATTGATGCTTTCCCAGTATATCTGATCAGGCATCTACCTCTTGAGTATCATTTGAAAGGGACAGACGTGTGGTCTCCTTTATATAAAATCACATCAAAGTGCATCAGGCATACATTTGGATTATATAGAGGGGAGATTCATGAGATGCCTCTGATACAAATGGTGAAGATATATATGTATATATTTTTGTATATATACTCACATATATACCACACAATGTATATTAGCATGTATTCATTCATTCAGATTAATTCTAATTTTCATTAGCTACAGCAGACAGACTTATCTATAAGACATGACAGGACTGTATTACCTTAAAGTTCCCAAATGATGCTTCTAAAAAATAGCATGTTTCCTCCAAAGTCGCAGACCTTATTTTCTGTAGGGACTCAAACTAACATAGATGATGGATTGACTGACTGGCTGACAGATACATTGGTGAAAAAAATCAAATTGCAGATACTGGGCTGTTTCCAATGGCTTTTATCATAGTAGATTAATATTGCAACCCAGCAGGAAGTAATGTAAATGTCTAACTATCCTTTCCTATTAACATTAAAAAAGAAACAATTGTTTATAGCAGATTTTTTAAAATATTTAATATTGTTAAATATTAGGTCACCTGATTTTTTTTTTAAAATCCAGACTACTTATATGCAGATATTTCAGTTTAGAAACACACACAGAGATGCACTGCTGTCATGTCTAAATTATACATTTGTAGAAATAATTCTCCTTTTCTTTGCCTGCTAAACACAAACCGGAGAGAGATTTATCTGCTGGGCAATTCCATCAATTTGTAGGAATTTGTATCCTGTGCCTTTGTTTTGGTGTGTTTAGACAGCCATGTGGTTAAAGTTGCTGGCTAATGATGTGCCAGATTTTGCACTGATCTCCTGGCATGTTCGTAGGGTTTGCTCGTGTCAAAAATGTGTAAGTGGCGGGTAAGGCTATGGAATGTCTTTCTGTGCATGCTTTCTTCTTTTCTGTTCCTTGCTGCTAGTTGCAAGAATTAGCAGATGTTTCAGCTGATTCACAGTGCTTCATGCCCCCCAGTGGAACTAGCCCTTTAATTGCCTGGCATCAGATGTTTACTGGGTAACACATGCTTAAAAAACCTACCCTTGCCAGCTTCAGCCTTTGCATGTCCAAATATACATTTGTCAAAACCCTGGAACCTCCATTCATCAGTGTAACACATCCTAAGCCAATATAATACCACCTGGAAGTTTTAGACTAGAAAGCTGCTTATCTTTCATCATTGACCAGGCATGCTAGAGCCAGTGTGAGTGTGGGTCCAAAATCAGGTTGGGGGACAATGGTGTAGTGACAGTAGTTCACTCTGTTTATTATTTATTTATTAACCCAGTGTATACACCTGCTCATTTATCCAAGAAGCTCTGGATGGCAAACCAAGTAAAAACAAGGCATCTCATAAAACCTAAAACCCCAAGCTGAGTCTTGGTAAAATCACAAAGCCACTAATCACATATAGAGCTCCCATAACTACCCTCTCAGCCCCAGTGCTTGGGGGAAGAGCTAGAGCTTCACAGCCTTGTGAAAGGGCAATAGAATTGCAGCTGTCGATATCTGGGGGCAGGGACCACGACAGAGAAAGCATGCTTTCTGGGACTTACTAGGTGACAGTGTACCCGGGACATCCCCACTTTGCCAGATCTGGTGGGATGGGTGGAAACTACTGGGGAAAAGCAATTTCAAAGTGACAAGTAACCAGGTCCCATATCATGTAGGGCTTTAAAGGGGACAGCCAGCACTTGAATTTCTTGTGGAAGCCTACTGAGCTCATGTAGCAACAGTGTTAATGGGCATACCACAGTGCCCCCAAACTGCATATGCCACTGCATTCTGGACCAGCTGAAGCTTCTGAATGTTCTTCAAGGGCAGTTCTGTGAGCCAGTAGACATAACAATTTTTCAGTGTTTTATTCATATACACCCAGTTGATGTAAAACATCCTGCATTTGTATTCATTTGCACATTCAGTAGTACCTCGGGTCATGAACTTAATTCGTTCCGCGACTCTGGTCGGGACCCGAATTGGTCGCGACCCGAATCAAATTTTCCTATAAGGTTCAATGTAAATACAGTTAATCCGTTCTGACCCCTACGAATTTGGTCGCCAACCAATTTTGGTCGTGACCCGAATCAAATTTTCCCATAAGGTTCAGTGTAAATACGGTTAATCCGTTCTGAACCATATGTATTTTTTTTAAAACCACAAAAATATGACACAAAGTACAGTACAGTACAGTATGAAGAGAGAGAACACTAACCTTGCTTGAGGCGTGGAGGACAGGAAGGCGGGTGGGGAGGTGGTTATTGTTTGGAGGGAGAGTCCCCCTCCCTACAGGAAGCCACAACCACGTGTGTCAGCAGGGAAAATGGCCACGGATCCTGTTCGTCACCCAATGCGGAGTTTGCGAACAGAAGCAAAATTTTGCGAATGGTGCTGTTCGTGACCCGAATTGGTCATGAACAGAAGCGTTCATGACCCGAGGTACCACTGTATTTTGTGTCCTAAAACTGACGTTCTTTGCTTACAACATTCTCTGTATGAGCACTTGCCTAAATATTTCTGACTTTAGTAGAGGATGAAGCAAAGTGATTCGAAATCAGTGCTGCTGCAAATTCCTTTGTGTAGATTAGCAAAGATTATAAACATTTATCTGGAAATAAGTTGCATAACAAGAACCAGTTTGGTGTAGTGATTAAAGGCACCAGGTTAGAAAGCAAGAAACTGTGAGTTCTAGTCTTTCCCTAGGCATGAAGGTGGGCAGGTGGCCTTGGGCCAGTCCCCCTCTCTCAGCCCTTAGAAGTATGCAGTGGTAAACCACATCCAAAAATGTTGCCAAGAAAACTTCAGGGACTTCCCCAGCCAGTTTCCAGAAGTCAAGACACACTAATAAATAAATAACAATTAGCACAATTCTGACTCTTAATATATATTTGTATCATTTAGATAACATCATTGTTATCTCTCTGTGTGTTTGGGGGTCAATAATATCAAATGATAAGTGATCAAGGCCCCATTCCTTTCAACATGCATGTGAAGTGTGTAACACACAATAGAAAGGCAGGGCATTGCTTACCCAGTTGCACTCATCCTTTTGAGATCATTAACTCCTCCTGACTGCACTGGTGCTTTTGTGTGACACTTAGCAAGAGCTCATAGTCTAAACTACAATACAGTAGTAGAGGAAGAAAAAAGAGGAAGGGAACCAGGTGGAGGAAAGAGGCACAACATGAGGCACAACATGTATAGCTATTTCATGAGCTATACTTGATGAGGATCATATGTAGATGTTTGCCAAATTTAGTAACTTGAACCTGGATCACCACAGTTGGTCTTTGAACCTGTACTAGCTTTTTGTCCAACCCATACAATAAGTCAACGGGATGAAGCGATTGTGACAGACTTCAGTCTTGCATAATCTACCTGTTTTTTTTACAAAACCTTTGGTTCCCATCCAGTGGAGGAGACCCAAACCCATGGCCCTCAAAGTTCCATACTGGTGGAGACCTGGCTATAGAAGAACAAATTCACATGTGTATTACTACAATGTGGAGGTTCAGTGCATTCCTAGACTCAGCCGTCTTCAGATCTCCTGTTGATCAACCTGTCACTGAAGATGAATGTTCTCCCTAGGGCAGTGACAAGGCAGAAAGAGAAGGCAGATCCATATGCTGATCAATTGCTTTGCTACTTTGGTTCCCTCCTGTTCTAGAAATCTTCAGCGTAGTCTAAAAAGCAACGAATTGTAAAAAGCAACAAATAGTAGGTAGAACCTTGACAGTATAGAATTCTATACATCAAGATGGTATCTGGCATTTTATTCAGCCTGCTCTACCTTAAAAGAAACTAAATCCCTACTGCAAGCACTTCCATTTTCAGAGAACTTTAATTAAGTGAAATTTTGATCTAACTGACCATTTGGGGTGTGGGGTTCGTCATCCCAGATAGCAATAAAATATTAAATTACATCATTCACCTTGATTTACATAATTGGTGTAATGACATTACACAAATGAAGTAAATTGATGCAAATGACATAATTCACAGAATTTGTGTAGTGATGTCAATTAAGCCTCTTTCATTTCAGCCCACATCCTGAGTTAACAGCTGAAACTCAGCTGCATACTCCCACCCCAAACACTTTCTGTGTTGGAGGCAATGGATTTCATTGTTAGCAATCGTACGCTTGTCCAGTTCATCAAATTTAGCTCTTAGGCATGCCACAAAATTAGCACAATTGTCCATGTCTGAGCTGCTTCAAATCAGAAAGGTTGTAGCTCCCTTTGCCATATGCCAATTATAAATCCTACGTCGGTATTATTGTTGGGAAAATCTTCAGGTCTCAGGGAGATGTCCAATTCAGATTACGCGAAGCAGGCCATAAATTTGCTTGGATTCCGATCCTATTTGTCAGGCAAGGATGGAGGTTACTCAGTGTTTGAGAGTTGCAGCTTCTGCACTTTCCTCTCCTACACCTTTATTACCTTGGGCTGGAATTGGTATAGGTCCTTTGATTATGGTAGATTCCAACCTCCTTCTGAGCTAGATGGTTCATTGTCTAGGTTAACTGGTCCATTGGGGTAAACAGTTGCATCTGATCCTGGAGCATAATATTGGCAATTTGATGGTGATATTAAGATTGCCAGAGCACTTGAAACCATAGTCTAATCCTTGGTCACTAGGGAAGAGCTCTCTTCTTACAGTGATGGGGGTATAAAAGGATAAATCTAGCTGTCAGGCTTCACAGAGGCATAGCTGTAAATTTCAGTTCTTCTGATATTTAACCCCTCATTTAGGAATCGGCTTAGTCAGCACAATTATTCTCCGTACTGCAGATAGGAATGAAGCCATGTACTCACAGAAGATTTGTTCATTGCAGTATGCAGAAATCGAAGCCCTTAGAGTCAGTAGGCTGTGTTCCTGGGTTTAAATTCTAGATTTTTTTCCTCCCTGCTTTTAAAGTCAGCCAACATTTGGTCATTCTCTTAGTGGCCTCAGGAGGTGCCTGATCTATGCTTGACATAACAGGTTCTCTTCGGTGTGGGAGCTGTTCTACATGGTGTAAGAACAGCTCTCCTTTGCAGATGTGCCTGAATCCACATGGTTTTTCTGGAGGACTCAGCTTGCCATCCATCTGGGTTTGGACAACTTGTTGGATTGTGGCTAAGGCAGTAAACCATAGTTACAGACTGTTATTGAGGTGTTCCTCCTTAGCCATAGCCTGACCCAAGATCAGAGAACCCCAAGGACTCCATAGATAACACAGTAAATCTATTAACAGTATGGCTTAGCCTTGGATCTGTAAGCTCCACCTTGCCATTGCTCCTCTTCTTTTTTGAGACAAACTATAGTTGCAAACTAGTATTGAAAATAGCTTTTTTTGTTGTTTCCACAAAGCCTGGTGGAATAAAACAACAAATCATGCTTTGTTTAGAGCTGTAAGGTTTTATAGCCCAGAATCTATACTTTCCAATGAGACTCTAAACCGAGTTTTTTCCAAAGAAAGTTCAGCTTTTATTTTGGCCAAGAGAAAAGCAGGGTGGACCACTCTCTATCCGACTGGCAGAGGGAAGACAGAGAACAGCCACACCCTAAAACAGTTTACAACAGCTTTTATACCTTTTTGTTATCAGGAAGCATCTAGGAGGAGGCCACACACACAAGTGTGCCCGCCTTCTAAGGTTGACATAACATTAGCTTAAGCAGCATAAACTAATAGTCAAGTCTCTAGTCCTCACTTGTTCCAGGGGTTCCTCATATAAGGCATTGCTGTCTAGCTTGCCCAAATCATGCAGAGTATGTGGTTGCATTGTGTGGTTAGAAGCAAGAGTAGGTGCAAAAGTTCATGCATGCTCAGGAAATGTGTCTAGGAGCTGGGAGGAGGAAAGGGGAAAACTGCAGACGTTTCCCCTTTTCAGACCTCTGATACGAGCAAGCAAGACTTTTGGCCTTTAGCTTAACCACATCTTCCCATTTCTTTTTGCAACTCTGCAAACTGTTAAAATGTCCCATAAATTTAGCATAAATTTATGCTAAAAATCAGCATAACTTTTATAAAATCCCTACTTGCAAAAGCATTCCTAGTTTCTTTAATAGCATCTAGACTGACCCTTAGCCACACAGTCACTAGGTCAGCAAAAGCTTGAGGTACAGAAGCAACGAAGCAACAGGCTGTTAACGCTCCCTCCAGAACTATGAAATAAACGTAGGCATCTCTTTTTTGTGAAAGGAAAAAAGGTCATGTGAATATCTTTCTTCACAGTATTCACAATATTAATCATAAATAAGGCAGTCTATTTGTGCATACATCCCCTTCCTTGGAATGAAATTTTTTGTCCTTTAGCTCTTTTCTATAGTCAAGTGTTAGGAAAAAAAACTTTAGTGAAAAGAAAAGAACAAGGAGAGAAGCGAAGGGTGGGGGGAGAGAAGAAATTTGTATGGTTCTGTCTTTGGACTTCTAGATGAAGCAAGTTCCCTAATCTGAATGCATTTTAGTAAGCCAGCTACCTGCCCAGCTCAGTCCTGGACAAGAGGGCATACTGTATCTCAATTCGGAGCAAAGATAAATGTTAGCTCAGTAATGGGGTTCATTGGGTGATATTATTTCATAGAGAAACTAGAAATAGAAATTTGAGAGTCATTCAGAAAACCTTAGAAATGAGAAAGAGGGGAAATCTGATTAAAAGACTTGATGAACTGAAAATGGAAGCCTGTATTGTGCCCCTCCTGATATAATATTTAATAAAGGCCAGGGAATCTGGTGCCCTTAAGTTCTCTTGGATTCCAGCTGCCATAATCTCTGATAATTGGCCACACTGACTGGAAGTTTATGGGAATTGGAGTCTAAAATGTCTGGATGCCATCTGGTGCAGTATTGTACCTTCATTTGGTGTAATGGAAAATATCTGTAGTCTTACATTATCAGACTGTGTATTGTCCTTTCTCCTCTAGCAATAGCTATTATTTTTTGTGAAGTGGGCTAGAAGAACCACATAATGAATCCACAACACCTGATAAGTTGAACAAGAGCCTATAAAAACAGAGACAAAAATTCAGCTTTAGATTATTTTTCCGAATACAGATAAGTCCAGACTTACTTGGTTAAAATATTTGACCAAGTCCATATTGCAAAACTGTAGTTCAGCAGCAATAGTTGTAGGATCTCTTCTGATCAGCAACCAGACTTAATTTCTTTCATTAAGCCAATTCATGTTTTTGGGTGTCCACCTAGTCAACCTTGACTAATCTCAAAAGCTAAGCAAGCTCAAACCGAGATAGTGTTGGGAGGGAAGGCCACCAGAAAACTCTAGGGCTGTAGCTTAGACTTAAACAAATCCTAGAAGTGAAGGTCACACAGTTTCCATATTGTTCAGAAGAAAACCATGTGGAAGTAGCCATGAAATCATCAGGAACTGAGCTTAACTCAAAGGAAGTTTTACTTTAAAAGCTATAAAGGAAAAATAATAAGTATCAGTTGGTACTAGCAATTTGCTAAGAATACTTGAGTCCTTTCACGGAATGTAAATTAATGAATTAAGTTCTTTCTTGTCATCCTTCCCTGGTTGTAAGCCCATTGACTCTTGAAGTCAACAAGGTCCTCCTTTGTTCCAAAGCTCATATTTTCTGTTTCTCATTTATTTAAGTCTTATAATGTTTGTTTTTTTCATATATAAAGAAAACATGACAGTCCCTGGATTATCTTCTGGTTTAGCTTTTGCAAATAAGGTAATAAAAGTAGAGAATGGATGCATTGATGTTACGATGGCGTTCCCGTTGATTTGGAAGTCATTTGCAGGTAACCCAAAGTTTTTCCCAATTTTAAGACAAATGGTACCCTGAAACCTGAGCCAGTCCAACTCAAGCTTGAGAAATATTGATCACTAGTTTAAAAAAAAAAAATCTTTAAGCACTCAGTGCCATTTCTAATAAAATACTCCCAGGAATGAGCCTTATTCACCAACCCGATGCTGATATATAATTGCATTGATTAAGACGTTTTTCTGGGATCCTCCTGCTTCTCTCTGAAACTTGTCCGTGTCCATTGTCTCCTTCCCACTAAAGCCCACGGGCAGCTGGAGATGTATTTATGTACTGGTAATCAGCTGTTTTGATTAGGACTGTGTGAAAGCTTTTGTCTTGTTATTGCCTGTCTGAATCGCTTCATCTGCCAACATACTACATGATAGCATTGTGCATTGTGTGCTCCTTTGTTATGCAATAAAAATCCCAGTTCAGAAATAATCTTCAAAGCAGTATAACCCATAGCAAAATCATTGCTGCATAACTGACCTGTACCCTGGGTTTCACCGATTGTCATTTGCTATTCAAAGCCTTGGCAGTTCAGTGCCATTCTGAATTACTGATAGGCATTGCTTCTCAGGTTGGCTTAAATAGCTCAGTTCACTCTCCATTTTTTCTTCCCAGTGAAAAAGGGAAATGTTAGAAGAGGATTTTCTGCCTAATGAAAATAATCACATATTTAAGATCCTTGTGTACTTTAATATCTTAGCCTGCTGACTAAATGCTTCCCGCTTTGTCTTTTGGCCTGAATTTTGTCTTTAGTCTTCACTCCTGGGGTTGTCCTATGGTTTAAAGCCTTTACCACCAGGGAATAGGAATAACTCATTCTGATTAGAAAAAAATGTATTTATGGTATCCTTAATACACTGAAACAAATATGTATTGAAAATTTAGAAGAAGCAGCTTATAGAAAGCAGTGAACAGATCACAGTCCTCAATTCCCTACCATGCGTGAGAGCTACATTGGCATGTTGCCAAGAGTCTTAAGAGTGTTTTGAACTTGTGAATAGGTATATGTTGTATTTGAATCAGGTATGAGTGGACCCTGTTGTTTTTCACATGCAGAGTATTTGAAAAGTGCATCAACGTGGTAGAGCTTTGCCACAGGGACGGATGGGATATAGAAAATGTAGAAAAATTAAAACCTGTGCCCTACTTTCCAATTCAGCTTTAACTAATGATGTAGAGGAATATTCTGGACCATTATGTTACTTTTTTAAACTTTTTTTTTTAATTGAGACCCATAAAAAAACAAATCTGAATGTGTTTCCATTTGCAGTGTTCCCTAACTTACAGAGCTTTTGAAACAAAAGATAGGGATTTGGGTTGTGGGCCGGGTGGGAGAGATGAAAGAGAGAACACACATGGTGAGAAAGAGAAGAAGCCAAAAGTATGTTGATGAGGGGGTGGGATTACAAGTACATACAGTGGATGGGAAGAAGACAGTATGTGCAGTAGGTGGGAAAGGAAGTGATTGAGCATTATGGGTGGGTGGATGAGAAAATCCAAGTGAGAAGGTGAGCGATGTTGCTTGCTAAAAAAATGTATGTCTTATTGGAAAAAAAAATAGCTTTGCCCTTTGGGAAAGTGATTTCAGTTATGGAAACATTACTGTTAAGGCCATGGTTCTCAGAACCAAGTTTCTGCACTGATGTGCAAAGCTAGTTGCAAACCTGTGCATTATTGATGCATGGATCCAAGACTTGAATCAGGGACCTTGTGATCAGAGACTGTGAAGAAGTCATTGAGTTGTGCAACTCCGACATTGAAGGAAATAGGTTGCTGTAGATCTGCTACTTTGGTTGGAATATACAACACTTCGACCAGAGTGATTTAAAACTAAAGTGACAGTTCTAAGCTTTGCTCAGGCATTATCTATGGGATACAGAAGATATTGAGTAGAAGGAGGCTTGGGGGGGGCTGATAAGTACTAATCTTTGGCTTAAATAACAGGTGAGCAATTTGTGGCCTGTGGGATACTTGCAACCCATGGGCTTCTAAAACCATAATTTATGAAGATCTTTGGGGCTGAAGATTAGAACCAAAATGGTCCTAAGTAGGAACACTATCTCGCACTAGGAGATTGGTGGAATAGCCCAATAAAAGGATGCTCAGGAAAAAAAACCTAAAAGAGAGAATGATCCCAGAAGCCTTTTGCTCCAATAAGGTCTGGGTTTTGCACACCAATTTGAAATAATCAGTTCATTCTCTGGATTCAAGCATCTGGTTTCACAATATGGCTTCCAAAATGCTTGCTCACAGACTCCTTTGTTAGGAAGCTTTGTACCTGAAATATCTCACTGTTGTTTTCTGCAATTCCAAGTGATTTTTTTTCCCTTTTGTTTCTGCAGGAGTTATATATACAGGTGATATCCTTGACCGAGAGACTACTCAGTCCTACTGGCTAACTGTGTATGCAACAGACCGTGGAGTTGTTCCACTTTATACCACCATTGAGGTTTACATTGAAGTTGAAGACGTAAATGACAATGCTCCCTTGACTTCTGAACCCATTTATTATCCATCTGTTTTGGAAAATTCCCCCAAGGATGTTTCAGTTATTCAGATACAGGCACAAGATCCTGATTCCAGCACTACTGAAAAGTTGACGTACAGGATTACAAGTGGAAACCCCCAAAACTTTTTTGCCATCAACACCAAAACCGGTATGAGATATTTTCTCACTTTGCACATTATCAAGAATAGTGATATGCATGTTCAAAGGTTTTCTTTGCATACATTGTTTTTCTCCAATAGTCTTTTTTCTTCTGCTTCAGAGAATGTTCATGGTTAGTTGTGGTTAGTTTTCAGGAAGCTGGAACACTAAAACAAGGTGAAAGTTGACACAAAAATGGAAAGAAGTAGAAATTTGTGCCAGATTCACATATATTTATGAAGCTTGATTTGCAAGCCATAACATGAATGGAACAACTGTTCCATCTGAATTGCTCCCCATATTTTTTTCAATGTAAAATACATGAATTGGCCTTTTAATAATCTTCAAAGCAGATAAAGTTCCAGTATTATGTCTTTTGTTGTTTGCATATAATGTTAATTGGTTAATAATTGTTTATATGTAAACAGTTCACATTTTCCTGTTGATGCTGTCTTGGGAAGATTTGGCAAATGTTTACATTCTATAACCAGGGATTTCTTCATTTGACAGTCAATCTAGCAATTAGGGTTGTCCCTGATGCAGGTACAAATGTTGGCATTTCTATCATTTGAACTGTAGTTGAATTTGCCATAATGCTGTTTGTTATTAGCGTTGAGGGAAGAATAACACTAATTCAAATATCTCTCTTTAATAGGTATGATTGTAGCACACACAAAATGGTCACATATAGAAATTGCAGCTTAAGAGTGGATGATATTTTGGTGCCTGTTTTGTCAACGTTAAATTAAATCTTCCAATTAATTATGTATAAAAGTGAAAAATTAATCAGGAAGCCAGATGAGAGATACATCTGGTGGGGGGGATCTCTGATGTGACGATACTCACATCGTTGTGGGCTTAAATATCTTACTGTACTTTAGGTCAAATAAACTATAATTCAGAACAAAAATGTTAAGGTCAATAATTTTCTGAAACTAGATACTTTCCAATGTTTAAAATATTTTATCAGCCATAAATGCATATGTATATTTATATAAGACACAGAAAATACTTCATACAAAATATGAAGGAAGGAATTTTAACAAATATCAGTGATATAAATACAATTTTGTAGGGTAGTCCCATCAGACAGACATACACTTCAAAACTCAAACAGGAATATTTGGGGAAACTGAAAAGAGGAAGAGTAAATGCCACTGAGAAAATCTAGCCAAAAGGCATTTAAGAACTAATTATTACAGAGTTTGAAAGCGGAATTAAATATATGTTTTAAATGTGTGTTATTTCCAATTAAGGACTCTGTTTTTCCTTAACAATGGGTTACAAGTTTCCTTCTCATCAAAATATATTTGTTAACATTTAGGTAGCCCCAGCACCATTGGATGGGCTCTAATCTTTATATTTTGGGTATGCGGATTCCGTTTGTACTGAAATTCTGATAATGTGAATTCCATATGTAGCTTTGTCTAATGTAGTGCCTTCCAGCTGTGGAACTGAAAATTTCCAGTATCACTGGAGAGTGCAAGTTTAGAAAAGGTGCCCTTAATTATATTATTGATATATTACAGATCTTAAGCTCGGATGCTTATGCCCCTAGCAGTTACTCTGTTGGCAATGATATTTTTCCACCTTCATGCAGTCTTCATTAATCAATAGCCTTACATCTTGTAATAGTTCTTGTAATGTGACATTTTTTGCAATGGCCAGAATATCATTCATAACAAGCCATTGCCTTTCAATTTTGCAGTTCCTGGAAAAGGGGTTTGTTAGGGAAGGGAAGGGAAGAAAGTAAATAAAACAGATGATGGAGTTACATACATTAAAGCAGATTGATTGCTGCTATAAATTTTCAGTTTTATTTCCCATATATAAGTGTTAATTTCACAGCAACCCATAGCTGTAATTTATTGCTTCGATTTATGACATTTTTGTGTGGTCGGAGGGAAGTGATGAATTTTAATTCAGACCATTATGCTCTTCAAAATAAAAAGGACAAACTGCTAACGGAAGAACTAACAATCACATTCTGGAATCATATTGATACATCAAAGGGTTCTTTGTACATAGAAACCTTTATTCAGTTGGCTCTACTGCCTTCAAATTATCAGGGTTGTGCAGTCATTGAGAAGCTGGATGAGAGCCCATAACGTGAACATGAGGACAGAAATGGTGGAGTTGCTAAAGGCTGTTCACTTAATGCCATTCCCACTTAGTGCCCACCCCCTCTATTTAGAACAGGGGCATCTGCCACAGGAAGTTCAAGGAGGTCAAGATGGTGGCCGTGATTGTACCTGTTGGTACCATCTTGGCTTAATTGACTACCACCCATCTATTCCTCCAGGTGGCCCTGGAGGACTGTTTAACAGGATGTGTTTCTTCTTTTTTTTTTATCAAGACTTTTATTAAGATATATAAAAAGTACAATTAAAATACAAATCAGAAAGTATAGAAAAGAAAGAAGACAGAACTAAAAGAAAAAGACAAAAACTAAAAGAGTGAGATCAAGTAGAAAGATAAAACAGAAAGTGACTTCCGACTATCTCCAATACAGATATGAGTACAAATTTAAAAAAAAATTAATCTCTTACCATTATTTAATCCTAATTCACATTATTTCTATCAACACAAACCATCTAATCATTAAATCCCACAATCAAAGCTTCATTTTTTCCCAACCCAACACATAACCTAGGAAGGGTTGCCATGAGGAGACAAATTTAGAAACAGTATTATCTCTTATTAAAGCTGTTAGCTTCACCATTTGAGCCAAGTCCATTAGTTTAATAATCCACTCTTCCACTGCAGGTATTTATGAGAAAAGGAGGTGTTTCAAGCATACATAACATCAAAATAAGAATTAATCATGCAACTCACCTGAAAAGCCCAAATCTCTATTTTCTGGGCTCATTTCAGGCATTTTTTTCTGGGGTTAGGGATGGATTTTAAGGTGGGAAGGGAGTTTGCCACCTTCTTCCATTTCCACACTTAAATCTTCCCCAACTGAACAAATTAAGCTAAAGTTGGCCCCCAAATAAGTGATTTAGAGCAGTTTGGTGAGTTTTTAAGGCTGAAATTGGAAAATTTGAGCAATTTCTCCACTAGAGGATTTCCTCTCCCATTCCCTTCTGAAGGGAGGGAGGGGGGTAGGAAGGAAAAAGTCAGCTAGCCAGAAAAGGCTGTACAGTTGAAATTTGGCTTGTTTTATCACAGAATTTGTTGATACAGTCTCAATTTGTTGGGGGTGCAGAAACGAGATGTTGCAACCTACAATTGGTGGGTTGCACAATCTTATGCTAAACTAAACAGAGCAGACTTTAGCAGCACAATAGAAGGTAAATTCTCCTTTGAATCAAGCTCAACGTCAGGTGACTTCAGGGACAGGCCCACCATTGCTTTTTTTAATAAAGTTTTTTCCACTTCCCAAACAGTTTATAGTCCTGCAATTTCCTGAAGATCCTCCATCCACAAACTAACCAGCCTCTCCCCTTTTCCAGGCCCAGACAAGGTTGACCAGGTGCTGCCACCTGCAGAGACAATAGCCTGTTAAGTTGGTATGATCATACAATGATCCTGATTCAAGAAAAAACATGCTTCAGAATGTGCATTAGGTACATGCCACACCTGTAGGCAAGACCTTACAGAAGCTACATCTTTTCCAGAATCTCTGATTTAACAAGGTGCTGCCCGTTGGCTACAAAGCAAATCAACATTCTGAGCCTAATTTTGGGGGGTTTCAGAACTTGGAATTTGCATCTTCTGGTTTGGACCTTCTCCTGCTGGAGACTGTGGTGGACAACCAGTCCCACAATCACAAGAACAATGGTGGCAACAGCACTATGTAGCATATACAACAACTTGTATAAACTTCACTGAGTACTCTGTCCTCCTTTAATATTAGACATGTAAAATTTTGTCACATTAGGTACTCATATGTAAATGCATAGTTACAGCAAGAGAAAAAAAAATCTGTGGTTTTCCAAGGGTCCCTCCCCCCCAGAAAAAATGGTTTTACAAAAATATTACTACTTCTGAAAATGATATATGATTTGAGTAAAAAATGTTTATGAATGCTACCCTAACCTTCACTCCTCAAACTTATATTTTAAAGGAATGAATAGGAAAGCTTATGTAAATCTGTTTACAGTATCAGATCATTACAATTCCGGTATGCAGAGGAGAAGTTAAGTAGTACAACATTCAAATGCAAGGACAAGGGAGTATTTCTCCAACTGGGGATACAGATATTTATTTTTATAGGTGCAGGAAAACTCAGTATTCTTTGCTGATGGTCTGGCTTCTTCCTGTTGACTTTTAATCTTGAAATCTGTTCCTGTCTTCTACTGTGTCTCAAAGCATTGGGAATAGAGCAGACATTTCACTGGCAACAATATCATTTGATCTCTAAGGTGTAACAGATATTCCCCCTGCTTTTTTATTTCTGAAAAAGAGAACTTTTTAATTGCTGCAACATGTTCATGAAGGTTAGATTTCTACACATGTAATACAAGCATCTGTATAAACTGCATATGGAGGATATTGAGTTCCTTGGATGACATGGATGTCAGTAGAGCTACAACTGTACACACAAAAGCTTCCTTGGTGTACTTGTATGTACACTGAACAAAGACGGCAATAATGTACAGGCAAGACTGAACTACAGATACTTAGTGTGCTCCTGTACATCCTTTGGATAACATTCTTCGGAGAATGCCTGAAGATGTCTATAATAGAGGTGTCCAAAAGGGGGCCAAGAGGACCACAAAATAAGTGTTGTGCCCTTGCAATGCACGTACACAATGCAATGCTCATTTCAGCAGTTTGAAAAACCATCAGCTCCTGCAGGTACCTCTGGGCTATAACGTTACAATATCCACTCTCGTTACACCCCAGCAGCACAGTTTTCCATGTCATGTTAAGACCAGCAATTCAAGACATGTAATGGGATGAAGAAAATGGATTCATTCTTTCTATAGCCAGAAGGTTGTCCCAATATTAGCTAGGTGTACAGGAGATGCGTGCTTCGAATCACATAGTGGGTGACAGCCCATCATTGCTTCTTGAGTCTACCTGTCACTCTGGGAAGCGTGGACCACACCCGTCCTTTAAAAAAAAGAAACCTAACCATTGCCTTTTTAAACAACGTTCTCCATTTGCTAGCTGTTAGGTTTCTTTTTTTAAAAGTCCAGAATGAATGTGAGAGCCTTATTAGATTACTATTCTTCAACTTTTAAAGTGTTCAGCTGCCATATCCACATTCATGGATTAAAGTGCTTCATCATTTTGTTGCCTTGATGTAATAGCTAAAAAAAACCCTTTTGAAAGAAGGTATTTTTCACATATTGTTATGTATAACATCTGTCAGGCAACCATCGGCTCAAGAAAGTATACGGACTGAACGCAGTGGGTTAGATATCAAAGATTAACACAGCATTCTGCCAGCCAATTTACTGAAATTACAAGTGAGGGCTGTATTTATAGTACTTAAAGTATGTTCCATCAATCTTGGGTTATATTCTTGTGAATCCAAGCGCTGCATGACCAAGAATATCAAGTAGATATCATCTACAATCAAAGTAAAGTTTTTTGTCAAGTAGAACTTGATTCCTAGAGACTTCATGGACATATCCATAGAGTGTTGTTAGCTGCAAAATGGAAATGGTTGTCATTGCCTTTTGGGGGGAGGTTTTGTCAAACTTACAGTCTGTCTTCTATCCCTGGGATTCCCTAGAGATCTCCCATCCAAGTACAAGCTAAACTTGACTCTGCTTAGCTTCTAAGCCCAAACTAGGGCAGCCAGTGACGTTACATAGGCATTTTAAGGGGCATCAATTTGCAATCTTCATAACATAGATTAGAAGAACTAATTTCAACCAATTTAATTTGGGTAGCCACAGCAAATCAGATTAGCCAATTTTTGGTACAGATAGCTCTCAGTCAAGCAATGCTACAAATAAGGGAAGATTTCTCATTACATAGGCAAAATGCTTGAACACATGGCCTCAGCCTAGAAATGATGTAGGGCAGTAGTTATAACTATATGTTTCTAAATAGATGTTTCTTTTCCTTTTTTGCATATTTAATTGTATCATCTAAACACAACCATCAGTCTGCATGATTGATGAAAGGAAGCATTTTTAAGAATATATGTATATATGGAATGACCAGAATAGTTTATGTTATTGTAGTCCACATTCTTCTTCTATTTGGTTTCCTCTTTCTGGAAATTCTGGGAATTGCAGTCCCAGCACATCTGAAAAATACATTCTGGTGAAAATTCCTTATTGCCCTAATCCATCACAGGAAGTATGTTTTTGGAAGTGGATCACTTACATGTTTTGCCATCTGTGTATGCTGTGGCCCCAGTTTATTAGCTAGATGTGCGTAGGGCACCACTCTTCTCAACAAGAACCCTTCTCCTGGAATTATCTGTCAATCAGGGCTATATAACCTAAGAAGATCATGCTTTTTCTTTTTTATAAAATGATATACTAAAATAAATGAATCATGTCCCTAGGCATATGTTATACCTCTTTGAAAATCATGCTGTCTTTCCATAGAAGGTAATAACACCTAGAGGTACAGAAAAAAGTCTTCTCAGGCTTTTTGGCAGCTACTGAAACCAAAAGTGATTCTTTTCCAAGAACAAGTTCTCTTTAACAAGATTTATTGAAATGAAAAGGATGAGTTACAAGATTTCCAGAAATGTAACAATTTTCAGTTTAGAACCAATATACTTTCATTAACATTACAGCAGAGACTTTCTAATTTTTTTTCTAACAGTTTTCTTATAACCTGGCAAGGTGGCAGGTTTATTCACTGGTAATGGGGAAGTTTGCAGCTAACTGCTTAGATAGGTTTTCTTCATCTTTATCAGCCTAGGAACCAACTCTTACAGAGCTAATGGTTGTGCAAAGCTTTATTCTTCTTATTTTAAGTAAAACTCTCCCTTTACTAAAGCCTGGATAAACATCTTTGTCTATTGCTGCTGCAGTGGTTGTAAGACTGGTGGATAGTCAGAAAGTTGTTCTGAGTGGTGGATGGGACTGAAAGTTTGCTTTGCAGTAGTTTCTGTTTGGAGTTGCAGTGGTTGGTGAGGCCAATAGTGAACTCTTAGAAGTATTGGATTATGGATGCCATCATCAGCCAGCGTGCTCAGTGATCGTGCTGATTGCAAAGTATGCTTTTATCTGAAACATCTAGAAGTCATACTGTTGGGGAAGGCTCTTACAGTGGAAAGATTATTCTACTAATTTAAGAAGCACTAAGGAATAGCTAGAGAGCCCGTGTGGTATAGTGGTTAAGGCATCAGGCTAGAAACTGGGAGACTGTGAGTTCTAGTCCTACCTTAGGCAGAAAGCCAGCTGAGTGACCTTGGGCCAGTCCCTCTCTCTCAGCCCTAGGAAGGAGGCAGTGGCAAACACTTCTGAAAACCCTTGCCAAGAAAACTAGAGGGACTAGTCCAGGAGTCAATATTGACTCAAAGGCACAGGAAAAAAAGGAGTAGCTAAGCTAAATGTCTGTAGGAAAAAATATATAGAAATAGATGGGGGATCCTCATTGGATCATCTTTATCCTTACATCTAGAGGGTATCCAATTTGGGAAGGCTGATCTTTTAGAGTATAGTCAGCAGATCATACGCTATATTTATATGTTCATTATGATCTAACTTTCCATATGTGGAGACTTATATTTCCCCAATGGAGGAGTGATATAATAGAAGCAAGAGTGCCATTCCAGGACTTTATTATTATTTTCTTTTCCCAGAGTGGGAAGGTGAATCTTTAGCCAGAATGCTAAGATAAAGAAAATATCCGGTTTGCTCTGGCAAGTGAATGAGGAAATAATGGGGCTTTCAAATATGGTTTATGGCAATTTAGCACAGCAAAAGATGGAAAATAATAAAGAAGAACCTGGGCATTCTCTTCCTCTTCTTTGTGCAGCTTTATTTCTACTTCACACTATTGGTTTAAATGGTAACACTTCTTTTCAAGCATTTGACATTTCTTCTTAAAAACTAAAGGTTGTTGCAGGTCACTGGTCTGAGGATCTTTTATTTAGTCAAACCAACCAAGTAATAAATATCACTGAGCTCATGGCAGCTTACTTCTATGTAAGTATTTGTAGGATTGCTTTCACACTGATAGAGTTAATGTTATCATTTGATTAAGAGCTTTTGATGTCTTTGCGAAACGGAGGAGTACAAATCAGGGTCTTTGCTTCTATTGGTATACAGTGGTACCTCGGGTCACGAACTTAATTCGTTCCGCGACTCTGGTCGGGACCCGAATTGGTCGCGACCCGAATCAAATTTTCCCATAAGGTTCAATGTAAATACGGTTAATCCATTCTGACCCCTACGAATGTGGTCGCCAACCGATTTTGGTCGCGACCTGAATCAAATTTTCCCATAAGGTTCAATGTAATTATGGTTAATCCGTTCTGAACCATACGTTGTTTTTTTTTTAAACCACAAAAATATGACACAAAGTACAGTACAGTACACTATGAAGAGAGAGAACGCTAACCTTGCTTGAGGCATGGAGGACAGGAAGGCGGGTGGGGAGGCAGTTATTGTTTGGCGGGAGAGTCCCCCTCCCTACAGGAAGCCACAACCATGTGTCACAGCAGGGAAAATGGCCGCGGATCCTATTCGTCACCCGATGCGGAGTTCGCGAACGGAAGCCAAATTTTGCGAACGGTGCTGTTTGTGACCAAATTGGTCGTGAACAGAAGAGTTCGTGACCCGGGGTACCACTGTATTTAATTCCTAGGCATAGAATTATGGGGGAATTCAGGGAGTATCCCGATAAACTTCTGCCCTTAAACATTTTCCAGTGAAAGGGAAAATTCTGCAGGTTCAGGAAAACCTTAAGTGTCGGGGAAGAGAGAATGGCTAGCTATGTCCTTGAACAGGAACAAGCTGCGCTGCAAGATTTTGTTGTCGATTTCACACTTATTCTTCAGTAACAGATGCAAGGATGAATCTAGATTGAAGACTGAGCAGAATTCTTTCAACAGGACTCTTCCCTCTCCATCCCTACCCACCTTAAATTGTCCTGTTGAGTGGATCTCAGGATTTTGCAGAATATCCCATGCTAAATGCTGAACCACTGTTCTGCACGTAAGAATGGGTTATCCTGAATACCCAGAAGTGTTCAAGATGCTTTTTCCATGATAACTGTGTAGAAGGTTCCTTGTCCATTGGTGTTGGATATGTGGTCTTCTTTCTGTCTTTTTTTTCCTGATCTACTCCCTCTCTACCTGACATTTTCATGCTATTTGTGTAATGTTAATGTATCTGTTCTGGAACGGAGCTGTAGTGACTATTTTCTGATATAAAATAGTCATGTAAATGTTGAGTACTGTCTAAGCAGCTGCCTTCTAGCAAGTTAAAGAATTTATTCGTTTAGAGCAGCAGGACTATCAAACTGACTGACCGTTTTGTGGGTTTTAAAGTACCACCTCTGACTTTTCATGGACCAATCCAATCTGTTAAATCCAAATCTGTTACTTTGAAGTCTCATTTCTACAGCAACCTTATACATGAAAACCAGAAAACCACAACATTTTTTTGTTTTACAAGATTTATAGTCCACCCCACTCCAGCATAATTCAGATATCGTTTTCAGAACATAATATTTCAATACAAAATGAGAAAGAAATAAGCACCTCTGTACTCCTTTATGGGCCTGTTTGTGGCTTTGTTATGTATTAGGCATATCAAGAGTGTTGTCATAAATAATGGGTCACCATAAGCTTCCAGAATGCCACGTGGTAACTTTTTAAACTAGACATACCTCTGCTGCAGCAATCTTGGCAGAAGTGGACATAGTGAGCTAAAGGCAGAGGCATGGCATGCTAGGGCTGTGCACCACTTTGGACTGAGTTCTGGAAAGCTTCAAATGTGAAGCACCCCATAGCCCTACTCCCAATATGAATTTGCTTTGTGGCTTTCCTAGAAGAAGGCTGGGGAAGATATTTGGTCAAGACTAGAGAATCTTACATTTGGAGGCCTATAGTCTTGGTCACAGAACTACAGAGCTCTATGGTGCAAGGAACTAGCTAGGTAGCTAGGCAGACAGGCAGGAAGGATTGATTTTGAACTGGCATAAGACCATAGCTCAGGTATCCACAAAATTTTGTGAAAATGTTAAGTAGTTGTTTGAAGATGAGGCAAAATAAACAAAGCACCATGTTCGGAATTTTTAGAGAAGCTGTGAGTACTGTAGATGCTAGGGGGGAGAGAGAGGTTTCCCTTTCACAGGTAGATGCTGTGGTGCTATGGTTTATCTCAGATCGAAAAAGCCAGGCGGAACATGGAATCTGGAGTGCACCAAAAAAAGGGACCGGACAGACCACACAGTTTTATTTGATTTGATCGTAATTCCCATTTGTAATCCTAATCGGGGGATTCAATTCAACGTACAGAAAATTACAAATACATCATAAAATACATCATAAAACCAACCAGTCCATAAAACCAAAGCGTGTCAGAAAATACAAAACATAAAATATATTAGTAAGCCGTCTTTAAAATGCTCTAGCCCAGCGTCTGTCAGAAGAGGCAAATTTTGAAAGTTTTATTTATTTATTAAATTTATATGTGTGTAAATTAAATAAGTTTTCCTAAAAGGTAAGGCTAGGGCCTTGCTAATTGGGGTGGGTGGGGGGAGTATGTTATTCCATAGGCAGAACTGGTGACAGAGAAGACGTACCTCTGAGGTCCCATGAAATGACGTTCTTTAGTAGGTGATCATGCCAACCCTGCCAGAGCTTATACACTTAGAAGGTGATGGTCCCATAAACGTCCGTTGGCAGTGAAATATACATAGCCTTGCTTTTCAAGCCACAGTTTTCAAATAATATATCCATGAATTTTAATTCCTGTGTGAAATACTTACATTATATATGTTGATTAAACATCAGACTTATTTTTTTTTCCAAAAGCAGGAAGAATTGTATTTTTATACAGCATTTTGTACGATTTCATATACTCTGAGATATTCACTTGACTTCTTGGTATATTTTAATTTTTCATCATTATTCAAGCATGCATAAGCACAGAAATCTACAGCAGGGCGTAAACAGATGGATTAGCAATTGTGCATGTAATTAGAAATAACCCTGGTTTTTTTTTCCCCTAGGTTTAAATAGTTAGCTTCCTTTATGTGGGAAAAAAAATTAAAAGTCATCTTGATGGGAACCAATGATCCATGGTATTAAAATAAATAAGAACCTTTCTGAAAGTCTGTCACTGAATATAATCTTAACATATAATTTTCACTTTAAACAAATTGCTGGAGTTTCAGTGATCCTGGGAATGATCCAATGGAAGCATGAACTTCTATCACCCTTGCTCTAATGATCAAAGGAAGAAGGGTGAAGCTAGGGATTATCTACAATGTGATGGCAGATTGTGGATTAACCAAAGTAAAACAAGAAACTCAAAAATTAAACCCAGATGAAGGCATTGAAAAACTCACATCTCTGTTCTTGCCAAGAAAATTGGATATGGCTACATTGCAATGTTTAGATAAGGTTGTGGGCCACACAGTGAGACTACCCCAGGTCAGAAGACACTCCTCTAGTTAGTGGGAAGAGCACTGAAACCTTCACAAGCAGATCTGAAGTTGATGATATGGCCAGTCCAATCTGTAAAGATGTCCAATGGTGTTGCTATTAGAAGAGGAGCTCATACAAAATTGGTACTGGAGTCTGAGGGTCATGAACTAAAAAACCTTGCAATTGTCAAAGCAGAAATTAAATGCACTAAATTATATGTTTTAGGGAATAAGTGAATTTAAGTGGATCAAAGTGGGCTGCTATAAATCAGGTGCTTATGAGCATGAGACCATATGAAGGAACTGAATTGCAATGATACTCAGAAATGGCAAAGTTCAGTATCTGCTTAATCCAGTAAATTGGATTTATTAACCCAATAAATGACTGGCCTATCAGAATTAATGGGTAGACAGTGAACAACAGTATTAGACAGTGCAAAACAATAAGGAATTCTGTGTCAGACTACAAGATCTAGAAAGAGCATAGTACATTGGAATGGGACACTGGAATGTAAAAGTTGAAAATATGGAGAAACTTGGAATTACAGGAAGAATTTGTGTTTTGTAAGCACAGTAATGCAGGGGATAAATCAAATGAGTTTTGCAAATTGAATTTTTTGTTCAGTGGCAACACCTGTTTCAAGCAACAATAACACAGGCTCTACACCTGAGCTTTATTGGATGGAAAACATCAAAATCAAGTTGGCTACATATTAAGAAGATGGGGAAATACAATTTATTCAGCCAGGACAGACCATGAATCATTTGTATCAAATGTAGAGATTAAACTTGGAAAATTAAAGAAAGTAAACATGATTTGGCTGATCAATCTGTAAAATTACTGCAAGGGACATATTCTGTCCACTTACCTATATGAAAGAGAATTTTAGGAGCTATGAGAAGATATTAGAGACATCGTTCAAAAAAGAAAGTGAAAAAAAATACTCTTAGAATTTCAAAGAGAAAAAGATTGAAGAGGCTTTCAGGACAAACTATCATGATAACTAAGAAAAGACTGTGGATGAAAACATTGGGGAATAAGACGTTTATATGAAAACCTAATGCAACCTTAGCGTGAGGCAAAGAAAAAAGAAAAAGGAAATAATCAATCAAGAAAAAATAACAAGAAAAGGAAAATAAAATAAGAGATGTTTTTAAAATGACATGAATTATACAACCTTTTCTTGCTAAAATTAGTTTACTTAAGAGAAACCATGAATGACATCTAAAAAGGGAAATGTGGCTCAAGGCTACTTGAAAAAAAAATCTACCCTTTACAATTGGATTTATAGAATGACAGATATATTTATAGAGAGGGAATATATTCAGGAAACAACTCCACTAGAAAGTGAGGTACAAGAAACAATAGATCAGCTGTCAAACAGAAAAGCATCAGGTGCAGATGGAATAACCAGTGCACTATTTCAAGGGTATAGGAGAAGAGGCAATAAAAGTGCTAAGAGCTGTATGTCAACCTATATGGAACAAGATTGTGCAGCCTAGATATTGGAAAAGATTGGTGTATACACATAAGGTGAAGAAGACAGGTACAAGAGAACATGCAGATTACCCAACCACAGCATTAGTTCCTCTCACAAGCCTGTTTTGATTAAAGATCTTACAAAGATGTAGAGAGAAATGTCAGATTAACAAAGAAATCTCAGAAAAAGCAGATCAGACAGCTAACAGAAGATGGATAATCTAATGGGCAAGAGAATTTAAGAAGGAGGTTTGCTTTATTGGTTACGGCAAGGCCTTTGAAGCTGCAGATCATACTAAAATTTAGAATACATCAAAGATAATACGTGGTCAGAAAATCTGATTAGCCTTCTAAGGAACCTTTGCATTGAGCTGTACTGCATTTGGAGAAATGGAGTGAAGGCAATGAGACAAGGTTGCATGCTGTCACAATATCAGTTAAATTTATACCACCAAGATGGCAGGATTGAAGAAGATGACAGCTGGAATCAAAACTGGAGGTCAAAACACTAAAAATGTGAGATACACAGATAACACCACTTTGAAAGTAAAGAAGATTAAGAAGAGCTAATTAGGAAAGCAAAAATGGAAAGTGGAAAATCTGAGTTAATTTTAAATATTAAATGAAAAAGGTAATGTCAACTAACATGAAGCTGATGTTGAAGAATGAAGGGAAAATATAGTTTTGTTTTCATGGGCTGGTGAAGTTAAGACTGGAAAGATGGGGATATTTGTCTATACAGTCATCAATGGTCAAGTCCAGCTTAATGAGCCCTAACAAGCTAATTAGATGGAATTAGTTTATGGAGTATTTAATTTTTTTAATAATAATTTTTATTGAAGTTTACAAATACAAAGATAAAAAACTAAGGCTGGTCAAACACTGTAATAAAGATATTTGATTTGACTTTATACAAACTAAGAAGAATATAAGAGTAAAAAATAAGTGCAGAGATAAAGGGGAAAACATAATAAAGAAAAAAGATATATAAAGAAATGACTTCCTCCTCTATCAAGTCAAACTACTTCAGTAACTTATCACCTTCTCTGATATTTCAGCAAAAGATCTCTTCTTATCACATCTCATCTCTTATCAATAAACAAATTATAAAGCCTCATTCAATCCTAATCAGCAACAGTTCATAAAGAGTTACCAGAAATAATAACATATATATTTTAACCTTAATCAAATCAGTTTTATATTCCTTTACTTTTAACACAGTAACTAATCACTTTCTCTAAAAATACAGCAAAAAATCTCTTCTTCCCATATCTTATATCTTATCTTTAAACAAATCTTTAAAGCCTCATCATTTGGTCCTAGTCAAAAAAAAAAAAAAACTCCATTAAGAACTACCAGAAACAACAACATATATATTTTAACCCTGATTAAATAAATCCATTTTGTATTCCTTCAGTTTACTTTTAAGAATCTTGATCTTTAATCTCTTCAAAGAGTGTCCCACAAGTTGCTTTCTTATCATTTACTCTTTATCTCCTCTTAGAAACTCCTTCACAAGTTTAACATGTCTGTTTTGTAAATCCATATAAGGAAGCTATCCAAGTCACTCTTCTGATTTATTATTTGTATGTCCCCTTTAATTATTAAATGCTAATTGTAAATCCAGGGTAACATCGTTTTCCACATTGGTCTTGTAACGTCACATTTTTAAATCTATTTTGAGATCCACATTTAAATCAGCCTCAGCCTTTGTTTTATGCAGTAAAATCTGTTCCTCTTCCATAATTTCTTTTGAATCCATTTTTATAATAGCAGACATTCTTAAGAGTAATTTCTGAGTGTATTATCCCCAAATATCCTTGAATTCTTCCACAATCAAATAATATTGCTCCATTATGCGTTAATGGGTCTATTCTAATTATAATATTTAGTTGTCTCTGGTTGCTTCTAGTCAACCTTCAAAGTCCCCTCTTATCATGTTTTTTTTTTAATCGACAACACTTTCCCATGGGAAAGTTTCTTACAGTTAGTTTCAAAATCTTCATATATATATTTTATAAAATTTTAAACAACCCACAGGAAGTATTCATGTAATTAATTTCAAAAACTTATTTCAAGTCCATCTGCCCCCTTAATCCATATATAAGTTTCCAAAATCAACATTCTAGTCACCCTTTTGCAGCTGATTCAAAAAAATTTCAAGTCCTTAAACTCGCATAACATTTCTTTCATCAAGGATAGAAGAAAACTAACCAGTGTAATGAAACGTGCCCTTCTGAAGGTTCTTAACATCCAAAAAGCCATTAACAAGCAATTTCCTAAAGTGGTTAAGTATGCAAACCCATTGTCCTTTTGAAGGCGGTGAACCACGGCTTAGGCAATATGACTTTCCCCCAGCTCCCAGAGCTCTAAAACCCTCCAGAGACCACTGTCCTATGGTCTCCTTGTGGGAAGCCACTGTATGTAGTGCTTGTGGGTGATCCTGGTCCTCTCCTTGCTCCAGAGAGGACTTCAAGGACCCGATCCATTCACCGGCTCCTCTTTCCACTGTGGTCATCTGCTCCGCTCTCACATAGCCATCTTCAGTCTGACATTGCTTTTCCGGAAGTCCAGTTTATGAAATATTTAATTGCTACTTTGTAAAGAAAAAAAAATTGCACAGTAAAATTCAAATTAAGTTTAGGTTTCATGTTTTCAATGTAGAAACGTAAGAATCTGCCATAGCAAAAGGGGAGGTCAGCATTTGTTGAGTGTTTTCAAATGAAGTTTTGTACAATGCAAATAAAGTAGACAGAGAAAGGTAGGAGTGACAATTTTACAGAGTAGGAATGGCCACATCTCTTAACTAGCTGCAGATCAAAGTCTTTGTCACAGCAGTGGGCAAATGTGGGCTGTCATTATTATTATTTTTTTTTAATTTTAAAAAAGGGCCCATGAAGACCAAGGACAATGTGACAGTGATGTGATATTACTGAATAGGATGAAGTAAAAAATGTTGGGGGGGGGGTGTTAGAAGACTCGAGCAGTATTTCCCAACCATGGCAATTTCCATGTGTGTACTTCAACTGTCAGAATTCTCATCAGTGGCCATGCTGGCTGTGGGATTCTGGGATTTGAAATCCACACACCTAGAAAATTGCCAAGGTTGGGAAACACTACTCTAGAGATACTTTGTCCAATTCTGAATGATATATGAAAGGATGTTTCACATTGAAGAAGACCAATACCTCATCACCCTAGAGAGCAGAACATGGAATAATTGATTTCAGTTACAGGAAGGCAGATTACATTTGAATGTTAGAAAAAAAAATCCTAATAGTATAAGCTGTTTAACAGTAGAACCAATTATTAAGAGAAATGATGGATTACTCTTTGCCAGATGTGCTCAGACAGAAACTGGATGTGCCAGGGGTGCTTTAATTTTGATTCCTGCATGATCAGGTGGGGGGACTCAGTGGCATAAATCTCTATGATTTTATGATAGTTTCATGCTCACTGTCCGGATGCAGTGATTATCTGGACCCAGGTTATTTAAACAGACATAATTCTAATTGTCATCCTTGATCACACAAGATATTTGTTTCAACCATTTCTCTTTATTCGTCCGTGCCACCTTTCTCTTCCTGTGCTTCACCCTACCCAGGGCACCACAATTGTGAGATTTAGCGGTAGCAGTTAATAAGACTAAAAATAATGCTGTATGAAGTAAAATTGAGTTATCACACTGTGGTTAATATCATGGTAGTACGTGAGGCTATCAAAACTTCTCGAAATGCTCCACTGGTTTCTTCTGGTTATTTCTTTGACTGTGTGGTCATACACATACAAAGTCTGAAGGAAATTCCAGTGTTTCAAAGGAGCTTGCTCCAGACATGCGTTTAATCATCACGAAGTATTTCAGTGTTCATAGAATCACAGGGTTGGAAGGGACCTCAGAGAGGATTGTTCAGGTGAACAATAAAAAAAAAAGTTTATTCCTATTCTGATAGCTTCCCTGCCTTCCAGGTGGGTGAAAATTAAAACCTGCTCCTGATGAGAAGAAAGCTCAGCTTAACTTCCCTATTTTCTGTGTTGTGTGGAGCAGAAAGGGTTTCACTTTCAGATGGCTAGCACCAGGCTGCAGAACAGTGGCAGAGGAGAAGCAGGATGATCTGTTTCTCTTTCATCAGCAGACTTGGCTTTCTTGCTCACCAGGAAAAAAAGCTGACCCATTTCCTGTACAGTCAACATGGAAACATATCACAGTTTCTCCTACCACATGCTGCTGTGCTTTAATAAATGCAGAACCATTGGTTTATCTGCTGTTTAGTTAAAAAAGGGATCCTTCACCTGAGCAAAACTCAAGTGAGTAAAAATAATTGCAGGCTAAAAATAATTTTGGGAACTTTTCTGGGCACACTTCCAAAAATGGATATTTTATATTCATTAAAGTAGCAACTATTGAACATTATGTATTCTGACACTGCACTTGCCAAGTGCTGCTTTCTTATAGAAAATATAGTGTGATAATAGGGACTAGACCAGGGTTTCTCAACCTTGGCAGCTTTCAGAGGTGTGGACTTCAACTCCCAGAATTGCTCAGCCAGCTTTGCTGGCTAGAGAATTCTGGGAGTTAAAGTCCACACATTTGAAAGTTGCCACGGTTGAGAAAACCTGGTCTAGACTATACAAATGTAGATCTTCCTGTATTGTGGTTGATCATTCCTCACTTACCTATACTGTGGTGTTTATTTCCATTACACTGAATATGTCCAGTTCCACATCAAGGTCTAGAATAACTTGGTCTAAAACAACTAAAACCAAGCAGGCTAAAAGCCACCAAGAAGGCACACTTTGTGGATCCTGCAAGATAACATTGTTTTATAGACCAGCATGCTTTTGTTAATGAAACTTCAGACAGATAGTGGAAAAAAGAGAATATAACATTCAATAGGTATGATAGGAATAGAAAGAATCACATTGTTTTATTTGATTTATACATTTTGTTATTACTGATATTGTGCCCTTTAGGTGTTGAATGAATGGGAATCCTTCTCCTTAATACAAAAGACCTGTACTCTCAGTCAAATAGCTTAAGTAGACCAAGAATCATTGGGGTTCTACAGATTTTTCATTGTATGTATGTATGTATGAATGTACGTATCACTGGGAATCTTTGAAAATTCAAGCCTTTATTAGATAATTATATCCACCTATTCATTTCTTCTGGTTATAGTCTATAATCCTGTGCAGCTTGGCCATTGATTCACTTCAGATTGGAGATTCAAAAAGGGTGTGATTTGATTTGGATCTGTAGTTAAGAATCAAGTCAACCTGAGTTGATTCAAGCATCTTCTTGATTCAATTAGGAAAACAGATTTGCCTCAGGTTACAATGGAGAAATGTCAAAACTCCTGAAATTACTTCATTTTTGACAAAATGGTTGAAAAGAGCAGTAACATTGATCCTTCCTAGTTTTGGTTGGATACCTTCAAGGGTGTTACTGAAATATATTTTTAAAATATCCTTGAGTATATCTTTTAGGGCAATGTAGTGGGGGACATGAAAGGATAATGTAAGAACCTCCGAGATATATAGCAAATAGCTTACAGAAAAGTTGGAAATGTCCTTTCTGAATGCAGTAGTACACATTTTCACTAAATGTATTAAAAATAAACCCTTGATTCTCCCTTTGCTTTTCTGGGGTGCTGGGCTTAGCATGACATTGAAACCACCAATTTCCCCTTGTGAGGTGAGGTGCTTTGCTGCCTCTGATCATTGGTGTCTGTTCCTTACAACAGGGATGCTGAAAGGATGGGAGTTGCACTGCAACGCCATACCAGACTCTCTGTGCTTTCATGTTTGTATTGCAATGTGTACAAGCATGTGCTAGGTAGAGTTTGCATTGTAACAATGCAATGCATGTTTTGTCCGTGTTCGTCAAAGGCTCATTGAACAGTTGCTTTGCATAGCTTAATAGTGAGGCATATGACTTGATAGCGTTTTTAATACTGCAATCTGAAAAGAAGAAGATTGGGCATTTGATCATTCAACTATTGTCCAAAAAGAGCATAGTGTTTTCAAAATGTTACTTTTTTTAAGTGTTACTCTTTTTTAAGTTTTATTTTAATTTATCAAACTTATATTGCCAACCACCAAAGGCTTCCTGCAATTTAAAATAAACCATAAAATCAGCACTAAAAGTGAACATATTTAAAACAGTTGAAAGCAAAAGCAATTAAAATCAACCATTAAGCCAGCAATTAAGAGCCAGCAATTAAAAGTTGTGTTTTCAGGGCTCTTTAAGGTTAAGAATTTAGGCCCCTCAACTCAGCAGGGAGTGAATTCCAAAGAACTGGGGTGGCTTCCGAAAAGTTGAACCAAGTTGAGCTTGTCTCTGCCAGAATGGTAAATACTGTATAGTATATTGAGCTCTCAGAGTAGAGAGATACAGATGTTACATTATGTCACACCCCCATGTTCAAACTTTTATATAACTTCTATCCTCCTTCTTGGGGGAGCGGAATTTCTTCATTTTTACATAGTGTATATCCTGTGTGATGCTTTCAGTAACATAGACCACATAGTATTTGTCTTAGTTGATATAATTAAGGTCAGTAGGTGGTTAAGTGTCAGTTTCAGATGAACTCAATGAGTGGAGGGGATCATAAAAAAAGAAGATTCCCGTAATTACGAGAACACTGCAGGAGTAAAGTGTATGTGTATAAATAAATAAATAAAAATCTGGAATAGCGGGAAATATCCTTAAGCTTGGTGTTAAGTTGCTTATAGTAGCCTATATAGCTCCCCCAACTATTGTCTTCACAGCAGCGCTCAGAACATGCAGTCTGTTCAATGAGGTTGTTGTTGGAAAAATTGGACTGGGTCTTCATTCAAAAACAGCTAGGTATCCTTCTCTGTTTTGGGCCCTATAATTCTTAGAATTCTTATTGGATCTTATGAGAATTATGGACCTTGTCCACCACATCTCAAGGGTATCAGACTGGAAAGGGTGAGCTAGGCAATGTCCTTTGTTATAGATGATTGCTTAGATTCCTGTTAGGGAAGTCTGGATTTGTAGAAGAAATTTATCAGGAGTTGAGATGATGAACAAGGTGCCATTTTGATCCTGCAAATTTACATTTTAAATATATAATTGCCTTGCACACAGATTATCACTTTCACTGTTTTATCATTCAGCAAGCAGCTATAAGGATTGCAACTATCTTACATAAAAATTCAAAGAGCATCTCTGTTCTTCTCTTCTGCTCCTATAAACCCACTAAAAATGAAAAGAATCTCGTAAGTCTTTAAAGTTCTTCAGAGTCTTTTAAGTTCTATAAAAATTAGGAATCCAAGTAGTACTAAGCTTCAAAGTCCAGCAGCACACATTATGAGGTGCTTTAATACTGAATATCTTGTACGGTAGATGGGAAAACAAATATCTTTTTTCAGATTATAATCATATATACTATGAGTCATGCCTGCTAAGACAAAAGCAGCAAGGATTTACTCTGATATAATAGTAATTGGTAGTAAAGTGCCCTAGGACTTCATGGCTCAAATTTTGTCTGCCTTTGTATCTTCTGGCCAGTTTATAAGATTAGGGTGCTAAAATATTTCATTTCAAGATAGAGGAACAGGTTGACTAGATAAGCTTATCCAGTTTTCCCAATTAACCCAATTTTCTGGAGTTGCATGGCACATTGATTTATAAGCTAACTACATGGGCTAAGTTTGCATAAAATGCTAGACTGAGATGGGGTTGACTATGTATTTTGTGGTTCAGTATTTCAGGCAAATAAACCTAGTCTGTCCCAATAGCGTGATCTCTACCCTGCCTAGGGACCTGATTATGATGGTGGTTAATTTTATTTCCCTGTTGCTCTTCCTCTTTAAAGAGCCAGATGGTATACAAAACAACAAGAGAGCATCGTTGTCCAGCAGATTAAATAAATACAACATACATTAGCCAAAATAAAACATATAATAGCTATGAACAGTAATGTGATAAGCATTAACTACAATTGCATATTGATCAAAGGGGAACAATAACTCACAAACCCCAGGATGAGCAGTCAAGCGGTTTTTAATGGTCCAAATCTTGTTAGGAAAAAATGTCAAGAACGGGACTTACTGGAGGCCCTGTGAACTATTTTGGGCACCATGGAAAATCAGAACTGTTCCTACAGCCAGTGGTTAGCTACAGTTATTCAACAAAAGCAATACTGATGTTTTTGGGGTTCTCTGAGCTTGGTTGTTTCCTTGCAAATGTTTCGTTACCCGGCTAGGTAACATCTTCAGTGCTAGAATGGAGTGGGGTTTGCTCTCTGTTTATATACAGTGGCATGCCCTGCCACTGTTGGTGTCTGTGTGTGTTTTCTTTCTTGATAGTTCTTTGATTAGGGTATCAACCCTGGGCTACATATATTCTCTTCTATTGGTAATACTGATGTTTACATGAATACATGACATTTTTTTATATGGAAAAATAGATACTTCAGATAAATCTACATGTTAATTTTTTTTGCCATCCAGCCAGTGAAGCCATGAATCACAGATTGAGATGAAATGAATCAGAGAAATTATTTCAATATAGCAGAAATAAATAAGAAAGGATCAGGATGGTTGTGCTATAATCAAGTTCAGGTTGAGGTAAAAACTGCCAGTTACTTAAAATATAAAGCAAGTCTTTCCAAGCAGGATAATCACAGAATTTTCTTTAGCAAAATTTATTGAGAAGAAAGGAACAGGGTTATGAGAGTTCAAGCAATTGAACTATTTCCTATTTAGAATGATTACAGCTCCATGTATATTAAGACAGTACTTTTTTTTTTTTTAATCTGCTTTCTAACAGCCTTCCTGTGATCCAGTGAGGAGGCAGGTCTTTTCACTAATAAGGGAGAAAATTGTACCTGACTTGCACCTGTTAATGTAATATTCTCCTCCCTCTATATCTTTGGGAAACTACTCTTACAGATACATACAGTTCATCTATGGAATGATGCATATGTAAAATCGATTTTTATCCAGAAATCTTCATGAATCCTCTATAGAGAAAATTGGCTACATGGACCCATCCAGGTTGCCTTCTTAGCAACAATACAGAATTGGTTTGCCATTGTTTTCCTTTTGGATTTCTCAGCCTAGTCTCAACCAAAGTCACTGATGCTGCCAGCATCTGTATTAAATAGCATATAGGTGCTTTCCTGCCCTCATTCATTCATCCATCAATCCATTCTTTCTTCAGTCAATCAGTCACATTACAGTAGGTAGGCAGACAGGATTGAAATGATGTTGCAGGACCTTGGATAGCTCCAGGCAGAGCATTTGTACAGCAGACTATGGAGCTCCTTTTAGAAGATTCACTGTTCAAAACAATGGATTTATTAAGGGAGTTCAATTAATATCAGAAATGTCTAAGATGTGTATGTAAATAAGAATATTTCCTTAAAAGCAACAATATAGAACACTCCAGTCAGACCACTCAATGCCATAAAATAGCAAAAATGCAAGATGTGTTGCAGCTTCCACCCCTGACCGTGTAGAGCTCAGGTAGGTTAGATGACAAAATGGGCTATCAGTGATGGAAGAAAATTGCTTGATTGTTCATCAGGATGCTAATGTGAGAACAGTGTTAAAATCAGTCAACAGAGATGGGCAAAAGTGTTTACACAGAGACAAGACTGTACATTTTCATCAGTGCCACACTGGAAGGTATACAAATCATGATGATGATGATGATGATGATGATGATGATGATGATGATGATATAATAAATACTAATACAAATAATATATATACATCTATAGTAATGATGGTATAACATGGATGATGGAGGAAAAAAAGATTAATTTAATCCTTCTCTCTAGGATGCATAAATACTCTTCATACGAATATATATGCCCTCATCCTATACCTCCACTATCCTCCTCAAACAATCTCTATGTAGAGACCCAGTTTAAAAAAAAAGGAAATTCCTTCAGTATCAGCCCTCTCTTTCTTTTTAACCTGACTTAAGATCTTACTGTCTTGTTAGTGGTCTGTGTATTAATGGGGATGGGCTATCTAAGAGATCACCTTTCCCCGATATCATCTGCCCATCCTGCCAGATCCAGCAGAAAGGGTATGTTACGGGTCCCATCACTTAGGGAGCTACATTTGGCAGGCCCCAGGTGGCGGGCCTTTTCTGCTGTGGTGCCCACTCTGTGGAATCTTCTCCCCCCTGAGGTAAGGTTGGCCTCGTCATTGTTGACCTTCCAGAGGTCCCTTAAGACCTGGTTATGCCAGCAGGCCTGGGGACCCCAGGGAATGGGGGAATTAGTGAGGTAGTTCCTTTATTTTTAATATCCTTTTATTTTTTGTTCTATTTTGATTTTTATATTTTAATATATTTATTGATTGTTTTTAGCTTCGTTGTACACTGCCCAGAGTCACCTGTGGTGAGATGGGCAGCTATATAAATTGGTTTAATGATTGATTGATTGATTGATTAATTAATTAATTAATATTATTAGCAGTAATATTACTATTATTATTCATCATAATTTTCCTTTCTGGAAATATGTTGAAACAAGCAGCAGAGAAATTATTGTAATAAATACAAATCCAAGAGGCATAAGCACTTCTGGTTAGACCCCACCCCTTGTTCCTAAAATCAGCTTTCACCACTAAGCCTGTGTGCCTCTCCATGCAGTACAGGTGGTGCATGGATAAGTGCATACCTCATCCTTGGATTGAGGCAGACTCAGCTCTCCCACCACCTTTTCTGGGCCATATTCCTAAGACTATTTTAATTCCAGCTCAGTCAGGAAGGAGGCAGGAGCTGAAACTGCTGGAATAACATGGCACCATCTTCATTGGTGAAGAAGACATCCCTTTTCCAAGAGCTGAAGAACATTTGAATCCAGCTCTGGTGGCTATGACCCCTTCAAAGTATTGGAGATATAAGCCCATTCCCTCCAGATATACAGTCAAACCAGCAAAAAGCTGAGAAGGAATCGAACACATTATTTGAGGTGGATTCCAAAGACTGGGTGAAATGGAGAAATTAAATATGGAACTTCAGTTGTGATCAAATTATGCATTTTTGTTGTATTGCTCTATACAGCTTGATAGTAGTGTTCTATAAACACACCACATTTTGGGGAAACTTGTCCAAAGACAATCTTCCTTAGTTTTCATTTTTCACTCCTCTGTGACTCCGTTTTTCACTCCTCTTTCTTTGCTAGTAAAGATGAGACATCAGCAAATGTAGGCTAACTGGGGTCACTCACATCTCTGTCAACTTCTGTATTAAAAACAATTTGTCATGCAAGGATGCAGAAATACAGGAAATCAATTCCATGCAAATACCAAAGTCAGCACATCTAAGCAGCTAACATGTTGTATTTTCTATATTTCTTCCTCTGAAGCAAGAGTTCTGCTGTTGTATTTTAAATGAAGACAGAAACTTTAGGTATTGAGAAAAGATGCACAAAACACACACCATTTGTTGTGACATAATTGGGAGGGATTTTTTTACTAATCTGGAACAGATAATTTTGTAAGATATTATTCCAATGACAATGTAAATTAAAGGGTCTTATTACTCATTGAGAATTAATCATAGGGATAAAATTTTTAAAAACGGATACATGAACCAAAATACAGTTTCTCCATTCTGCTCCCCTTCCTCCCTCCCTTCCCTTTCTCCAAATTTTGTGACAACTAGGAGAAAAATTGGTTGCAAAAAACCAGGTTGATAATTACATTTTAATCTGCACGTGAGTCTGAAAGATGTGAATCATTAGTTCAGATTCTTTAAATATCCTAACACCCAGCTGGGGATAAGCCTTTCTTCCTTTTGAACATGGTCTAGAATTATGCTGAGATTGGGAAAAAGGAAATTCATGCTCTCTCCCTCTTTTGGTGTTTCCTTAGAAGATAAATGCACTTATTATGAGTTTTCCTTTTACATGGCAACAGGTTCTAATGCTAGTCTATTAAGATGTTCCCAAGCCTGTCTCTAAAGGGACATTTTGGGTGGGGTTCTCAGACGTTCTCCAAAGAAGTTAGTTTCCTTTATCCCTTCCCCAATTCTTCAAAATTTTAGACACATCTCTCTCTCTTCCAATCTCTCTCTCATATATATATATAAATAAGTTATTGGTGTATTGATGATGACAATTTATTGGTTTTTGTGCTGTTGAAGTACCATACTTTGAAAAATAAATGATTTTGTCCTGAGGGGAAAATGGTAAAAATTGTTCACTGAGTGTTTTGAAATGTTTCTTGTTTAAATGGTTTACCTATCTGTCATTATCCAGTGATGATCTATTTTTGTCTTATTTTTTTATAGACTTCTCCTGAACCTTTGTGCAAGTCTATAATTTTGAATCATTTCTTTTCTTGTTATCGTGATAGTATCATTGCAGTTGTTCTTCTATGAATGATTTGTCTCACCGGGTATCATCACCAGTAAAAAAAAAATCTATTCAAGGTCAAACAAATACTTGAGCAGAAGATTATCTAAAGCAAAGATTGGTGGCCCATGATGCTAATTAAAGCCAGGCAATTAATGAATGCTGAAAACAGGCATCACTAGACCAGAATAGATATGTTGAAAACTTATAAATGTTAGAAGGAATTCTAACTCCCAATTTATTTTTATCTTCCTAAGCAAAATTTTTCTTCTAAAAAAAATTTATTACCAATGACACACTTGCCAACTTCTACATGTTTTTCCATAATTTACGGCATTTCCTTCCAGCGTTTTTGTTGAATAAATTCCCTCAACCTTGAAAGACATATTTTCACATGAATCTATACCATATTAAGGATTTTGTAGTCCTCAAGCTGTGTATGCACTTTTTCCCGAGCATGTGCATTAAAGTGAATTGTGTTCTTTAAAATTAAGAGTTACAGCTTGACGTAAAGATATTTAAAGAGCCTATCAGCCCATTCTGTAGTCTTTCAATAACTGTACTGAGGAGGCATCTTCTCATGCTAAAAAAAAACTAACAGTAAAAAGTATATGTGTATATATTCTTCAGATATGTATATATCTCATAGTAAATCTCACTGGATTCAGTGGGACTTACTCCCAAATAATTGCTTACAGGATTGCAACTTCAGAGTTTATCTAGCAAGCGTTACATTAGAAAATAGCAAAATAAACCCACTATTCCAGATAGCACAGAAATTTGGTGGAAAACCCAGAATTTCAGTAATGGGTGGCAGAATTTCAAAATCCCTATAGCTGCTTAGTTCTCCATATATTTTATTGATTTTGTAAGTAGTCCTTAAGTCTTTTTTTTTCAGCAGCTCAAAAAAAAGAAAGGCAATAATATGGAAGCAACCCAATTATCCCTATGGCATATAGGAGGCTGTTTGAGCTAAGAGGAGAAAAAGCGACAGATTTAGTTACTAATACAGCTTTCCTTCCAGACTTGTGGGCTTCAGTTCCCAGAATCCTTTGCAATGGCCATGCTGGCCGGGGAATTCTTGCAAATAAAATCATTATACTGAAGAGGACTCAGGTTGGAGAAGATCGCCCTGGCATCTCTAGTCCAGAAGAACTCAGAGAGCAAAGGAAGAGTGAGATTCGTGTTTTTGATAAATTAAAAAACTCACTGCCGGTCACAATAGGCAATATCGGAGGATAACGACCAAGAGTTGGACTCAGTAAATGGGCTTTATTCTTTAACTACTCGTACTACAGAATAAATATGATCACACGATTGTTCCTGCTTACTGAACTAAGATGCCTCTCATATTTCTTTTTTTTTGTTTCTGCACATTAGCACACAGTATACCTGGAACCGCAAGAAGTTTCCTTCAAGCTTCCACAGGTCACCTTTAGCAAGAAAACTCTTTAATGTTCACGTCAAAGGGCAGAAGGAGTAACCGTTGTGTCTGCTCGTTAGAAAGGTACTGACAAAGTAAAGGACAAAATCATTTCCATCGTTTTAAAACAAAGGCCATTCAAAGCAGCCGCTGACAGCGACACTCATAATGGCTTCATGATATTATTTATAGCCGCAGAGCCTCTGAGCCACCCATAAATGTTCAGTAGTGATTAGCTAAATTGGAGCTTTGTGCTATAGCTTTTCTTTACCATGTCTGTTGAGTTTTTGCTGCAGCTCCATCAACACATGATCTGAGTATACTTGGACTAGAGATATCACAGCATTCAGAAAAAATCCTGTTCAAAAACAAGATTTGACCATTTGTCCTTTATTCTTCAGTTTGTAGCACCTCAGGGTTCCCACACTCCATTATATCCTAAAGAAAGCCATCAAACAGGGATACCCTCTCATAGGGTTTGACAAATTATTGGAGAATTTCTCCTTTCCCTCCAGAAATGTGCAGAAATTTGATGAAGGATTTTCTTCCCAGCTCTAACTTGAAACTTAAAACTTTGGTATGGCCAAATGCCAGCATAGAACAGTGCAATACATTGTTTTTTTTTTAAATCATGCAATGAAGAAGGGGAAACTTCCAGAACTAATCAAAACTGCCACAGTAGGTACTAAAAACTAAAATAATAAAAACTCAAAGCTGTAAGAATATATAATGGGCAAACTAATCTTAAATAGAGATAAAAATCAAGAGAAAACTAGAACCATTACAAAATTACTCTATATAAAATATACTAGACAATGCATAAAAAAGGAAAATATCAGTTTATAAAAGGAGTGTGTCTAAAAACCCTTGCTGAAAACAGAAAGTATACATATAAAAAGTGATTAACTATTCCAAAAATGTTACTGCAAAGGAGCTTAGGAGGAAAGCAGGGGGAAAAACCCTGAGGAAAAAGCAGTTACTGGTAACATTTTAGAGGAACCAACAAGTTCTTGATCTTACATGGCACCACACAAAACATTGCTATAATATACGTTATGGTGGAGCTTTTGTCAGACAATAAGAAAGAAGTGTAGAAATACGTGGAATGACCTGGGAAGTCTACTAGCAGTGGCGTAAAATAAGTTATTTGTACATGGGTGTAATATTGACAAGTAGCATGTAGAGGATACAGGGGTTGGCCTTGAAGGGCAGGAGGAAGAGCCTCTACCAAGGCAATAGTCAGATAAGAGGAGCTTGAACCTGGGCCAAGAATTTACAGTTGTTTGAGTAAACATCTCAGACAGGCCTCTCCCTAGTTCATAAAAAGATAAAGTGAGGGAGGGAGAAGCACATTCTGTTACTATAGATGTCATAGTAAAAGTAGTCCTAACCCATGTGGCATTGGTTTTTTAAGTCTGGTCTACTTTGTTGGGCTGACATAGCACATGCTCAATTGTTTCTACCTTCCCATCTCCACAAGGGTGCAATCATTCTGGATCATAGACTTTTTTTTTCATATCTCCCCTCTAGCACTGCTGAAGGAAGGGCACCTTTCCATAGTAAAGGCTCTTCTATGCTTGAGTGAACCAATTCGGTGAGGTATTAGGCAGGTTTTAGAAGCTACCTTATGCACTGGTCCACCGGCAATTTAGGTAGACTAGATCAGTTTAACACTCCACATCCATAATGTTTTCTTTAATGAGTGACACTGCCTGAACATAGCCCCTTTTTAATATTCCTTGTGGAGAAAGACCATATACCTGTAATTTGCTTACAAGGGAATTACCTTACATTACCTGGCACTGAGAAAGGTCGTCAGGTAAGAAGACAACTTGCAACCGGTAGGTAAAAATTAAGTAAAAAACTCTGGCCTCTGCCTTTATCACTCCTGATTCAAGGTGTAAGGTCACTTTAGAGACATAACGGTACCTGAAATGCCCTGAAGAATTTGGACTGGACTCAGCCCAGGAGCAAAGCTGGGGAATTGTCCAGTCTGCATTCTGTAGCTGAACTGAGTCAAAGATTTGACTTGGTATAATTTGAGGGCTGCTGGAAGGAAACACCCCCACTTTGTCCAGTAAAAGTGCAAGATGGCTATTGAGCTCTTTTGTGGACCCAAGGAAACATAAGTGCCAAGGGCTCTTTGACTGTCTGATAGATTGTCATTCAGCTGAAGGCAAAAAGGAAAAAACAATGAGATAATGAAAGCAGTCCCACCTCTTCCTTGTGAACAATGTCATATGATGAAAACAACTTATGGCATGGTATTAGTCTAATGGGAATTTGGAAATACAATGAATGAGGGCTGCTTCCTTTCCCCAATATTCTCCATCAAGAACTTAGAACATGCCTGTCACCCTTCTGAAACTCTCCCCCCCTTATTATCAAATCAAGTTGGGGATGATGTGAATCAGCTATTTTTATACTGTTCTTTCTCCAAACTATACTCCCCCCCCCTTTTTTTTTTTGGATTTTTACCACAACCCTGAGATAAGTTAGGCTGAAAGATTGTGTTTATGTAAGGATTTTAACCTGAAATTCCCTGGTTTTGGTATAAGTGGCTAAATCCAATACCATTTAGGTAGCTTTTTTCCTATGAGAGGCTACATTCCTTCAGGGACCATCTATTGGAGGCTCTGAGCTCCTTTTATTGTTGACATGATAGGCTGAATTAAGCAAGAAATGACATCTTCCTTCCTTCCTTCCTTCCTTCCTTCCTTCCTTCCTTCCTTCCTTCCTTCCTTCCTTCCTTCCCAGACAGCAGATAACAAGGAAGGGATAGATCTCCTGTTTTTAACATGGTACAATGAAAATGGTCATCACTGTGTGTTGTCTTATTTTTTTAAAGAAAGGTAGTTTTAAATAGTCCTGAGTTCTGCTCTTCAAACAAAGAGTTAATAAAATATAGGAACTGGGTGACATGCTATTGATGGTCCTGTCCTTCTAGATTTATTCTTCTCCCTGGACAGCATCAGCTATTAAATGCCTTTTTTTTTTGCTCCTCATACATTGTACACGATGTCACTTCTGTGTGCTGCTCCTTTTCATTGGTGTATATCATAACTTGAGTATGTCATTGATTTAGCACTGAACAATTTTCTTTTTTCTTCGGTGGAGAAAAGGTGCTGGGAATAACAGCATGTTAAGCCAAACCCACCTCACCAGGTGAGTTGGCGCCAGTACTTCAGATGGTTTTGTCAGTGGCTGCACTATTCTCTGAGCTGTCAAACAAGTTTTGTTTTTTGGCCCAGGAGAGCAAAATATAAATCAACATGTTAGTTTAATAGGCTTCCATAAAACATCTCCATTTTCTATTTGGTTGTTCTTTCATAAGGAACTGTGCAGCTCATGAGTGTTTCATGCCCTAAGCAAGGCACACAACATACTTCTATGACTTAAGATGTGGCTTCTCAGACTGCTAACCAATGTCATGAGAAGATTAGGGTAGGCCCTCCATTTGTATGGAAAGCCCACCATGCTGGAATTGGTGCAAGAAAGCTAACTTGCCTTGTTACTTCCAAATGTTGGATGTTCCTTAAGTTGCTACTTAAGATTGATTGGGTTCATACAACATACTACACTTAGGCCTGAGTTACAAAACACGCTTCCTAACATGTGAGGCCCAAACAAATAAACCATATATAATCCATATATGAGAAGAGGCATGGTGGATCAGAAAAATTTGGGTATCCAGATTCCACTAAAAATCCACATGCAGGACTTCAGCATAAAAATTCTGGAGCATTGTTATCTGTCTGAAGCTGAATCAGTTGTTGTTCTGAACCCAGATGTTACTTATAGCCATCTGAAGTAGAAGTACTGTATTTATTGGCATACAACATGCACTTTTTTCCCTAAAATTTGGGGCTGAAATCCTAGCTGCGTGTTATACTCTGATACTCAAGCGGCGGCCCTGGGAGAGCAAAAACCGGCGCTACCCTGAGCTCCACAGAGCAGGAGGTGAGCGTCGGTTTTTCCTCGCTTCCCCCCCCCCAGCTCACCTCCTGCTCTGCAGAGCTGAGGCTCGAGCACTGGGGAGTGCTCACACTCTGCTCTGTGGGGAGCTCAGGGGAGCACTGGTTTTCGCTCGTTCCCCCGCTGCTCACCTCCTGCTCTGCAAGCTCAGGTGCGAGCACTGGGGAGATTTTCTTCATTCAAAGAGGTGCTTTTTCTTTTATATTACGTATTTACCTTATAAGTATATAAATATTAATAAACAAAAAGTTCAGAGCTCCCTTTATTTTGCTTCCGAGTCATTTATTTTAAATTTAAGGTTTTTTTACTCAAACTTCCCTCTTAAAATTAAGGTGCGTGTTATACACCTGTGCGTGTTATACGCCAATAAATACAGTAATCAAGGCCATGCACCTCTTTTAGATTTACTTCTTTTGCTTTGTTTAATAAATGGTGCTGATTGTTTTGATTGGCTGAAATTCTCAAGATCTTTGAACAAAGGTTCACCTTTCTGTGACAAGGACCACAGAATTCCATTCTGTTCAGTTCTTTGAGAGACCTGCTAGCAGCGCTAGCTGAGTGGGGGGCAGAGCAAGGACTACATTTGATTTTAGTTACATTTGCATTTAACAAAAATAACTGTTATTCTCCTGTTATTCTGAAGTCATTTATTTAATCATGCCCTACTTTATCACACCAAGAATTACAAATCAATATCAATTAAGGAGCGTGTAGGGACTGGACGCAAGGAATTAAGAAGCCAAAGGATCTGCCTTAGACAGATATTCTACCCTTGGGAGGGATGTATAGGGATTGCAAACCTGTTGAATTCTGTTTTCTAGAAGGCAGGTTTCCTTGGTCCTATCTCCACTTCTGCTGTCCTATTTAGTGAGGAGGAAAACGTGCATTCAAAAAATTTACACACATTTTTCAGTTTGTTTCTGCTTCTGTGCTTGCTTTTTCCCCTGCCTGCGCTTTTTTCGAGTAATAGTCCTGTCCTCTAACGTAATGGATTTTGACAGTATTTTTCCAAATATAAGCACTTTTCAGGCATATTTTCCCTTAATATACACATTTTTGTGCACGCCTTTTGATTTGCAAACTCTGTTGCTTAATTCTAAGAAGTGCAAAGCCCAGCACGCTGCTGTCTTATTTGCATGTAGGTTCAAGTCATGCAAATTTAAAAACCAGGGTAAAAATTTCTCTTCCATAGCTAGTTTCATGTTGTATCTCCAGGGGCAGTGCTGACCAGTAAATAAATAAAATGCTGCAGTATATTATATCCTTTTTAAAAAATCCTCTCTCTTTCTCTTTTGCTGTCTCCCTACACCCCTGAACAAGAATCAGGATTTCAGAATATCTCATCCTGCTGTTGCTGGGGAAAAGTTTCATTCACTAATTTCCCTGAGTCATTTTTTTGGACTTTTGCATCTTTTAGAATTTTTCTGAAATGTTTCTCTCTGATGTGTGGTTGGCATTGTTTGGCAAGGGAAGGGACTGCATTAATCCTTGAACATCAGACATTCATTTTACTTAATAAAATAGAATCAAGTGTAAAAAGAAATGTAAAAAACACAAACACAAAAAGAGGAAAGCAAAAAAGCAAAAAAATTATTTCTGTGTGTCTGAAGTTTTATGCTTTTATACAACACTTTCAATAATGGCCACATTTCACCATAAAAATCTTTCTCTCCTTGTACCCCAAAAAAACCCCACCACCTTTCAGATACAGATAGAAATCTTCCAGATACAAATAGAAATATATTTAATATATCATTGTTCTTCCTAGAATTTAAAAAAAAAGAAAAAGAAAAAAGAGTTCCCCTTCAGCACTGCAAGCTCTGAAAAAATTACTGTATTTTTGCTTTTGAGTTCATACATTTCCATCAGGTTGTTTATTCCACGTTGAAACTTAGCACCCACAGCTTCTAACATCACAATGAGCTGCTGCTGGGATAAATTTGAATTCCCAAGGGCATTCTTATGACTATAGGTGAATGTGAAAACAGAAGGGGAAAAGACTTCCTAAGCAGAAATAATCAATTTTTCTATGTTAGTAAGGGGAAATAGTGCCATGGGTGAAAAGGATGAGGAAAAGCAAGAAAATGTGATCGCTCAGCAGAATTTCTTAGTGTGCTGTTCACAGTTCTCTCCAAGATTTACTCCCTTCTCCCTGTGTGTGTCTTTTCTTTGAAAAATGTGGCCAGCACATCACCTGCAGCATTAAATATTTCATTATATTTAGCACATTATCCATTTGGAAAATGAAGTTCCAGTGCAGTATATCATTACTGTTCAAAAGCGGGAGTGTTTTAAATGAAAGCCAGCTTGTTCCTCCTTGGAGGGTTTTCTGATGGCAGATCACTTCGAATGGGGTTGGGGGAGGACGACGGAGCAGCAAAGGAAGGGCCATGTGTTAGCCCTACAATGTAGTCCAGACAGGAAACCAAAACTACGAGAGCTAACACTACCTTTATTGTAAGGTTACTAACAGAACCTTGCAAGACTGAAAGCATGTTTCCCCTCTCCCTGCTTTTACGTTTCAGAGAACTAGGGAGGGTCCTTTCTAAGATGCTTTCTCTAGCCCTATTCCTTCAGTGGGCTGCGATATCCCTTGTCTGACCATTGCCCTGGCTGCAGCTCTTCCCCCTGCCTCCCAGTGTTATTCTCACAGCCCTTTATATCATGGGATTTTGTTTTGACAGTTAGGACCTACAACAAAATATGAAGAGTGAAATGTCTGCATTGAGTATTGCAGTCAGCCCTTTTCCATCTTTCATTCCCTTCTCCCTTAACAGCCATATGACATCCTATGCCAAAGTGCCCCTACAAAATTCCAAGATGCCCATTGCACTTCTCCCCCTCCAGTCATCATCATCATCAACATTGTTGTCATCATCATCTGATTGTTGAAAAGCAAAACTGCCTCTTGCAGCTTGGGCCACTCTTTTTCTTTCCCTCTGGTACCATTTGGGATGCTGAGAGATAGCAGGTAGTCCTTGTTTAGTGACCACAATTGGGACCAACAACTCTGTCGCTAAGTGGAGTGGTTGCTAAGTGAGAAATCATGTGACCATGACTGCTTTCCCACTCCCCCGCCTTTGGAATACTCACCCTGGCATAATTCCCTCCCTCCCTCCCTCCCTCCCTCTTCCTTCCTGCCTGCCTGCCTGCCTGCCTGCCTGCCTGCCTGCCTGCCTGCCTGCCTTCCTTCCTTCCTTCCTTCCTTCCTTCCTTCCTTCCTTCCTTCCTTCCTTCCTTCCTTTCTTTCTTTCTTTCTTTCTTTCTTTCTTTCTTTCTTTCTTTCCCAAGCTTATAAATTGTATGGTCAAAGATAATTCCAAATAAGACTTTTGGGAAAGACAAAAAAGAAAGAATGGCCCTTGTCTGTTGCATGGTCCCAGGTGTTGTCAAGCCAATCTCTGTCTTCAAACTAATTATGGTTTTTAAACAGACTCAGAGGACAACCCCATATTGACAAGTCCCAACTCCAAAACTTTGTATTCCAACCTTGCCGGAAGTCTCCCAACACTAGAACAGGCTGTTCCAATCTTACTGGAAGTGGTCCACCTTTAAATAGAACATTCTGGCCTCAGTTTTATAGTCAGTATGGTTAGCTTTGTGATCCATTTTTATTTCTGATAACAGCACATCAAAACACTTTGGAAATTTTTGCACACCTCTGCTAACCAGATGTGATCCTGACATGGAGAACTAATGTCACAATGGAGCCTGAATGCCAGCATCAGTTGATGGGAGAGCTTTTGTGCAACTGAGCAATCAAGACCATTTAAAAGGCCATGTTATCATACAAATATACTTATTGAAGTCTAGGATTTGCAATTTCCTATCAAATAAACACTTGTCACAGATCTGGTTTTGCTGTCAAATAATGGTGAATAGACATTGTCCTTGTAGAATGAGAGCAGCACTCTCCATGTTCACTTGCCAAAAGCAAGACAAAGAATACAGCTTCCTCATCTAGTCATCCCAATAATCAAAACCTTTTTTTGGTGTTCAATGTGCCACTTGCTCTCTATTGAAAATTCATTGTTGTTGCTTTTAATCCAAACAAAGCATCTTCTTGTAGATAAACAAGGAGCGGATTGATGCTGAATTTTGACATGCTGTGTTTTCTTAATTGAGGATTTGCTACACAATCTCTGTACATGTAAACCAAACATGTATTTATCTCCCTGGAGTGAGGAAGGGGGGGGCGCATTGGATGAGCCCAGGCACTTTCTGCGGTTTATCTGCAAGCCACAATGTTTTAGGAAGGTCAGAAATGCCAATTTTCAAAGCAACTAGGAAAGATCCCACCTTTAAGTTTTCATATTATTAATATATTATCCAATACCGCTGGGAATTCTGATAGTTAAAATCCAACCCAGTTGGAAGGCACCAGGTTGGGCCAGGTTATTCTATTCCTTCAGTGAAAAGAATCTAAGACAACATTATTTGTCTCCATGTGCCTTTTTGAGACTGGTGGACCCGTTGCTTTCAAGAAGAAAATACGTGGGGGGGTGCTTTTATTTAATTTGGAACATTCCAAGTTTCCAGATTTGCTTTATTGGAATGAGCTTAGGAGCATGGGGGTAATTTTCTAGACTTCTCTGTCATGGCTTTGTTGAAATGAATGGTGCATGGGAAGGAAGCGGAAATGGAATGAAATTTACTGTTCTTTATTTCATGGCTCTAGCCTGAGCCAAACAGTAGGAACTGTTCTCAGTCTGGGATTTAGGCTATAATTCTCCTGGATTCGTTCTGGATCAAAATAAATTTGTAAAGGCAACATTCCACGAGATTTGTATAGATTTTAACTTGCAGATTTTTTAAAAAGTTTAACACTGGTTTCTGACTCTTATACTTCCCAGATAAATAAATATGTATGTTTGTTTGATAGTAGTAGAAAGTGATAGAATTATTTGGAACAGTAAGTAGACTTTCCAGAAATTGGGTCTCCTTGTGCTTATACTCTTCATTCTTCTCCCCTCAGATAGTTTGCATGTTTTTTTTTAATTTCACTGGCATTTTCTTGAAGTAAAAGAGCAGTTTTAAAGATGGCCACTCAAAAGTAATTCCGTCTTAAGTTTTGTAAGGTTTATTTCCAAGTAAGTGCATATAGGATTTCAACTTAAACTTACTTCTGCATGCCTTTTCTTCTATTAAATTAGCATATAGGCAGTCCTTGCTTACCAACTGCCTCGTTCAGCGACTGTTCAAAGTTACAATGGTGCTGAAAAAGTAACTGTGACCAATGCCCCCATTTACAACCTTAGCAACATCCCTCAGTCACATGATTGCCAGTACTGTCAGTATGCATTGTCCTGTGCCTGACCTTTTGTTTTTCTTTTTTTCCCCCTTGCAGAGTGGACAGATTGGAGAGGAAGGGATTGCAAGAGAGCAGGCAGGCACACAATGGGGAATACACATCAGAAGCAATGGGATGGCACCAGCAGCCACAAGTGTACTACACAAACAGCCTGGTGTATTCCCCATTGTGTGCCTGTTTACTCTCCTGTAATCCCTTCCTCTCGAATCTCTCTGTTCTCCAGGAGGGAGAAAAGAAAGGGTCAGACACAAGAGAGTATGCCTACAGCGATTGCTTGTTTTTTTGTTGTTGTTGTTTTTGTTCCCCCCCTTGCAGAGTGGAGAGATTGGACAGGAAGGGATTACAAGAGAGCGTAAGCAGTCACACAATGGGGAATACACCGGGCTGTTTGTGTAGTGTGCTGCCAGCGCCAGTGGATTGCTGTCGATGTGTATTCCCTATTGTATGCCAGCTTACTCTCATGTAATCCCTTTCTCTCCAATGAATGTAAATACAAACTTTAATTCCTTCTTGTTAATTATCCCAGCACCAGGGTGAGCATTCCAAAGGGCAGGGGAGTGGGGAAGGGAAAGCACAGTTGCAGTCATATGATTTCCCACTTAGTGTCCACTTTGCTTAGTGACAGATCTGCCAGTCCCAATTATGGTCACTAAACAGGGACTACCTGTAATAAAATTCCATAAAGATGTATAGTTCTGATATACAGTCTGCTTGATTCAAGACAGTACATGGTTTCTGCTGGGGATGGGTGGGTCAAAATCTGCAAGATGGCTATGCATGTATAGAAGAGGGAGAGCTTTGATTGTGGCATTGCACCTGCCATCTTGCAGAATTTGACTCTCCTGGGTGCCACTGAAACAGTGGTTGTTTATTATTATTATTGTTGTTGTTGTTGTTGTTTTTATGCTGAAAGCAAAAATTATACTGTTCAGAAATGTATTTTTCTCCCTTTTTTTTCCTAGAACAGTAAAAATGGATTAAGTTCTAATTTTGTCACTTCTATTTATTTAGGTTTTGGATAGATTTTGATTAATTTTTCCATTAATTGAGTTCACTATGGTGCTTTTATATGGCATGTTTGGTCACATTATCTTCCACATTAAAGGCCTAAAACCAAGAGGACTGATGTGATTTGCTTAAATATTTACCCCCTATACTTTTATACCTCCTTTGTGGGATACATGTTACCTATTGGGGTGGATTTAAAAGTTAATTAGAACGAGTGCTGTTTCTTATCTCATTAAAAGAAATTACCAGCCGTTCCTTATCTCATAGGCAATTACTACTTTGAGCATAGGAGAATTTACAATATGGCAGCATGCCAATTTTTCAGTTAGATAGGAAAACAGTTCTTGGTACCTTGTGAATTAAAATCCAGATGGACTGGATGATAAAACACTTTCTTATAACCTAACATCCTTCCCTTAGGGTCCTCCAGCTCTTGACTATATTTAAGGAATTAAGGATGTACCATGACAATAGGCAGATCTGTGTGTATTAGTAGTGTGGTAGTCAATCCTGAGTCATTACTACCACATTTAGATTTATGGGATAAAAAGAAAGTCTACATAAAGCCAAGGTCAACACTGAGGTGCATCAAAAGTTACATCCTGCCCTGATAATCATAGAATGCTAGAGTTCGAAGGGATCATGAAGTCCATTGAGTCCAACTCCTGTTCAGTGCATTAATCTATATGGAAACATTCTGAACTGAAACCCACCATTTCTCTGGGTAATAGGATTCTGTGACCAATTGGTCTAACTGTTAGGAATATTTTTCTAATGTTAGAAATCTGCTTTGCTATGAATTGAATTTGTTATTCCATGTCTTACAGTCTGAGAACATGAGATCCCCTTTCATTTATTTGAAGAAGTCATATACCTCTTTATTTACCATATACCTCATTTATTTGAAGAAGTCATATACCTCTTCAGCTTCTCAGGGTTTGGGAAGGAGAGTAGATCTGACCTTGGGAACAGGGAAGGAAGGCGCAAGTGTTAAGGAGGGACTTTCAAAAGATTACACAGTCCTGCAAAAAAGGAAAGCATGACCAAGAAATTCAAAATAACTCCACTGATTTTGTTTAGTATAAGATGGGACACAGAGAAACTTGGACAGGCTTTTAAGATTCTGTTACTCTACCTTATTTCAATAAAAAGCATTTCTGGAACTCCTGCGGTGCCTGTTTCTTCTTCTGGTCTATATTCAGGGGCTGACACAGTTAAATGTTTATTTATCATATTTGTATGGCTGCCCATCTCACAAAAACGTGACTCTGGGTGGCTTATAACACTCAATTCCAAAGAAAACCAGTACATACATATAAAACAATCATTATTAAAACTATAAAAACTATTTAAAAGCACACAGAACAAGAGAGGATGATGTTAACTACAGTAAGGGAGCTGTCACAAAATCTCCCCAGTCCCCTGGGATCCCCAGGGCTGATCACATAGCCAGGTCCTGAGGGACTTGCACAATGTTAAGAGGGATAGAGCTAATCTCACTTCTGGCAGGAGTCACAGCAGAGAAGTCCTGCCTCCTGGGACCCGTCAAATGGAATTTCCTGGCAGATGGGACCCAGAGCATGCCTTCTCTGCCAGACCTGATGAGGTGGGCAGATGTAATCAGGGAGAGGCAGTCCCTCAGATAACCTGACCCCATGCCATGAAGGTCTTTAAAGGTCAAAACCAACACCTTGAATTGGACCCAGAAACCAAACGGCAACCCATGAAGCTCGCAGAGCAGAGGCGTAATGTGTACCCTTCTAGGGGCACACATAACTGCCCACGCCACTTCATTTTTCAACAGCTGAAGCTTCTGGATACTCTTCAAGGGCAGCCCCATGTAGAGCACATTACAGAAGCCCAAACAAGAGATGACCAGGGCATGAGTGACTGTGAGCAAAGCTGCATGATCCAGGAATGGGCACAACTGGTGCACAGCACAAAGCTGTGCAAAGGTCCTCCTACCCACTTGCTCTTCAAGTAGGAGCCGTGAGTCCAGGAGGACCCCCAGATTGTGTACCACATCTGTCTAGGGCAGTGCCACCCCATCCAGCACCAAAGATGGTATAGTCCAAGCACCGGAAAGCCCCAAAATCCAAAGCCACTCAGTCTTGCCAGGGTTCAGCTGAAGCCTGTGGTTCCCCATCCAGACCCTCACATATATAAAATATATGTATTATATCTGTTTATCTATATATATAAATATATACAGATCCTTCGATTTTTTTTTTTTCCTAGAGCTTAATTTCTAGACCTGTGATCCTCGTTGCCCTTCTCTGAACCTGTTATATTCTTCCTGAATTCATAAAGTATGTTGCCCACATTGAGACAAAATAGGTGGGTTCTGGCCAATGCAGAATAATGTGACAGTATCGTTTCCCATTATTTGGAAGCAATTCTATTCATGTCGCCTAAAATTACATTTGTCTTTCTTGCAGCTGTATCGCATCCAGGCTGATATTGAGTCATAATCAGTCACGATTCCCAAATATTTTCATAACTGCAATTATCAAGCTGATTATCCCCACCCTATAATTTCGCGTTTGATTTTTGTTTCCTAAATGAAGCATTTTGCACTTGTCTCTGTAAACTTTTATTATGCTAATTTTAGCCCATTTCTCTAACCTTTTGCGATAGTTTTGAATGTTGTTTCTGACTTCTAAAGTATTAGCTATCCTACCTAATTTTACATCATCTTCAAATTTGAAAAGCATTCTGCCAAATTCTTAATAAAAATACTGAAGAATAGAGGCCCCAGGATTTGATGAGGAAGCATCGATGAACACTTTTTGACTATGATATTTGAGCCAGGTTTGTATCCACTCAGTTGTCGTGCTAACCAACCCACATTTAGCCTGCTTGCTAATCAGACACTGATGGGGCAATCTGTCAGATGCTTCATTAGAATCAAGTCACATCTGTAGCATTCTCACAGTCTATTCAGAAAGGGGAGGGAGGTTGCTTGTATGTCAGTGTGTTTGTGTATATGCGCCTTCAGGTCAGTCTTGACTCCTGGCATCTACATGGAGAAATCTATGCAATTTCCTAGACAATATTTTCAGGAGTGGTTTGCCCTTACCTTCTTCCTAGGGCTGGGAGAAAGTGGCTGGCCCAAGGTCACCAAGTTGGTTTCTGTGCTTAAGGCAGGATTACAAGTGAGGTCTCCCTACCCCTAGTCCAGCTCCCTAACCCCTAGTCCAAACTGGTTGTCATTAAGAAAGTTACCAGATTTTAAAAATAATGTAAGGTTGGTCTGGCAAAAATTGTTCTTGACCATCCATGTTCATTTCTGCTGCTTACTGTACTATATTACATTGTTTTCAAGTTGGTAACAGATTCTTTATGATCTGTCCTGGAAATTTTCCAGATATCAGTGCCAAACTGACTAATATTAGTGGGTCCAAGGAAGACAGCCTTCTCTGCCATTGCTCCAGCTCTATAGAACCCAGAAGTGAGGTGGGACCCCACTCTCCTGGCCTTCTGGAAAGGTGTGAAGGCCTAGCTTTGCCAGCTTGTGTAGGGCCCGAGGAGGGGTAACCATCCCTGGGGGTGGTTAGCACCCTGAAGATGCTCCCAGAGGTCGATCATTTATTTATACCATCTGTCCCTTGGATGATATTATTTATTTCTGATTACTGTTTTTATTATATTTTAATTGGTTTTTATTCTCATTTTATTGTAAACACTCAGAGTTGCTAATTGAGTGAGATGGGCGGTGACTAAATTTGAAATACAAATAAATAAATAATTAATATGTACATCCCTGGATCATCTCCCGCTGCCTTTTTTTTGAAGATAGGGACAACTTTGCCACAGTTCCAGGGGTTCTCAGAAATAATGCAGAAAGGTTCAACTGTACCATCATCAAGTTCCTTCAGGACCCAAGGATGCAATTTATTTGTCCCTGGATCCATGTAGTTCATTCAAAATAAAAAGATAGTCCTCAGGCTTGTGTCTTTGAATGTCTAGTTCAGTCAGAAAATGTTCACATTTTCCTGGTATAATGCGTACTCTCTGGTAGGGGAAGACTTACCCAAAATAGGAATGGAGAAGTTTAGCCTTTTTGGTGTTTAAATTTGGCATTTGGCTGCAATACAGATGATGTCAACAATTCAGTTTAAAGTCATCACAATTACATGCACCATACAGATTTTTAGTAATTCTTGGGGGTGCAAACCATCTGTTGCCAGCAGTCCATCATCTAGATAACTCAGAACACGGTCCAAGAAAGCAAACATGAACATTAGTGAATGGCTGTGAACTTTACGTGCTAATGTTGTATTTGAATTTTCATTGAGGTTAAGAGGCAATACTTCCAGTTGCTTCTACAGAGTCTAAGCCTTTATCTGAAATCCTTAATTCAGGTTTTTTTGTTTTTTTCTCCAGTGCTCCACAGGATTCAGTTTAAAGCCTATCTGTAGTCAGGCTTACTATACCAAACACCTTCTAGTAAGTTTTTCTAAAATGCAGCCTTTCTTTCAGAATGGTGCTAATTGCAATTCATTTATTTCAACTTGCAGAACTAAATAGTCTACTTGGACTGGTAGAAACAAGTGGTCTTGTTTCTCTTTGCTGGTACCTCCCTTTCATCTGCATAGTCCTCTCTAGTTACATTGTCTTCTCCTACCTGATACCCTCCAAATACGTTAGAAGTATAACTTCCAGAATTCCTAACAAGCATTTCCAAAGCACATCTGCGAGAGCACTAGGTTGAGGAAGGCTGATCTACATAGTTGACCAGACCAACAGAACATAGTTGAAGAGGCAGAATGTTGTATATTGCCTCTTGCTTGTTATCCTGTTAATTAAAAAAAAATAGTTAATGTGATTCCCCACAGTCACAGTCTTAGCTATCATATAGAAAATAATCCAGTGATTATCAGTTAATATGTATTGTTTTTAAATCTTTTTTGTTAGAGAACTATAAGGTGAAAGTTGCCACTATTTTAGGCATTATTTTAGAAACAAGGGTTAGTTTTGCATGGGCTCGGTGATTGCACGGAAATCATTTTAACGTGACATGCTATTTCTTTTTCTGCTGAGTTATTATTTGTACCATCTTCTCCAGCTTTTTTAAAAATTAAGCTGAAGTTCTCTTCCAATCATTTTTTCCCCCGGAAAAAGACTCCAGTGAAGAATCCTTAAATTGTAAAATAAAATATTTTTTTAAAACTTAATTGCAGTTTAGACTTCAGATTTATTTGAAAAGGAGATAATGATAGTAATTACCCAGTTTGAGTTTTGGAGAAGGCTAATTAGATCCCCAACACATTTGTATGCACAAAGCAACCCATAAATACAAAAGACCATCTGGTCCTTATCAGCTTACAACACTAACACTGTCTGTAATTATTTTTTTTCTATATTGTTTTGATGTTGACATTTGATGCACCAATACTTTGGGCTTCCGTAAAGAAATAACCTGCAGTGCCATGGGGTGGGAGGCTCTTTGTACTTTTCAACATACACATATACACACATTTTTCTCACTATGTCTCAAAAGAGCCAGTGTGTTTTTATCAGAAGTGAAAAGGACATTTGCTAATTTTCCTGTGTAGGGCAATCATCTATTGAATCTTAAAGAGGGCGGTCATAGGTTCAGTTTGAGGATGGTGACAGACTCGGGGAGAAGGTGAAAGAATTCCTGTTACCTGGGCTTTTTTATTGCAACAAATAAATCCACAAAATTAAAAAGAATAACCTTTAATCTGAGGTTCCAGCCTCATTTGTTTTTAGACAATTTGCTTAGTGCTTAACCTATAACATTGCATCTGATCTCCTGTAGGCTTTAGGACTTTACAGTCTAGTTGTTATTAGCCAAGATAGCCAAAGGCATGAAAATATCCAAAATATAGTCTGGATATAGTCCAAAATATCCAGAGAGCATAGGCTGTCCAACCCTGTTTTGTAGGATAAACCCTACTTTAGAAACTTTGGCCCTTCCCCAATTGGTGTGTAGAACTTCAAAATGTTTGGTTAATTAAGCAAAAATGATTAACCCAAGAACATTTCTTGGAAATCTGTTTAATGGGAATCAGTAGAGCTTTCTTTTAAGTAACCTTTTATTAACTTTGGCTAACAAGTGGTACAGCAGTCTGTTAGAAGATCCTTGTGTTGTATGTGGGGCTGTCTTTGAAACCAGACCAACACTCAAACAGCCCAGCAAAGGTTAAGTTTACTGAGGATCCCCAGAATGATGTATTACAGTTGAGGGGCAAATAAAAAGGAAAACAAATCAGAAAAGCTGATCAAGGAGAAAAAGTGTTTCTTAACTTTGGAAACTTCCAGTTGTATTGACTTCAACTCCCACAGTTCTCAACAATGATCATCCTGACTGGGGACTTCTGGGAGTTGATGTCTACAGATCTGGAAGTTGCCATTGTTGGAAAACATTTGCACAGAATATCCTGGGAAAAGTTATTCCTGCCTGGCTGAGTCCCAGGTTCATCTGGTTCATCATTCTGTGTCATACAGTAGCCAACCTGGATAATTCAGGAAACTGAAACCACCTCTTTCATTGTTGTTTCCCATAAACTGGCGTTTCTCAACCTTGGCAACTTTAAGATGTGTGGACTTCAACTCCCATAGTTCTCAACAATGATCAACCTGACTGGGGAATTCTGGGGGTTGAAGTCCACACATCTTAAAGTTGCCAAGGTTGAGAAACCCTGCCATAAACTGTTACTTAAGGTACTCTGTCTCTGACTGAGGCGTAGTATCCAGCCATCAAAATTTGTAGCTGATCACAACCCAATTTTTCATAAGTTTGTCTAGGCTCCTAAATTGGTGGCCATCACAGATCTGATGGCAATGAAATCTATAACAATCCATCCTCTTCCTATCTCCCAGATCACCCACCTCTGTCCCAACCTTTTCTGCATCCCAGTTACTTGCATTTCCTTCTCTAAAAAAGAACTTGGACTCTTGTATAGGAAGTGTGTCCATCCCAGCTTACACCTACGATCCTGAAACTTTATGGGCCACTTTTTTTCTCACTTCCTTTTTCTGCTTGCATTTCAGTTCCTGAACCTTAAATAATAACATTCTTCTTCTCTCTCTCCTCCTTCATAAAAAAAAAAACCCAGCAGCAATTTGCTTCTAATTTGTGAGATCCTCACAGCTTGCTGTTAATGTATTACAATATATGAGCGTTGTGTGCCAGGACCTATTATTGAGACAGGAATGATACGATGATACCTTCAACCTGCAAGTTGACACAGAAAAGAATTTTCCGGTTCTTTCAGCTTTGTTGCACATTGGGAAACAAAGGAGAGCTGATTTAGAATGTTCTTTCTCCCAAAAGCTTTTACATATAGTTGTCAGAACAGCTGCCCTTTCTTTTTGTGTATTTAGGGCTAATGTAATCCAGCTCTATTTGCTTTTTTAAAAAGCTGCAACCATGATCATGATTCCAAGTCTACTTTCTAACTTTTCCAAACTTTTGCACCTTAGCTGGTCTCTTCCTTGGCCACTTGTTTCTGTTTTATTAATTTGGGGTTGGTAAATAGGGGCAAGATGTTATGGAGAACATGACTACTTTAAGCATTAGACATATTTTACTTCTGTCTCAGGATAGATGAATCTGAAGCTCAGTTCTACTTCTTGTTCTTTCCAACTGCACCCAAGGGTAAGATGATGCTATCCTATTTCTGTATCAGTTTGTTTCTCCTAATTAGTGAATTTTATGTGCACCTTTCTGCATTACATACGTTTTCCCTATACATAAACATTTGCAAGTCATCTTCCCAAATGTATGGATCTTTTGAATGGCAAACTGCATTCCAAACTTTAAAAAATAAGGATTTCATTGCCAAATTGGATTCCAATTTGTACATGGCTTGAGAAGTACAAATTCTGGGAGTTAAAAAACAAGCAAAAATCAGAATGAGGGTTCAGTTTCACTGACTCCTCAAATTGTTACCAAGCATGGCACTTATTAAAGAGAAACAGTTTTCCTTCTCTACCCCCCCCCCACCCCCCAAAAAAGTGGGCTTCATCTCAGCCTCTTTTGAATAGAGTTGACCAGGAAGAAATGAGGAAGGAGTACTGTTTTCAGCCGTAGCCCCATATATCTGACAATATCTAGCAAGGCTTTAAGAAATGTTGGAAAATACAAGTTAAAATTGTTATTTGGTTTTATTTTGTTCTACATCTGAAAGTATCTTGCAAGCTTAATTAAAACTAGTGTGCCTGCCTTTTCATAAATGTGTCAGCCATGATGAAAAATCATATGGTCTAAATCAGAACTGAAAAGTCTACTTGTGGACTCCTCCTCCTCCTCCTCCTCCTCCTCCTCCTCCTCCTCCTTCTCTTTCCCTTAACTGGAATAGAAGGTAGATGAATTTTAATGCTTTTATTGTGCCAAACTGCTTCTGCCATTTTTTTTTTCCCCCAGCTAACAGATAAAGCTCAGCATTATACCGGGGATTGTAAAGATGCCTTGACTTTCCTACATTTTGAAAGGAAAAGTTACACATTCTTTTGAGATTCTACATGTGTGCAATTTCCCTTAGAATGTGATGTTTGGCACAGCATCTGATTTTTGTTTAGTCTTTCAGGTAAAGCTGGTTTTATAGATCTCATAATCTAGCAGTCTTATGGAGTTCTTTCACACAGGGACACATGTGTGCATAGATTAATTTGCTCTGTTGAAAAAGTCACTATGAAAACCCCACAGTGTTACGAATCAGGATAACTAATCCTGAACCGGTGGATATAGCAGATAAGACAGTAGGCGAGGATTGGGAAAACACGCATTTAAGCCCTATTTAACCATGCCTCAGTCACTGTCTCTTAAGCAAAGGAAGAACAGTTCCTTTGTCACAAGGGAGAAAAAAGGCTGAGTATTCTAACTGAAATGTCCTCTACTACTTTCTTAAACTTCTTTTCTCCTACAAGCTGAGTACTACCAACTTTGGCAGAATTTTGCCAAACAGGCTGCTATACCTCTGAACTCCAGCTGATTTCTTACTTATTTTTTAGTTAAGGTGTATATTTATCTGGGACAGTGTTTGCATTTTGATGTCTGGCACATACAGCTACAAGGTCAAGCCACTGAATAACCAACCTTCTAGCAGTATCTTAGTCCAGCTCTTTTTTCACCAAAAAAAGAACCCAACATGAAAAACCCTCATTTCCATATAACTAGGTTCACACATCACACTAAGCCATAGTTTGCTTAAGTGTGGTGGTTTGAATAATCTATACTTGGTTTCGGGGCACCACACCCTATGCCATAAAGTGTAGTTTGCAAACAAGCATGACTGGATTCACATTCCCACTAAGACTGAACCAGATGAATCTCCTTGTGGCTTAGTGTTACGTATCCCTCCCCCTATTTCTTCAACTGATTTCCTCCCACCCCTCTCTAAGACCGTGTTTGCCTTCAAGGAGGCATTTATGTCCAAGTCACTTTAAAGCACAAGAGAGAGCAACTGTGGCCAGCATCCTTGTCTCATTGGAGCTCCAGGTCTCAATTGTTGGCCATTGAAAGAAGCATTGAATGGGTCTGTATAGCAGTCATCCTGATTAATGAGCCAAATAGAATCCCAAAGAAGAAGGCCAAAGATATGGAAGGGTGATGTCATCCATAGCAACAGATGGCCAAGGGCCTTTTCTCTCTTACTCTCCTAGCATTGCTGGAGTGTCAGTGTTTGCGAATATATGTGACAATAAGGCTACCACTGGGTTAAGCACTGCTTTATCTGGGCCTTTTGTGCTGTCTCAGCATTTTCTCCATGGAAACATCATTTGCTGAATTGCGTGTTTGCTTCTCCCTCCCTCGCCTGTTTTTCCCCCTTTCTTTCTTCTCCCCCCCCCCCTTTCTTTCTTGGTTTGGCTCTTCAGCTATACACAAGTGGTTGCAAGTAACTTCTAACTCTTTTGGACATAAGGCATAAAAATAAAAAGCGTGTGAATGGGGGAGGTGAGATCCCACCATCCAAGTTTGTTGCTCCCGTGTCAAAACCAGCTGAAGCTGCATTATGGAGATTTTTGAGAGCTCAGTAATGGAATTGTTATGCGTCAGTCATTCCTTCTGGTTAAAAAACATCAGCAACTTAAAATTGTCTCTGTTAATTCCGTTAAGGAAAGGGGGGGGGAACATAACAGTGGTCTGGCAAACGGCCTGCTAATTGAAAGATGGCACGTGTAATGAGTTGGGCTTCTGTACACATTTGTGTAAGGCCTGCAGACTAGTTGCACATGCATTGTGGTATCACATGCAACAGTGTGTGCATCTCTGCAAGCAAATGAATGCAGAATAATTTCATTTTTCACATAAGCTGTTTTTCCCATCAATCTTGTGCAGATCTAATCCCTTCCCTTCCCTTCCCTTCCCTTCCCTTCCCTTCCCTTCCCTTCCCTTCCCTTCCCTTCCCAGTTGCACATATTTTCAGCCACTGAGATCCTTCTGAGAAGCTTGCTTGCTGTGTTCCATACCGACTCTTAATTACTATTAATTTTTGCAATGATTTACCAGTGCTTTTACAAGTAGTGTATTTTTATGGGAATTGCGGCAGCATTTCAACCAACTAGTCTTCTCACATCCCCATACACCCACTGTGTATGAATGGAGGTTTGTATCCCCTCCAAGCCAACCCTTGGTACTCTGTATTCACAGTGTATGCTTAGTCCTTCACTGAGTTTTTGAGTATTAGAGGAAGAAGTTTTCATACATGTTATTTTCTTTAATGATTTTGTTTAACTTTTGCAAAACCTGGAATTCCTGCAAGCTATTTATACTCCCTTTGTGCTTAGACAGTATTCTTTTATCAGTTTAAGGGCTAGTACTCAGAGAAGGGAGATTATTGTTAATATAGACTGTATCACTGCAGGCAAGGGTGATGAATGGCCATGCCAACATTTGGGACAGTAAACTCAAAATGTATTCAAAAAGGTCGATCGAATTTCAGCTTAGCTTCTGCACACAAACAGCTTAGCTAATTTCAAAAGGGGAGTTGCACTCTGCTACTGTTTCGCTACACCGCCCACCACCCCATCCCTTAGGCTTCACCTTGTGGCCAGAATAAGATGAGTAAATTTAAACTGTTATCTTGTACGTCCTTTGGTAAGTGACATTGCTAGCCTGCCTTTTAGCTGCAAATAATACAGAACTGAACATTTCTTCACTGAAATCATAGGCTGGTTTCCACTGTTTGGTTGATGAGCCAAAAATCAGCCCTTTGCATCTCTTGTTGTCAGGTTGGAAGCCCTCCCATTTCTTTTTCCTGCAATAAAGTAAAACCTTTGTAAGCTTGTCTTACTTGCACTAGCTTCCATGTGAGCAAGATCCTGCAGTTATTAGAGTCCTGGCTGGCTGGCTGGCCCATTGTTAGTTGTTCATGTCCCTCTGAGGGTAATAAAGAGGACCTTTATGATACCTCCAGTTTTTTTTTTAATGCATAAATTCAGGACACATATAAACAAATGCAGGTTTACAAATGTAATTGTTCACTTTCTAACTGAAAGCTGCATATGTTCAATACCTATACGTATCCAACTCAACATCTACCTGGCCAGGCTAGGTTTGAATTTCAGAAGAGTTGAGACAGGGCACCTGCCATTCGAGTATTGTAATGGACTGTGAGAATGGCCATGGGAGACAGGAGGAAGAGCCGCAGCCTAGACAAAGGCCTGATAAATGAAATCAGAAGGAGGTTTTCTGGAGAGTAAAAGTAAGGGAGGGAGAAGTGCTTCCAGACTTGCAAAATTGATGTCAGCCCTTCAAGGCAGTCCAGAAAAGAAGCACAGACCAGGAGTACTAACACTACCTTTATTGTAAGGTTACAGTAACAGAATCTTGCAAGTCTGAAAGCATCTTTCCCCTCCCTTACTTTTACTCTCCAGAAAACTAGGGAAAGTTTCTTCTGTGACACTTGGTCTACCCCCATTCCTCCTTTGGACTCAGATTTCGTTTATCAGACCATTGTGTAGGCTGCGGCTCTTCCTCCTGTCTCCCAAGGTCATTCTCCCAGCCCATTACAAGTATCTTGTTCTGTGTCATGACTCCATAGGACTACAGTTCCTCTTGTACTTCTATAACTTGAGATAAAGGTTCGACCATCCCAGATTAGAATGCTTTCCACACTTCCTCGCACTTTTCCACTTGAGTGCCATCTTGTTATCCACTTAGCTTGAGAATGCTCTCTTGTTTGGGGCCATGTTGTCTTTTGAGAACCTTTTGTTGCTGTGTCTTCTTAGAAAGCTTCCTTCTGATAGTTTTTCAGTTGCAGCAGAATCTGAAATCTTCAGAACATAGTCTGAGCGGTTCTCATTTACTCGTTCATCCATTGACCATTTGTACCTTCACATATGGCACAAGGCAAATTCATAGGAACCCAATATATATCCACATATTAATATGGGTAACAATACAGCAACAAATATTTGAAGGCTCTCATTCTGGAGAGAGTTGCAGAGAAACCTAACAAGTCTTGAAGAGGAACATTTTAGGCCAACACAGGACGACAGTAAGGCTTCTTGGGAGTGGTGAATAAGTCCTGCGTTCACCCACAAATGCTTGGATTTGAGGATGCTAGAGCTTATGTCTCTCATGGGAGATATAGGCAAGAACTTTAATTGCTAGTCCCTGTTCAGCCAGCCAGAGAAGCTCATCAGAATCTTCCCCATTCCCCTATCATTTGTTGTGTTCCCTTCTCCACAGGAGCTTCAAAAATGATATGGAATATGTTTGTAGCCTGATTGCTTATTGGACTGGAAGTCAAGATGGTACTTCTGTTTCTCTATTTATTCCATCCATCCATCCATCCATCCATCCATCCATCCTGCTGCTGCTGCTGCTGCTGCTGCTGCTGCTGCTGCTGCTGCTGCTGCTACTACTGTGATGGGGCCTCAGTTTGAAAGCTGTAATCTTGGCGTAATGGCAGTGGAATCTATTTATAGCATAGTGGTAGCAGTAGAACTGTGTTCCAGTAATATCCATGAAGTATTTTAGCAGGTAGAAAAAGTTGTTGAATTCTTCACAGGTCATAATCTCAGCTATTTGGGGGGGGGGAATGTAGTTATATTCTCTCCATAGTTTTGTTTATTTATTTTGTCTTATACTAATACAGAATACAGAGGATCTTCCTGCAGATGGAAACTTTTCTGCATATAGCTGACATGGGCAAATCAGCCATTCCCACTTTTTGCCTTGTTTTTTCATTAGTGTGTTATCTGTTTAAAAAGGAAATCCATGAGGAAGGTTAGGGTTAAATTACTTTATCCTATTTTTTCACTAAATATGCATCTCTAAATGTTTTTGTTTGTTTCAAATATATATGTGTAAAACCCTTTTAAAAAAAAAAATCAAAGCCTTTAGGAAATTATAAAGTTGTTTAATGGCACTATGTTCATATTACATGCTTAGTTGTTAATTCACTAAGCTACTTACAAATTAGTATATTTTATAGGTTCACAGAATACATTGACCCATCATATAACCAGAGACTGGGTTCACACAGCACACTGTCACACCAGGGGAGAGGGTTAGCCAAGGATAAAGCTAACCAAGCTTAGTATGTTGTGCTACTAGTTTTATAAGTTGACATTGCATGATAAGATATGATTGCCAAGACATGACTGATAATGCTCTATTAAATGTGAATATATGCTAGATAATAGGTTCTCCTTTTAAAAATGAAAATATGTTAGTCAATAGCCATAGTATTATGCTTCGTCCAATTCTCCTCTTCTGATTGCATAGTTTTAGTATATAATGTTATTACTTTTTATTATTAATTATTATTATTTATTATTCCTTATTTCCTGATGCTGTGCAAACACACTGAGAATTTTTTGCAAATTCCTTGTATGTCTCATACTTAGCCAATAAAGAATTCTTTCTTTCTTTCTTTCTTTCTTTCTTTCTTTCTTTCTTTCTTTCTTTCTTTCTTTCTTTCTTTCTTTCTTTCTTTCTTTCTTTCTAACCTAGTTAAGCCTTTGTTGAACTCAGCCTGTTTAAAACAAATTTTGATCTGCATAATATGTGCAGAATGGAACATTCATTTCAGAATGTGCATTTCTGTTATGGAATGGAATTATGAAGGCCAGGCTCAGGGAGATAAACATTTTCTTAGCTCCCCAGAAGAGCGTGGGAGGAACAAGAGGATGAGACTGGCACCTCCCTGAGGAATTCACACTGTTGTGGCTGGCTGACTTTGGGAGCTGGGGTTTCAGTCTGGGAAGATTCTTGCTAGAGGTTGTAGCTAATAAACATAACTGGACTGAATTTGCATTGTCTCTTGGAGTTCCTTGGGCTAGGCCTGACATCAATCTTCCCAGACTGAAACCCCAGCTCCCAAAGTCAGCCAGCCACAACAGTGTGAATTCCTCAGGGAGGTGCCAGTCTCATCCTCTTGTTCCTCCCACGCTCTTCTGGGGAGCTAAGAAAATGTTTATCTCCCTGAGCCTGGCCTTCATAATTCCATTCCATCACAATTTCTCAAATTCTTACTCCTCCTGCACTAACATCTTTGGATACAGATTATATGTTGTAGGCTTAAGTGACATATCCCTACATCTTTACACATTAATAGGACAGAAGTATGAAAGAATCAGCTTGAAATAAAGTATGGCTCCTTCTATCAAAGCAATTTTTAATGTATTTTGCCATGATTTGGGATTGGGAGATAAACACAGCTCTCAAATCTCTATCATATAACTGCAGAAAAATACATTCCCTGTGAAATTATTCATATTTTTAAAGTTGGATCAGATAACACCATGGCACACCACCAGACTAGGGATGAATAGTTAATGTTAACAGAAGAAAGATGTTTAGTATAATCTTAAACTGGAGCTTCTAATAAGTGCAGACCTGTAAGAGATAATACAAATTTACTGAAATACGTGAAACTGTAGACATGAGTGAAGTTTAACTGTAGCAGTTATAATCTGGTAGTTACTGCATTTGAAAGAACTTTGATGAAGAGATTGTGTAACCACAGATGGCAACTGTGTGTTAGACACTACTTTGGGTAGAAGTATAAAGAAGGTTGTCAACCCAAATTTTTCACTAGAGGCACAAATGATCAGGCTCAAATTCTTATACTTTGGACACATTATGTGAAGACGTAGCTCTTTGGATAAGTCTGTAATACTGGGAAAGGTGGAAGGAATAGGAAGAAGAGGATGACAAGCAGCAGTCTGGATGTGTTCAGTTAGTTCAGAGTAAGGAAGATGTCCTTGATGGAGATATGCAGGGTCTCTTACCAAAGCGGGGGCGGGGGGGAATATCTTAAGTCCACAACAGACAGAAAATATGCAGAAGCTCAAACAGACACCTCCGTAATTCATTGGAGTATAAGAAGTGGGAGGAGGTACAACACAATCAGACTTGCAAGATTCTGTTATAGCCACTCTCAGTAAAAGTAGTTTTAGCCTTCCTGTGGAGTTCATTTCCTGGTCTGATCTATCTGGTGGGACTGACAGCTACAGGGGTGATGGGTCCACTTTTGGAAGACTTGAAGGACCATGTTGGGGACAGATCCTCCTGGAGAAGATCTATCTATTGCTCACTAAGAGTCAACACTGACTTGATGGCACATAAACAAACAATCAGTGAAGAGGATTGTCTTCTGTGTGTCTTCTTTGTTCATTGACTACAGAAGGGCATCTGTGGCAGTCATATGAATTGGGGAGCTGCCTATCATGAGGCATTTTCTCAAGTTAGTTTTTGGGAATGGACTGAAGCCACACTTGTCTGAGCACTGCCTTAGTAATGGATCTCCCCACTGTTCTTCAAGGCCATTCTCTATTTCTTCTACATCTTTACTGCTACAAAGTTTCATCTTATATCTCTTGATCAGTCTTCTGAAACCCCAGAGGTCAGAGTGAGGGGAGAAAAAGGTGTTGCCTCTATCAGGGAGGTAAACGAATTATTCAATGAATTCTGGAAATGTATTTAGGCATTCTGCTTCCACTAGTCTCCTTATTGGGGTGAATATTAGCTAGCCTCAAACAAAGTCTGCTTTTTTTTTTTACTTTATTCAAGGAAGATTAAAAAAAAATTTATTTAGAAAAATACTATATACCTGTACAGCTGAAAACGCTGTGCAAATCATGGTACTTGCATTTAAAATGAGAACTTACATTAGGAACATTTTCACATTCACATTTCCCTTCACTGTCTCTTAGGGCCCATGAAATGTGCTTTCTCTGTTGCAATGCCAGCCCTCTGGAATGCTGTCCCCCCAGAGATCCATGTTGTTCCCATCCTGATGATGTTCCAGAAGACCTTAAAAACCTGACTTTACTCCTGGGCCTTGGGATAGGGTGTTTATGGTGCCCTGCAGGTGACGTTTTTGTTAATGGAAGTGAGTTTGTCCAAACACATGGGATTTTCTTCTTGTTTTTTATTGTTTTCTTGATCTTATTTGATGTACTGTAATCTGCCCATTTAGGCAGCCTCTCAACCTAATAAATAAATAAATATCACAGAATGAGGGCAGAATGATTTATTTTAAGATTGCTTCTTGGGCAATGGGCTTTAATAATAATGCCAATTAGGGGAAGATTATAGTAGTACTATACTTTATTGATTAGTCAATTGACCATATCAAAGCAGGAAGATTATAGAACTTGTCAATGTGTTACAAAGCATTTTGAACATCATTTCAAAATTTTGTAGACATTTTTTAAAATTTTCTGTGAACTAAAAAGTTCTGTACAAAAAGATTACTGGACTGAAAAATTGACCCACTAATCTGGACAGAAAGATAGAAAGGAGTTTGAATGATTTTCACATTACCTCACTGAAGTTGCTTAATGACAGCACCATATAAACACAAAGAGCAATGGAACGTTGAAGATTCCTCCACTATTTCTGACAATAGAAGAGAGATTGTTCCCAAAAGGGACAACAATCAGGCCAAATCTTGGGTTCCAAAAAGTCAGTGAAGACAGTGAACAAGGAAGAGATTTTGTTTGCCTTCCTGAATTTTACCAATTGGATTTAAAAAAAAAAAAAAGTTGTTTAGGACTTTCACTTCAGTTCTACACTGAGATCAAATGCTGGATAAAATTGGCGGTATGCATTCTTAATTTGGTACAAAAGAGCACAGTTGAAATGATCAAAGGGTTGCAGTCCTGTTTATTTTATTTATTTTATTTATTCATTAAATTTCTCCCCACCCATCTCCCCCCAGTGGGGGACTCTGGGCAGCTCACACAAAACATTAAAACCGTAAATACATATAAATGCATAAAACATAAACATTTAAATAAAACATTACTAAAAAAGAAGAAGAGAGTCCAAGAAGATGATGAATCTGGGGCTGAAGATAGGCCTCTATGGGGCTAGCCATCCCCATGCTTGAAGTATTCCCTCCCCACCCCAGGCCAAGTGACAGAACCAGGTCTTCAAAGCCCTCTGGAAGGCCAGGGGTGTGGGGGCCAATCGCACCTCCGGGGGCAGAATATTCCAAAGAGCAGGGGCTACAGCAGAGAAGGCCCGCCTTCTGGACCCCGCTAATCAGAGTTCTGTAACCGAGGGGGTCCAAAGCATGCCCTCTCTGTGTGATCGGGTGGGATGGGCTGAAGTCATGGGGAAGAGGCATGGAAACCTGGTCCCATGCCATGTAGGGCTTTAAAGGTGATAACCAACACCTTGAATTGGACCCAGAAGCAAACTAGTACCCAATGCAGCTCGTGGAGCAACGGTGTTACATGGGCCCTTCTTGGGGCTCCCAAAATAGCCCACGTGGCTGCATTCTGGGCCAGCTGTAGCTTCCAGATGCTCTTCAAGGGTAGCCCCATGTTCCTCTTTTAAAAGAAAAAAAATCAGTCTTTTTAGATTAGAAAAATGAGATGATTGAAAGGAGAGATAATAAAACTGGTAATAGTGCAAATGCTACAGAAAGGATGAATAACGCTAGAAGTTAAGGTTACCCAGTTGATCAGAACTGTAGTCAGAATAGGTAGAAAGAACCTCTTCACACAAACCATAGTTAACTCAGGGGACTCACTAGCACAATATGTAACAATGGCCACTACCTCCTACAGTTCTAGAGAAAGGTTATATAGATTCACGGATGATGTCTTTATCACCAGAAGTAGACAGTGACGTTTCCATCCAAGTATACAGATGCTAGATACAAAGCACACAAGGGCTGTTTTTCTTGATACTTTCCTTCATGGCTGAAGAATTCAGCATTTGACAACGCAGTTACAGATTCTCCTGATCCACACCTTCCAGACAAAAAAGCGATCAAATGCAGCTTCATATCAGATTTCTTATTTCTCTACATATTGTAGTGCTGTTTGTAGCTCAAGTCATGCATTATTATTTTTTTTAAAGGTGCATTTTGAGATATGGTCAAAAATACGTACCTGAATATTTAAATGCTTTCTCCCCCTACTGTATGTTTCCTTTAAAAGAAAAGGAACTTGGATTAATGTGGAAACACAAGGAAAAGCACTTATAAGTGAAGACATGCACAATGCAGGGTTAATTAAGGATGATGTTCATCCTTTTAAGAAGGATGTTGGTCTTCTGAAATTCTCCAAATACAATTCCAAATTCTCTCTCATTGTCTGTCCTCTAAATGCAGGAGCTGCTCAAAAGAGTAGGGGAAAAGGGCCTTTTATGCTCACCACTGAGCTGTATTCGTTGCCTAAATGTTTTGCTTTAGTTCATTAGAGGAGCTGAAAGGGTGATACTTTTTTTTTTTACTTGCAACCCTCACGGGAGTTTAACCTCACATTCCCTTTATCATCCTCACTAGGTTCACCTATCCCTTTAAGCCATAATATGTTTCATTGGTTTTGGCTTAATCATGTTATGAGAACTCAGGCTTCAGCTTATGATTTAATCAGTGGTTTATGGCATAGCAATATAGTTTGGAAATATAGATTCCAAATCATATGAAGTAATACAGGTAGTCCTCACTTAACAACCATTCATTTAGCAACCGTCCAAAGTTACAACATCACTAAAAAAAAGTTACGACTGGTGCTCAAAGTTACGAGTGTTGCAGTGCCCCTGCAGTTATGTGATTGCAAAAGGTTGCATGGTACAACGGTTGCAATGTCCCAGGGTCCCGTGATCACCATTTGTGACTTTCCCAGCTGGCTTATAGCAAGCAAAATCAATGGGGAATTGCATGATTCACAATGACCACATGATTTGCTTAACGAACACTGCAAAAAAGGTCATAAAATCAGATGCAGTCACATGATGTTTCATTTAATGACTGCCCTCCTTAATGAACAATTTTCCAATCCCTACTGTGGTCATTAAGTGAGGACTACCTGTAGATCCATTGTATTCTCCTTTGGTCAGAACTTAGCTTGAGTACTATGTCCAGTTTGAAGCACCACAGTTTAAGGAGAGAAATTGCAATAGGCTCGGAAAAGAGTAACAAAGACTAGAACTAGATCCTGTCATGCATGTTAGGCTTGATATTAGCCAAAAAGGTCCTATGATGAGAGATTGAATCAATTACAAATGTTTATCTTGAGAAGAGAAGTTTTATGATGGGGATAAGGAGTATGTTATCTTGAAAATGTTGAAAAGTTGGCACACAGATATAGGTCAAGACCTTCATAAATCAAGAATGCAGGAAGTGGAATAATAGAATTAAGTTTCAAGAAACCAGATTTCAACTGAAGTTTGGAAGAACTTTCTTGTAAGAGCAGTGACAGTAGAACCTATTAGCTAGAGAGGTGGGCAAGTCCCCTTTACTAGAAATGGATAAGCTTGTTTAAGTTAGATTCTTTCCTTCAGCAAAGGGGTGGACTTGAGAGCATCAATAGATGCTCCAACTCTAGAATTCTGGTTCAGCAATCCATGGTTAAAAGCTTAGCCATATACTATAACTCATAAACTACAGTTTTCCAAAACACATTCAGAGGGTTCCTGAAGATAACTCAGCTAAAACCAGATAGTCCAAATTATTGTGCATGAACCTGTTTTTTCTAGGGCATTACAAATATAATGTCCAACCGTAATAGCTAATAACTGACCTAAAATGCAGATTTGATAAGTGTGGCTTGCAATACAGTGCCTAGGACTACACTTTTCTCCATTCCATTCCATCCCTAAGATTATTGTCTCCACATTGTGCATTTTAAACACCTGCTGAAAACATGCTTCAGGGTAAGAACTACTCCAGAACCAGACTGCCTTTAGGAATGTATTTTAAATTGAATTTTGTTTCCATTATTTTTCCTTTATTGTTTTCTTTCCCTGTGTTGTAGCAAACTGTTTATGGCTTTATTTAATAATTTTCAGTTGAAGATTGCTCTATCACTTTATTCATTCGTTCGTTAGTTCATTGCATACATATGTGGGGAAGAGCAGCTGTTGTCATGATGATGATTACACTGATGATGAATGAGACAGGTGATAAGGAATCACAATGGCCCGTTTCAGGATTTAGCTCAAAATTAGACAGGTTATAAAATGTTTGACTGGAATTAATGAGTTTAAAAATGTTTCACCACCCGGAGTCACTGGGAGGCATATACAGTTACATCATCATCATCATCATGTTGTTTTCTCAAAGTAACAGTGCTGGGCAAAGGATCCAGTTCAGAACAAGAGTCTGTGATTTGTAGAATTAAACTTATGATTTCCTCTAAGAAGAAAGTTATCAATTGCGCTAAAAGCATTAGAAGTTTGAAGACTGTAGTGGAAGAAGGCTTTATTGTGCTCTCCTTGTCTTGCTTCCTGGAAGTCCAAACCCAGTGGAACCATCTGCAGCTACGTTTTGGTGAATGAGTTCAAAGTCACATTTAGTTTGACCCTTTACCTTTCTCTCGAGCTCAGTTCATCCCATTTTACCTTGTTTTAGCCTTAACTGCTATCAGTAGCTTGAAAAAGACTTAGGAAGCCCTCTGTAAGCTGCCCAGAGTGATTTATAGATGGGTAACCTTAAAAAATCAATTAAGAAAATGAATAAAAATGACAGAATAAATCAAATTCATGTGGGCTACTGAGCACATTTGGACATTTCAGGCATATTATGGGCACTTTTCATATAATGGCTATTGTGATGGACTAAGTGGGTTAAAAGAAAAACAGAAGAACGTTTACAAGAAGGCAAACTAGTATATACCTCTCCAGCTTGTTCTTGTCTTTTATCAGAATTGGAAGGGTAGAAAGGATGCACACTTCTGAACAAAGCATTGACAACTACTGATGATGATGATGATGATTAATAATTTTGTAATGCTTCCAAAATATATGTAGAACCCTGAAGCATTCTTGCATGTAGAGATTAAGCTTGATGCTAGCAGTTTACATAATGTTAATTTCCCTTTAGTTTATTTCAATTTAAAGAATCTTTAAAAGATCGGGTGAGGCACGATGTAAGGGGGAATCAAGGATAATATAGGTGCCATGTGGGGAAACCAAGAACTATAGTCAGTCCCCCCCCCCTTCTCTTTTTCGAAGTTTAACACACTCTTTGCAAACTAATATCAAGTAAATAGGATGGAAAATTAATATTGGCCAAGCGTGACATGTCTTTCATAGCTTTTATGCAGATGGAAAACAATTCTTGTTTCAGTTCTTCCATAAGAGAGCCCTCGGCATGGCTCACACTGCTGTAATTTCATTTCTTATTACAGATTTGCACATGATAACTGGGAACTAGAAGGGGAGACTTTAGACATGGAAAATGGGATCAATTTGACCACTATGCGAAGGCCATTCATTACTCAGCGGAATGCTTTATAAAAGAGCATATCCAGATCTTTTCAGCCCCTTTCCACCACTCAAGGCAGCTATTCTGCAAGGAAACAACCTCCAGGAGGTAGACCGTGCAACCTATTGAGATGCAAATGATCGTTCCAAATGTGCCACTTTGCTGCAGATTTGCTATATTACAGATTCCTAGCTAAGGTAGCCATTACTAAAGCTAGTTACACAATGATGAATGGCATATTCATCATTTCAACCACGACATTCAGGACGTTTTTTTCTCCTCAGATTGAATGCGTTCCACTTTTCCACACTAAAAGATGTTCAGAGTAGTTGTACAGCCTGAGATCTTAGGAACAACCAGAGGAAACTCGGTAAAGCTTTGTATAGCCCACCAAATTCCTCCCCAAATTGCCCCAAATGAAAAGGGAAAACATGTTTTAATTCATGGCAAATAAACTCATTAACTGCATCTAAATAACTTTGATTTTAACGATATTTAAATCTAAAGTGAATTAAATTCAATAGAGCTTTTGTCCTATCCCTTCTGTTTTTAGAGTACTGTCACCATTCAAAGGCCAAATGTAACCTTCAGCCTTAACAACTGTTGCCAACCTTCTTTTCATGGAACTGTGTTTATTTACTGACAACTACTGTACAGCACAACAAAATTTAGTTAGGCAAATCATAAGAAAAATAACACCACTCTGAAACTATCTACTACTACCTCATACTATAGTCTAAAACAGAAATAATGAAAACACAACACAAATATTTTAGCAGAAGCAATTCTTACTTTCAGACTGAGTGGATAACAGTTTAATTTAGGAATCCTTGGAGGTTGTAGTCAAACATCTGAAGAGGACAAGATAGGAGAAGACTTTTTGAAAATCTGGTGGGGGTCTGTTTGCATGATTACGCAGCTGACAGATATCTTCAGGAATAGGAGAAGATTTAATCCTCTTCTGGTTACTACATGGTTCACTAAATATGCAAATTTTGCACACATTGTAGTGTTTCATTCCAGTGAAAGTGATGGATGGCAAGTGTGAATTACAATGTGCCCTAGGTGGAGATTTTGTGACTGAGGCAGAGGGAGGTAGAGTATCATTTTCAGTAAATCGGGTCTGTTAAGCCTGTTGGAAGGATTACACATCTACTTTATTCCTTTTGAGGGGAAAAAAACCCACAAAAATGTGTTCTAATTTGGCTGTTCGTAAATTTCAATAATGTGATCTTGAAGGGATGGGAAAAGAATTGAAACAGTTTTTCCTACTGTTGCCTGTAGTCCAGAGATCCCAACTTCAGTATGTGGGTGTGGCTGTCATACACAGTAATTTGTGCTTTATGGCACCACACACAATATTTTCTTGTTCCTGTAAAGGGGTTTCCATTTTCCCAGTGATCTGTTACATCACTGACTAGATTGATGTGTGATTGTGTTAAATATGCCGAAGTCCCTCTTTTCTAAATAATAATAGATAACCTGAACATGACTGGGATTTATCATTCTGGGAATTTTATCTCTCCTTTGCCAAACCCTACATGAAAAACTCTCTTCCTCAACCAGCCCAGAGGACTAAAATTCAACTGTCAACAATTTAAAGTGACTTGACATCAGCAGCATATAAGCATTTTTCATGTATTTATTTTCATGTGTTTATTTTCTCTAGAGATGCATCACATTGCTTTTTTTCATGCCTCTGGCTGCAAAATTGTTCGCATAATTGTAAAATGTGGAAACGATTGATATAACAGATCTTGCCTAGTTGTTTCTGATTCTCGTATCTGTTTTGCTGAATTGTACGTGCTTCTGTTTTTTCCATATGTATAAAGAATAAGGACATAGCACCCATGTACTGCTAGACAAATACGGTCATCCCAAAAAATAAGAATTCTCTTCAAGCAGTGCTAAGGCCCAATTGATCATTCATACCATGGGAAGTTATCAAGGTTGAGACAATGGTGCTTACATTACATGCTGGATTCTTTCTCTTGTTGGTTGGACAATTTGGAGCTTTTCCAACATGAAGCCCTCCAGATGAATTTTCATGCTGGCTTGGAATTGTTGGATTTATAGTCCTGAGACATCTGAAAGCTCCAGTGTGGAAAAAGCTGGCCTGCAGCTTTACATGAGTAGAGAATGAGCTTCTTCATTTACACAAGAAGGGAAGGGAAGATGGGTGCTTTGATTTTGCCAGCTGTAACTTTTGTATAAAATATTCTATTGAAAGACTGGCAAAAAAAAGTTTTTGGATTCTTAAGTAGCAACTGCAGATGTTGTAAATTAGGGATGGAGGGTTTTTTTCCTTTCTCTTCCCTCCTACCCACCCCCAAGTTGGTCAAGTAAAGATCCACATATTGCCGTACTGAGACTGGTGGATACGTGTAAATTTTTTTCAAAAGGAGACTTCACATCCTTGTTATGTTTCTTAATGTTTGTCAAAGGCTTGCGGGGGGGGGGGGGGGGAGAGAAGTTGAAAGGTAGGGTCTTTTCTTAACCTTTTGCCTCTCTGAATGCCACACCCACCTCATACACATAGTATATGGGTGTGCTTTCTGCTAAAGATCCAAGCCAATTAGTAGAAATTACTCTGATCCGTTTCCCAAGTTTTACTCAGTTTCCCCTGGCACCGATGCATGGGAAAAAAAAGTACGGAAATGATATAATGATTGTGCTTGTTGGATACCAAGCTAGCCAGCAGTTAGATAAGTATTTATAGCAACTGCTGGAAGTACTAATTATATGCTAATTGCAAGCAGACTAGAATACCATAATTTTCACTGAAAATGAGAGAGTGACACAGTTGTTTAAAACTGCGAGGAGGGTCCATATTAACAATTAGCTGTTTAGGAGACACTGAATTTTCTCTGAAGAGGCAGACAAAAAAGGACCCAAATTTTGTTTTACATCCATCTGTGTTTCATTTGTCTTCAAATGAGTACATTTTGAAACCTTTTAGATATCAGGGGAAAGGGGGAACAACCCATTATTCACTTGTCCTCATCATTCATGCTGGTGGTCCCATTCACATTGCAGTTAGAGCCTCTCCATATTGGGATTGTCCACTTATCATCTGAGGTTTGTAGAGATGTTTTTCTCCCCTGTTAGGTCTCCATCCTCTTATATCCCAGATATTCTGAAATTGCATCAGCCAGGAGATCAAAATCCCTAAAGGGTCAGGATACCTTTTTGCAATCAAGGGCTACGCTTTTAAATGTTTAACTAAAAATGGTTTTCAAGGACAGCAGGAGGCAGGGTGCTGATGCTGTGATGTTGCCATAGGGACAACATCACAGTTTGGCCCAAATTTTAGAGTTGGGTGTTTTTTTGTTTTTGTTTTTTTTATATTGTCTTGTGGAGAGTTATTTTATTTCATTTTATTTTTATTTATATATCAAATTTGTCACTGCCCATCTCATTAAAAAATGACTCTGGGCATTTTACAGGAAAGATAAATACAGTACATTCAGAAAGTATTCAGACCACCTTCACTTTTTTCAATTTTGTTATGTTGCAGCCTGATACTACAATAGTTCAAATTCATTTTTTTCTCATTAATCTACACTCAGTACCCCATAATGACAAAGTGAAAACAGAATTTTAGAAATGTTTGCAAATGTATGAAAAAGGAAAAACTGAAATATCACATTGGCATAAGTATTCAGACCCTTTGCAAGGACACTTGAAATTTAGCTCGGGTGCCTCCCATTTCTCTTGATTGTTGCTGAGCTGTTTCTACACCTTGATTGGAGTCCACCTGTGGTTAATTAAATTGATTGGACATGATCTGGAAAGGCACACACCTCTCTATAGAAGGTCTCACAGCTGACAATGCATACTGTATCAGAGCAAAAGCCATAAGTCAAAGGAACTGCCTGCAGAGTTCAGAGACAGGATTATTGTAAGGCACAGATCTGGGGAAGGCTGCAAAAAAATTTCTGCTGCACTGAAGGTTCCCAAGAGCATGGTAGCCTCCATAATTCTCAAATGGAAGAAGTTTGGTACAACCAGGATTCTTCCAAGAGCTGGTCGCCCAGCCAAACTGAGCAATTGGGGGAGAAGAGCCTTAGTAAGAGAGGTGACGAAGAACCCGATGGTCACTCTGACTGAGCTCCAGAAATCCTGTGTGCAGATGGGACAAAGTTCCAGAAGGACAACCATCACTGCAGCCCTCCGCCGATCTGGGCTTTAGGCAGAGTGGCTAGACAAAAGCCTCTTGGAGTTTGCAAAAAAGCACCTGAAGGATTCTCAGACTGTGAGGAACAAGATTCTCTGGTCTGATGAAACTAAGATTGAACTGTCTGGCCTCAATTCTAAATGTTATGTCTGGAGGAAACCAGGCACTGCTCATCACCTGCCCAATATCATCCCAACAGTGAAGCATAGTGGTGGCAGCATCATGCTGTGGGGGTGTTTTTCAGCAGCGGGGACTGGGAGACTGGTCAGGGTTGAGGGAAAGCTGAATGGAGCAAAGTACAGAGATATCCTCAATGAAAACCTGTTCCACAGCACTCAGGACCTCAGACTGGGCCGAAGGTTCATCTTCCAACATGACAACGATCCTAAGCACACAGCCAAGGCAACACAGGAATAGCTTAGGGACAACCCTGTGAATGTCCTAGAGTGGCCCAGCCAGAGCCCTGACTTGAACCCTATTGAACATCTCTGGAAAGACCTGAAAATGGCTGTCCGCTGATGGTCCCCATCCAGCCTGATTGAGCTTGAGAGGATTTGCAAAGAAGAATGACAGAAAATCCCCCAATCCAAGTAGGCAAAGCTTATTGCGTCGTACTGAAAAAGACTCAAGGCTGTAATTGCTGCCAAAGGTGCTTCAACAAAGTAGTGAGTAAAGGGTCTGAATACTTAAGTACATGTGATATTTCAGTTTTTTCTTTTTAATAAATTTACAGACATTTCTAAAATTCTGTGTTCACTTTGTCATTATGAGGTACTGAGGGTAGATTAATGAGAAAAAAAATGAATTTGAATTATTGTAGTATCAGGCTGCAGCATAACAAAATTGAAAAAAGTGAAGGGTCTGAATACTTTCCAAATGCACTGTAGTAATTAAAAATACAATATAACAATTTAATAATTTATCCTAAATAAATATTAAATATCTTCCAAGATAATTGATGGTAATTAAAATTATAAGGCTCAGGGAATGTCATCAGGGCACCAGCTACCCCCAGGGTTGGTTAAAACTCTTCTTGCCCCACGCAAGCTGGCAGAACCAGGTTTTCATTTATTATTCATTACCACTTTCATTTTCATTAACATAGGCAAAAATCAGCCCCCCCCCATGGTTGTTTTACTGATGAATTTCAGGTCCATTATCCTTGGGGTCTTTGTACCCATAGGGAAGAACATGCTGTAGGCTTTGGAATGGCCATAACTGAATTACTAGAAGAACCTCATTGCAGGGGGAAGATCAACTTGATGGGGAAGAGAAGGAAAAATAAAAATAAAAAACAGGCATTGTAATGAATGTCTGTATTCATTCTGCTATATTTTTTGGATAGTTTCTTTATCAAGGAGAAATCTGTAATTACATCTCTTTTTTTTCCTTGAACAGGAACCAGCTTGGGCCAGTAAATCATTCAGAAAAGGGGCGACTTAAGTTTTTTTGTCCCCTAGATCTCTAGATAGGCCCAAAGGACTAAATATTTATTTTAGAAAACTTATAGCCCCACCACCACCACCACCACCATCTTATATAACTCTGGACAGCTCACAAGCAACAACAATAAAACCATGTATTCATTTATGGTGTCTCAATGTTTGGGTTAGGGATAAACTTATCTGTCATCTCTGGTTTATATAAATTTTTCCTTTATCTAGTCTTAGGTCTGGTTCATTTTCATTCCATAGTTAGTTTGAGGGTTTTTTTAAAAAAAGTTTGTACTAAACTTTGTATTTTGAATTCACATTTTTATTCAGAAGTTTGCCAAAGCACTACAGTTTTGCAGACAATTTTTCTCATATGATTTGTGCCTATTTTCTCTAACATCTGTACTGTTTTTCTGACTTAGTGACAACATTTGAAATATAACTGAGTTTCAGTTCATTAATTGGTTTGAAATGTGTGAAATTAGCTAAATTTGCATTACAATGCAAACCAAATGAATTTTCCCCATTCCTCATGTGTATTATTACAATATACTTTAAACTACCCTGAGGCACAATATAAATCTCCAATATTATGATGACTTAAAAATAAAGTCTCCTTTATGTCAGAGGAGTTTTCACATACTTCTTTTGACAGTCACACAGATGTGGTTTGTTATTATCCTTCGGGAAGTTGGTTTGACTTCCCAGTCTACTTCATAGTCCTGATATTCCATGGTGGTCTTCTATTAGTATTAACCTGATCCAGGCCTACTTAGACTTTTGAAATAAGCCAAAGTCAACTAGATCCTCCTATTTGCGAACCACTTTAATGGGCCAAGGGAACTTCTTTAATGCAACGAATCTTAGACTGTAGTTAAGAAATGTGACTGGACATCTTACGGTTCCTTCTTCGATATAAAGTAGGGTAATATTGCAGATGATGACATTTTACCCAACATATTATTGTTCCTACTGAGATTTAGCAAGTATAGATGCTGAAAGCTCTAATTCTCCAGAATACCTTTTACCATGTGAAAGAGAAGAGCCATTGTTTGGATTATTGTACAAGAATCCCATCCTGTGTTCATTCTTGATGTATATGAGTAAGAAAGGAATCTTCTGGAGAGCATCAAAGCAAATCTCTGTGTTAGTACATGTTCTGTAGATACATACATGCTCTGTACAAATGAGCACAATTATAATGCATGGAAAAAGGTGGTCTCTCTTTTATACCATTTTCTCAGGCAAAATCATTGTCATTTTTAGAGAATCAAATTGTAGTTATTTAGGAGAATCTGCAAGATTTGCAGAGATCCCTCTGTAAATCAGATTTAGGTCTTTGTCCCATGGAAGGGTGCTGAATCCTTTCTCCCCAGATGTATAACTAATCTCATTTCCTGTTTTCCCTAGAGAAGAAAATTAAAGGGGTAATGCAGGTGCCTATGTTTTCCACTTCAGGACAAGTCAGATGTGCAGAAGGAAGCCTTCAGAGCTACAGCAGTTTCATGCTCATTCATCTTCTGCCACACAGTGATACATTATCTTCTTAATATCAGCTTAATACAAAAGTACTCACAACCCACACTTCATAACACACACATGATGCTATTAAGACACTCTGCTCGAGGGGATATTCAAAGCAGTGGAGTCCTTGGGGTTCTCTGAGCTTAGTTGTTTTCTTGCAAACATTTTGTTATCCGGCTAGGTAACATCTTCAGTGGTAGAATGGAATGGGGTTTGCTCTCTGTTTATATACTGTAGCATGTCCTGCCAGTGTTGATGGGGGTGGGGGGTTTGTTTTGTTTTTTCCTCTGGTAGTTCCTTGATTAGAGTATTGTTTACTGCTTGATTGTATGTCTGGTGGTAATCTTGGTGTTAATCTCTGTTTATCTGGGTGATGATTGCTGGTGAGGAGATGTTCTGGTCTTTTGTTTTCCTTTCTATTGTCTCTTTTGGATAATGTGTAGATGTTGCTTATCTCTATATCTCAAGCTTCCAAAAATTCCCTCACATTTTTGGATTTAGCTTGGTCTAAGAGGCTGACAGTTTCCCAGTTGAAACTATGGTTAAGTCTGTCCATGTGTTGTGAGATTAAGGAGTTTTCATCATGTTTTCTGACTGCTAGTTGGTGTTCATTGTTGTGCTCTGCTAGCCTTCTGCCTGTCTGTCCTACATAGTGGTTGTTACAGTCCTTACTCTGTATGTTGTAGATGACTCCTGTTTTTTCTTCTTGGGCTACTGGGTCTTTTGGCTTGCTTAAGATGTTTGGAGGGCTCTAGTTGGTTTGTGTGTTACAGAGATGCCGTGTGGTTGTAATAGTCTGTTGGTAGTTTCTGAGACGTTTCTGATGTTTGGCAGTGTTATCCTTTTCATAGCTTATGTTGGTTGTGATGTAGTAGGTTGAGTGGTCAGGCACTTTTTGATAAAGTTGCATGGGTATCCATTTTGTTGGAAGAAGTTGTATAGGTGGTCTGTTTTCTTTTTCTGCTGTTCTGTTTTGCTCGTTTGAATAATGATCTTACACAGCTCCTCTTGTGGGAGTTTGGGTTGTTATTCTGGTAATGGAGTACTTGATGGGGTTGTCTTTTGATAGACTTGGGTTTCTAATTTGCTGTTATTTCCTCTACTGATGAGGATATCCAGGAAGGGTAGCATGTTGTTGTTTTCTTCCTCTCTGGTGAATTTTATTCCTTTGAAGCTGTTGTTGATGGTTTCATGTGTCTTTTCTAGTTGTTCCTTTTTTATTATAACAAAGGTGTCATCTACATACCGGGTCCATGCTTTAGGTTGTATGCGTGGAAGTGCTATAGTTTCTAGGCGTTGCATTACAGTCTCTGCTATGAGTCCTGAGAGTGGTGATCCCGTGGGTGTGCCTCTGATTTGTTGGTATATTTGTCCATCAAAGTGAAAATAGGTAGTGAGGCAGAGGTTGATGAGGTCCATGATTCTGGGTATTTCAATCTGGGTATATTTGGTTAGGTCGGGTGTGTTGTGTAGTATTGCTGATATGGATTCTTTTGCTAGTTCTGGGTTTATGGATATAAATTGTTACTCAAAGCAGTTTTAAGAGTTTCTCTTCAGGTCCAGAATGCTTCAAAATCAAAATCAGAGACACGTGGAGGGCTACTGCATCCTGGTTCAGAGACTTGCAGGGAATCCCCACACAATCTTAAGCTGTCAGCAAATTCTGTTAGTAATGAAATTCAAAGCAAATGTGACAGTTCCTATTAGATGAAACATAGGAGGAGGCTTCAGAGAATAGATCTTTTAAAAGGCAAAACAGGTGTATAAAAGGGAGGGAGGGAGGGAGGGAGGGAGGGAAGGAAGGAAGGAAGGAAGGAAGGAAGGAAGGAAGGAAGGAAGGAAGGAAGGAAGGAAGGAAGGAAGGAAGGAAGGAAGGAAGGAAGGAAGGAAGGAAGGATCAATTTAAGCATCCTTTCAAAAATGTATATGAGCCACATCATGTATAACATGAAAATAGTTTAAAAATCAATTTAGAGGACATTGGAAGGCACTCAAACTGCACTAAGATTTAAGACTACCCTAAGATTACCTTTTCATCCTTAGTTCCTTTTGCAAGTGGGAATTGTTCTTCAGGTTCATGTGTATCTCAGTGGGAGGAGGAACAAGCACACTCCGGAATAGTAGACTAGCTACCGCAAAGCCTGTAGATTTGCTCTGGCTTATTATCCATATCTTACCATTTGGGAATTCCACAGAGCCTTAATTGTAAACATCTGCCATATTTCAAGCTTACCAAAAAGATTACCAACTAATAAGGGCAGTAGTGAGTTCCCCTTCTCTGGATGTATTCAGACAGATGCTGGATGGCCATCTGTCAGGGATGCTTTAAATTGGGCTCCTATGCAGAGCAGGGGTTGGTCTAAAGAGTCTTTTCCAACTTTGTGGTTGTGTGATTCTACAATTTATAGTAATTTATAGTAATTCCATTTGGCTTATTATTGTTCTTTTACAAAATCTTAACTTGTTAAACATTGCATTAGCTGCTAAAGACTTCTGGAATGGATTTCTCACCCTGGAAATTTTATTTGGGGTTTTTTGGTCCCTGTAACCAGTCAAAACCTGTCCTTCGAATCAACAAAAGGTTTATAGTCTTTTCAGATGCCATTCTCTTGTGTTTAATATGGTGCAAATGTGGAGGTTTTCACTGCCAACAGGCTTACTCCCCTTCCTAAACTTTTTCAAGGATTCTAATCTTGCACTTTCAAATCAAAGATTTTTGATATATGGGAGGATTTGAGGAAATTCATGCCTAGTCACTCCCAGTGGACATGCCGGCATTAAATTGGTGGAGTGATAGTGGGTGATTCTCATCAGGTTTGAGGTTTGACCCCAAATGAAGCACAAAATAACCTTCAACATAAGTATATTCACAGATAATTCCCATCCTGCTTTCTGAACAGCCATTTCTTTGTCAATAAGAAAGTACTATGAATATTCAATGCAGGATGTGTGTGTGTGTGTGTGTGTGTGTATTGTTTGTTTGTTTGGCCAGGGGTGTTAACATATATCTGGTACCCAGAATGAGTTAGTACATAAAACATCAATGGTATGTTTTAGAAGAGTGGAAAACAAGAAGCTGTGTGATGTCTGCTTTAAATTTTGTCTTTATAAATCTGTCGGAGAGTTGTGTTTGACACCATTGAGCAATAGTACAGTAGTAATACATCATGTGAATTTGTATAGACCTGGATTTAAGAGACTATTCAGGGGAAATTATGTCTGTTACTTCCAAGTATCCGTTAAATCCATATTTATTTCATTTACATTAATTTATGTCATTTGCATAATTATATAATTGAGATGTGGCATCATTTGCAGGAAAGCCTCCATTTAAAGGATAATCCTTTGATTTAATAGGGAAATCCTCAATTAAACAGACATCAGTCCTTTAAATGAGGGTAAAATCCAAATGAAAAATTTGCCCGTTATCTCCAAAGTTTCTTAAACTGAAATCGGCTGGACCATATTTATACTGTATTGTTGTGGCAACACTGAGCCTAGGAACCAGGTATGGTTGAAGTCCTTTGATAAGTCATTTTCTGTAAGCTTCAAACTCCCATCTACAATATCAATATTTTCATATAATATCATATTGGTATATCAATAAAATCTACATTACTGTCTTGTTCTTGGGGTGACTGAGATATTTGCCTGAACATTTTAATATTCCATAGCACTACATTGATGATGGAAATAATGTCCAACTACTTTTTACATCCTTTTGAAATGGGAGTTGACTTTGAAGCCACATCAGTTCCCTGCTCTCTTAAAACTTTTTGAACCTCCAGATTGTGGAGACTGTCAACCTCCTTTCAGTTTTCATATTTGAGAGTTGTTGATGTCACCAGAATTGATGGGTCCTCAGCTTTCTGGCCAATTTGGTGGAGATTAAGGGCAGTTGAAGCAGGATGACATATGACACAGTGATTTGGTCAAGTAATCGTTAATTTAGATGTATTTATTTGTTTGTTTGTTGGATTTATAAAGTTGCCCAACTCAAACAATGTGAATCTGGGGTGGTATATGATAATAAAACAAACAATACACTGGAAAAAAATACATAACAGTAAAACATACTCAAAATGTAAATTTGAAATACAGAATATAAAATGGTGACCAGGCACTGTAATAAAAAGAACCAGATGGGGATTCCCCTTATGCATGGGGGAAAAGCCAGGTCTTAACCGCTTTCCTAAAGGCAAACAGAACTGGCGCCTGTTGTATGGGGGTGGTGGGGGGAGAGGTTAACCATAACAATTTTAAAAGCCCAAAATCTCACTGTCCTAAATTCTCATTTGATTACATAATTGCAGCGGCACCATGCTGGTAAATCCTGAAAGCTGCAAAGATGGATTGGGCTGAAGGATGTATACAGTTGATGGTCTCTAGCTTGACAAACGTTTTCTCCATTAGGGATGAAGAAATGGTATTGATGCCGGCCTTACTAGGTAGACCAAACAGGAAACACGACCAGAGGAGCTAATTCTACTTTATTGTAAGGCTATATTAACAGAATCTTGCAAGTCTGAGAGTACAATTCTCCCCTCATCTCCTTTACAGCCCCCAAAATTAGGGAAGATCTCTTCTGAGCCTCTTGCCCTGCAAGCTGTGCTGTCTCTTATCTGACCATTCCTAGGCAGCCTCTCTGACCCCAGTCTCCCAAGGTCTTTCCCACATACCATTACAATAGTAGAGAAGGCCAACCTTGGCATTATGCAAAAGAAAGCTCAAACATCTTCCCTGCCTTGTTCGGCCATGCCACAAACTCTTCTGCCCGTGCCCACTTGTCGCACATGATCGAGTACCTTTATATCCTCACCACCTACCCCTTCATTCCCCCTTGCTCCTGCATTATCCACTATAATCCAAGATAGAGTTGCTTTCCATTTACGCTTAGCCACTGTTATATCTCCAGCTCATTATAACTCTAACATAACTAAGCTTTCTGCTGCATATGGTACATCTGGGAAAGGCAATTATATAGTGATGTTTGATTTATAGGCTATCTTAATGTATTCAGCACAAGGCACTTGGTTGCATTAGAAAAATAAAGAGCTGGTGTTGTTTCATTTTTACTGTTCTTTGGGGAAGAACAAAATATATCTTTAGCCTTTGCTGGCAGTTCAGTTGGTGGTGGTTGTGCATAGCAAAATTTGTAAATAAGATAATTTATGTTCTTTTCAACTCTCAGGAGGTGCGTAAAGCATCGCCTGGAATAGACCGCATCCAAATCGGGACAGGAGAGCAAGCGCTCATCCACACGCCAACAACGACAGGCTGTGACTTGGATTGCAAACAGCCCTGTCTGCACTATGAGTTTTTATAGGTTTTATATCACTATCATTCTCATGGTTTCTTCCTAAGTATCCTGGGAATTGCATTTTGGAGAGGATACCCAACATTCTTTATTACAAATTCTAAGTGTTTCTTCTTTCAGAACTGTGGCTTCTAGAGGTTCTGGGCAGAAGAAATTGGCTCCTGGTTCAGTTCAGTGATGTGTTTAGCCCTCAGGGTTATTACAAATGCATAGTCTTCCATTTTGCTATATTGTCGAAGCCCAGTCATGCTTCCTTAGCCAGTTCTAGAGATGCTACAGACTGTTTAGGGGACAAATTGCTTTGTAGAGATTTATTACACGATGGCGCAATTGTATGCCTGCCCTTTCATGAGTAATTCTGATCAATGGAGCTTGTTCCAATTTAACTGTGCATAGAATTTCAGCCTAGATTTTGGATCACCAAGTTGCCATTCACACTCTATTTCTCAGGGATTAGCAACATGGCGACAGCAAGATCTCTGCAGCATCCCCCTAGTGGCATCCTGAGTTAAAATTAAAATATTCGTTTTAGAATGGAAAAAATCTCTAAGAATTTCAGCTGAAAATGCCACATGTCACAAGATTTTAGCTGAGAAATCACAAGATGTTGGCATTTTCATTTGAGATATACAAGACCTTGGGGATGAGTTCACAAAATCTTTGGGGATCTCTGTAATTTTTAAATTTAAAAAATTGGGGGGGGGCATGTGCTGTCCCTTGTCAGGCTACTTAAAAATAGTAATTTACAAATGTATATATTTCATATATAGGGAACCCCCTGAGTACAAAATAACTACTAACTCATTTGGGGGGTATTTGTTTTTCTTTGAAATTAATAGACCCACGTTCATATACATATTTTGCAACTCCTGAATTTTCCTAGTTCACATTGACATCATATTTCTCAACCCATTTTGCCATACTGATCAAAATTACTAATTCCACTGTTTGTTAGTCTTCCTGAAGGTAGTGTTCTCCAGATGTGTTGGGATATCAGAAATGTCCAGACAGGATAGCCTTTGGATCATTGGAATTCTGGACATTGTAGGCCTAGCACAACTGGAGCAAGTCAGGTTTGGGTAGATTAATATTATGTGAACAATCAGGTGGCCATTATGATCTTACAAAAAGAAAAGCATAGAAGAAATTGAACATAGAAAATGAAGTTCACAATCTGTTTGTAAACAAAGTTCCAAGAAGCTTTAAAGTGTAGTTCCCTTTGAATCCTCATCAGTTCCCAATGAGTTCCATAGTTTTCTTGGTAAGATTATGCAAATGTTTTGTAATTGCTTTCCTATGGAATTTTTTCATTCCAACCTCCTCCTCATAATATTTCTTGGTGGACTTTCATCCTGGTACTAACAAGACCTACTACATCTTATCTTCCAAATCCAGACAAGTTCATCCAGGTACTGCCATCTGCTAAAGCATATTTCTCTTTAATTTTATTCAAAAAGAAAGAACAAGGGAAAAGGAATAAAGTAGTGCTTCCCAAACTTTTTCCTTCATTACCCACATTACAGGTCCTAAATGCAAGCTAGTTGCCAAGCACCCAAATTTTGTTCACGTGACCACAGGAGTGCTGCAATGGCCAGAACTTCAAGGACCAGTCGTAAGTCCCTTCCTTCAGTTTTGAGAACCGTAACTTCAAACAGTTGCTGAACGAATGGTCATAACTCAAGGACTACCTGTATTATAAAAACAATATCACTGAATGATCTTTATATCATTCCAACAAATTACCAATGGTAATTTCATCAATTTTTTTCTTAATAGGAATACTTTGGGAGATTTTCAAATATATTTTAGTACACATGGCAATCTTTAAGTCAATTTAAATGTCCCTGTTGTGGATGGGTAATGGGTTTGTGTGTCATTACTAAAAGAAAAACCACTTTTACCCAATTTTGGGTAATTTACCCAGGTTTGGGAAGCATTGAAATAAAGGGAAAAGGAAAATGCTTCAGTCCTAGCTGTGACTTTATTATTTGGTCACATCTGTAACAAAATTTCATTTCTTCTAGATCAGAATAATCCATTTACAAATTAGAAGATTACAAGAATAATAATAATATCACATCATATGCTTGCTTACACCCCATAATACTGACTTAATTTTTTTTTCTGTTTGATTTGTCAATTTCTAATTTACAGTGCTAGCTACGTGAACATGCTGTTAACATTTAAAAGACATCTTATTTGTGGTGGATAATAAAACTGCCTCTTATTATCATGATGGGATTTCCTTGTGCCTGTGGTCAGGATGACTAGAATGACTTGGATGTAATCTTTAAAAAAAGAAAATTGTGATTTATTGTTTTAGACTGGATAAGAGCTATTTTAACTATGGAGAAAGTGAAAAAAAAATGAAGAAAATAAGGTCAGGCCTTTCTGTGGGAAAATTCCATGGACATATCCATGAAGTCATCAGAAGTCCACACCGATTGAAGACTTGACTTTGTGATCAAAATTATGGATACTAGAGAAGAAAATGACTGCCATCTAATACAGCTCTAATTAATGAAATAGAAATACTCTGTGTTTGGGCAGTTCAACTGTATCAACACAATGCTACATTGTGGCTTCATTTCATTATATACATGCTTTTCTGAGACTAATGTCCATTAAAGATTCTAAACATATTATAACACTGCATTACACACCTGGTGATCAAAAATAACTGAAATTCAAAATGGGAAAGAAAAGAAAGCCCATTCCTGATGTCCATGCATCAACATCAAAGTGGCTGTGGGTGTCACATGGCCAAGACCACCATCTTGACTTTACCTCATCCTCCATGGATACCCCTGCCACTGGGGACGGCATTGTTGACATCATGAAGCACTCTACTGGTGCAAGAGCGCATGGGGATATTTTTTGGAGAAATTGGGCATGGACTTGGTATTCCCAAAGGGCCAACTTACAGTAGGATGGTGTGCTGCCAAAACTACTAGTCAAAGCTTTCACTGGGTTAAATGTGTTGCGCAAATAGGCTGATAGAGTTGAAAAGGATCTTTAAGCTATTGAATCCAACCCCTGCTCAGTAAAAAAAAAAAAATTAAAGCATTACCAGGAAATATCTATCTAGCTTCTGCTTCAACCCACCCAACAAAGGAGAGCTGATCTCTTAAACAGAAAACTGGTTCTGCTATTGAACACCTGTTATGGTGCCATTGAACACCTGTTATGGAAAGAAAGTTTACCTTAAGGTTATTGTACTTCACTTTGTGATTACTGTCAGTAGAAAACAGGCTAAACAATATGTATATATGTGTATCAATGAGACACTTCCTTCCTGTAATTTAAGACTATTATTTGTCTTGTGCAGAGAACAACTCATAGTCTTTTTTGTTTGATATCCATTGAAGTTATTTGAAGAGTTCAATTATATCTTCTCTCAGCTATCTTTTCTCAATAGAAAGCGTTCCCAGTTCTTTCAGTCATTCTTCATAGACTTAGTTTCTCATGTCCTGATTGTCTTTGTTGCCCTTCTCTGCAGTTCTGTTTTGTTTTTAACCCTTAAAGTGTAGTCCCCAAACTGGACACAATTCTTGAGATAGAATCTGACTTTTCAGTCATCTGGTCTCTTCATCAAGTTCGTTAGATTTTTTGGAGAAACTCTTCTCCGATTCTTTATCCACTTTCAAACATATATCCTGAGTGAGTCACAACATGTTACATATACCTCCTAGCTGATAGGATGCAAGCTACAGTAAGTTGGCTTGCAAGAAAATATCTAGAGATTCAAGTTAGCTTAAAATAGGGTGATACCTTTGCGGTAAAACTGTACTTCACTAATAGCCAAGATGTGTCCAAAGTTACAGTACTATCAGCTTTGGTACATTTGCTTCATGTGCTTTTATTGACCAAAACCATGATGAATGGCAGAGATAAATATCTGTGAAGCCAGCTGGTGATATCCTGGAATATGGAGAATTGGGACTTGGAATATAAATTTGTTTCTTTGCTTGGCATCTTTAAAGTTGATAGACCCTACTTCAAGGGTTCAGACAAACTGGAAGAATTGCAACCAGTGGCAATGTGAACTGTAAGAGGAATGGAAAGTAAGTCTTATGAGGAGAGATTGAAGGAACTGGGTATATTTACCCTTAAAGAAAGATGACTGAGAAGAGATACGCTAGTATTTTTCAAATACCTAAAAGGAGCTTATACAGAAGGAGGTCAAGAATAATTCTCTGCCATCCTAGATATAGAAAACAATTACTTGCTTGCCAATTTGTGTGTTCATTTAGAGTAAATGTATGATAAAAATGAATAGGCTTGAATTATGGAAAGTTTTGTGTCAAAATGTAGTTGAATATTGGTTGCTGAATGCAGTAAGGGTGGTATATGATGTAAGTAAAGCATATGTGAAAATAAATGAAATGGGAGTAGTTCAGTGTGGAGCAGAAAGTAAAATAAGAAATTGTGATATTTCCTTGACTGTTGAGTAGAATGAATATATAAATTATGCCTGTGGCAAAGTTGAAAGTGTGTGTTTTGTATGAAGATGATGTTATGTTGTTGGTTGAAAATCCAAATGATTTGCAGCAAATGTTAGCAAGACTGTAGGATGCAACAAGGAATATACTACTGTATCAATTATCGAGATTGTTGTGTATGACAGGGAATAGTGGCAAATTACACATAATACTGAAAAACTAGAGCAAATAGATGAACTTATATACCTTGATAGAATTTTTACTAAAGATGGGGAGATAGATTGAGACATATTAAAACATGTAAATGCTGGCAAAAAAATAATGGATAGTATATGTTAGTGTGTGGCAAGGAATGAATGAATGAATGTTGAAAAAGAGGCTGTATGTAAAACTGTACTTCTGCCTACTTCGTTATAAGGAACTGAATGTTGGGTACATCAGTTCAATGGAATGGGAATGGAATACTTCAGAAATAAGGAGAGCTAGGTCGATTTCCGCTGGAAGAACGGCAAACTAAATACATCTCCATGGACAGCAGAGACAATGACCGTGGCAAAGACCAAAGAACCAGTGAGTAGACTGGTTGTCGAAGGCTTTCACAGCCGGAATACGATGGCTGGTGTGGGTCTTCTGGGCCGTGTGGCCGTGTTCTGGAAGTTTTGTTTCCTGTGACCGGCATCTTCAGAGGGCAGGAGCACAGACAGGAGCAGTTCTCTCTGTGCCCAGGATGATGTGACCCTGTTGTGGGTATCTATAGAGATCAGCAAGGATGCCTGAAGGTGGTGTGTGGGGCGTGGGGGGGGGGTTGGGGTTAACGAGTGGCTGCTTGTTTTGGTGTCAGAATATGTGTGTATCTTCCTGGGGGTTAGGCAAGTTTTTTTCTATTGGGTTGTTAATGAGATGTGTTTAGTTTACCATTCTTCCATCGGAAATCGACTTGGCTCTCCTTATTTCTGAAGTATACCATTCCCATTCCATTGAACTGATGTACCCAACATTCAGTTCCTTATAACGAGTTGTTAACCCTCAGCAGCCATTCCTTAACAACTCAATAGAAAAAACCCTGCCTAACCCCCAGGAAGATACACACATATTTGACACCAAAACAAGCAGCCACTCGTTAACCCAAACCCACACCCCACACACCCCACACATCCCCTTCAGGCACCCATGCTGATCTCTATAAATACCCACAACAGGGTCACATCATCCTGGGCACAGAGAGAACTGCTCCTGCTCTCTGAAGATGCCGGTCACAGATGCTGGTGAAACGTTAGGAAACAAAACTTCCAGAACATGGCCACACAGCCCGGAAGCCCCACACCAGCCATAGTAGACTGGTTCTTCATAACCTTTCCAGGACAAGTAGAAGTTGGGAAATTGCCCACATGTGCTTTGGTCAGCTGCTCCTCACAAGGAGAATGCAGGCAATGGTCTCCTGCGGGTTTGAGTGCTAGGAGAAGAAGGGATCAATCATCAAGCTCACAACCACAGCGGAGCCATTAAGTTCACTAACCTTGCTTCTAATCACCTTCAGAAGTTCCTTATGTAACCATCTTGAAGCTATTAGAGATTTTTGGAATGACAAGTTTGAAAAGCCACCTGGTGAGTCTGTCTTCATTTCTCAACAAAAGAAAAATTAACTGTTAGTTTAAGAACTTAAAGAATTTGAAATAAACAGCAAAAAGCTAAATAAGATTTTGAACCAAGAAAGTTATAAACGAATTAAGGGTCCAGACAAATTTGGGATATTGAAACTTTTACTATAAGATTTTGGAACTAATTATATAAAATAAACAGCTTTTCATGGGAACCAAATTTATTTTGTCTACTGTAAGTCATAATAGACATTAGAGACTTTATTATTTAAATTAGACACTAGAGGAGACTAAAGATTCCAGGCCCCCTCCCCCAAAAAATGCCTTTGGTTTTTATTAGGAGTGGGATTTACAAAATTACACAAAACACTACAACATTTGAAATATTAATGGAAATCTTCGAAGAATAGGGCCACAGATTAGTAGCCACAATATCAACGATATCAGTAATGATGTCTGTTTCTATGGATAGACTATGTCTAAAGGATGTCAATGAAGGAATGACAGATGTGAAACAAATCTTGCTGGATGCAGAAGTAGTAGAATCAGAAATATTGGATAAAAAAAACTGGATTACAAGACAAAGAAGGCATTTAACGTGGAAATACAAGTGACAGGCCAAGAGAATGACCTCAATAAGGACTCTTTACTGAATATACAAAAGAAGTTTTAAAAATTAAAGGGGAAATCCAAATGAAAAACCAAGATAATGACCTGGATAATGGCTTTTTATTGGATTTAGAGAAGAGGCTTGTTAAAGCTTCGAAGAAGGCTATGCAATGAGACAAAGAAGAGTTGAAGAGAGATCAAATCCTATGACAATATTGAATGAATTAAAGATTAAGATTTTAAGAAGTAAAAGGAAGGAATGTAAAGTTGGTTTATTTGATCAAGGTTAAAATAAGACATTTTTAATGAAATTCTGGCAACCCTTTATGGACTTTTTGCTAACATCAGGATTGAAAAGTTGAAGTCTTATGGATGTGCTTATAGATAAGGGATGAGTCATGGGAAGGAATGATATCTGTAACCTTGTAGGGGGTGAGGAGCTACCAAACTTATTTATACTTGTTGTGATGAAGATCGGAAGTCGCTTCTTTATATATTTCTTTTCTTTTTCTTTATTTCAGTCTTTCCTTTTTCTTTTCTTTTTAAAAACTTTTTCTTTCTCTGTACTTTTTACTCTCTCTTTTTACTTTCCTTTCTCTCTCTGAATTTAGTCTCTATTAGTTTTTATTACTGTCATTAAAATATTCAATAAGAGAGTAGGGGGAGGGAGAAAGATCAAGAATGAAATGTTGACTGAATGCTAAATTGAGCAACCAGGGTGAAATAATATGCTGAGATGGTTTGGTCATATAGAGAGAATGAATGAGGATCAAATTTTAAAATAAATACATGAAGGAGGAGAGGATGCATTAAGAGGAAGGGATCACAAGAAAGTCATGGTTGGATGGAGTTATTAGATCCTCCAAAGAGAGAGCTGATGGGTTTCAAAAACAAAGGCAGTTTATCAAGTGGTGTGTGGATGTCATGGAGGTGATGGTTTGCACAAATATAAAGGTATGAAGGGGCAGAGTGAATGGTGTTGGTATAAACTAGATTTTGCTCTGTTTCCTTTTATTTATTTTAATGGCATGCATTTACTCTCTCTGGCATACTATTGCATACTCCTTTTCTGCATATTATCCTCCCTGAGATTAGACTTAACACAACCCTTTTGCAAATTTTTAAAAACTTGGCTTTGCCATCTAGCCTGGGGTTCTGGCAGTATGTGGGAGCCCATTTCATGGTTAATTTGAATGCAGGACATTATGAATGTTCTCAGCAGCTCTTTGTTTTTTAAATTTTGGTGGTTTTATCCTGATTTTATTTGTTTTTAATTTTAGTCGTCCAGACTCATATATATGAGATGGAGGCCATATACATTTATTTATTAAATAAATAAAGTAACAAACACTGCAAAATCCAGAATATTACACACTTTCTTATATAACAGTGCTTCAATCTGGATATTTGTCCAGGACGTGTGAAATCAAACTGTGAAATTTAAACTGTGTGTAAAACAGGGTCTCTGGAATCTTTTGTCTAGTTTAGCAGTTGTTTTAAGTCAGTGGGATCTATAAAGTCATAGCTCACTTCACCTGCTGATTTCAAAGGAAACTGAGTTCCAATGTGAGTCCATCACAGTCTTTTTAGATGCGTATCTGTGATCGGTTAACCAAATGTAGGTCTATATCGTGTGAATGCAATAGAACAATTCCAGTTAGTGCACAGCCCAACTTTTTAATACTAATCACAGTCAGATGAAACAGAAACATTTGCTATTTGAGCTAGATATGCTGTATAAGAGACAACTGACTTCACAATTACTGAAAATATTTCTGTTTTTTCTTACAGGGCTCATAACTACAACTTCAAGAAAGCTAGATCGTGAACAGCAGGCAGAACATTTTCTTGAGGTAAGATAAAGATAGTGAAGGGACGATCCAGTTTATAGGTTTTGCACAAATGAACCTTCCCTTCTGTTCATCACTTTTCTTCAATTCCTTAAACATAGTTCCTTTCCATTCTGATTCTGCTACATACAAAAAAGAGTCAGACATAATTTACCCAGAGATCACAGTTGCAAACCATCAAGATGTGAACTGGATTTGAAGGTCCCAGTTAACCATTAAACTATGATCTATTATTTAGTTGTGGTTTAGGATGGGTACAGTGGTAAAATACTGATTTTGTTGAAATGAAGCTACTGTTGAATAAACTATTCTTACCTTGATCTGCCCACACACTAAACTATAAAACTTCATTTACAAATTAACAGAGGCTCAAGTCACATACTGTGTGCTAAGACAAACCAAATAAATTACATTGTGATCTAGGAGATTTATGGACCTAGTCAAATGGTGAGAATTTGGTAGTGTAAATGTTTCATGTAGGATTTGGTATTTGAATGAGTTACTGTTGACATACGACATTTTTGTGATGCATAGTTTATTTAGACATAAGTATAAATATAGATAAAGATATAGATATATAAAATTGAGCAAAAGTGGAAACTCAGAGCTTCACTGTGCTTCAGAAGACCCTACTGCTCCTTCAGATTCCTAGGAGAAAATCTAGCATCATGGAGTTCATGCAGAAAGTAACTCAAAATTCTTTGTGTCCATTTTCCAGTCCCTTCCAACTGCATCCATTTTGTACACTAATTTTCAAAATGGAAATAAATTGAGGAAAGCAGAGTCTCTTCAGTATAATCAACCAGTTTAAACATTTGGGGACATTCTTTAATCCTGAAGCTTTTATCATCAGTCATTAGGTCAGGATAATAAGCTTTTAGAATTTGGAAGGTTCAACGATTGCAAGAAAGAGCAACAACAGGGAAAAAAGTTGTTTTCAAGGGCTACAGCTGATGATGCGGTGACATTTGCAGAGAAATGAGACTGGAATTTTTAGTCCCTTTATTCAGATGTTGGGGTTGGGGGAGGGAGTGATTGTATTCCTTACTTTTAAAAAAGCAGAAAATTGTACCACCGTGCTTTTGTGTTTTGCTACCAAATTTTGGCGATATGGTTTTGAATGGTGCTAAGGACCTCAAAAAAAGAGACTTGTGGACCTATATATACAAGCTCTTTTTCAATGGATCCTTGGACAAACTTCAAATCTCAGAACAATATGATATATAGCCAAGTTGAAAATGAGGCAGGAAATTGGATGTCATAATTTTATATAGGGCCTGCATGGATTTTACTGATTGTGCCGGTCAGTAAATCAAATATTTCCTATAAGTACCCCCTAAAATGAAGAGGGAAAGCATCTATATGTAGTAAGAAGTGCCAACTAGCTAAAGTATTTCACAAGCACCCCTTAAAAGAAAATCATGTTGTCTATTTTTAATTGGAGAAGAAATTGCAACGTTTATTAGACTTACACTAAATCAGTAGCATTGATTGTGGGATTTGGGAGATGGGAATAATGGAAATGAGCACACAAAACTGTCTTGCTGGCCATTTAACTATGTGATTGTAGAGGGAATGAATTAGTTACAACAGTGAGTGGACTGCATGTTTTCAGGAGCTCTGTTTATTGTTCATTGTTTGTGTTGTGTTGACACAGGGTTCGGTTCTCAGGCTAGTATGGATTTGGAAGATGGAAATTGACACCTATAGGCTCACCCATTATAAACGGCCCTGCCTTTATGGTTTAGAATATAAATTGATTCTGGTGGGAAATAGTTTATTTGCTGAAATTCTTGTAATCCTGTCCCTTTCACTTTAGTAAATCTTGTTAGGAAGATTTCAGTGATTCATGTCAGGGGAAAAGCTTACTTAAAGTGAAAGTAAGCTTTTCCCCTGACATGAAGTCTATAGCTACAGTTTGGAAGCCAAGATCCACCAACTTGGACCTGGTACAAAAACATTCAGTTAGAATTTTAAAGTTTTAAATTTACCTCATAGCTTTTCTGTTTGGGCCATGGGTTACCATAAGCTTTGTTTTAGAATATAATTTATGGTGTTGATTCTAAGAATCTTGTTTACCTCCTGTGACTTCCAAGAAGAGTCCTGCTGGAATACACAGAAGGCAATCTTGTTGCCAGCCACATATTTCTGGGAAACCACTATCAGATCCAGATAGTGCTGGACAGGGAAATTGTCCTTCCCCTTTTTCCTTCAGCTGGATGAACAAGAATTTGCTTTAGTAATCCTTTTGAAAGAAAAAAAGAATTTTAGCCACAAATTCTTTCTGGTGCTGTAGTGGATTTTGATTAACCCAAAAGAGTTAAACCTGTCCTTCTATATAGTGAGCAGAGATCATCAGTACCCAGGAAAATCCAACTCTGAAGAACCAATCAAATGTAGGTGGCCTTCAAAAAGATAATGGGAAAGCTCCATTTTTTGCCATTGTTCTTTTGCCATCCATCATGGTAGGAGATTGTATCACTTCTCAGTCTTGCTTCAGCCAGGTAATTGAACTGTCCCAAATCAGAAAAGGGATTGGGGAAATAGAAGAAAATAGCTATCAAGTGGGGCTACAAGCAGATTAGGATCCTTTCATTGAGTTACTTTATGGATTGATCTCAGCTGCGCCTTGGTATCCTGAGACCTGTTTTGTTCTACCTGTATTGTGTCTGTGTGTGCGTGCATGTGTGTGTGCAAATGTATATTCCTACATGGAAGAATTGCCACTGAGTAAAGCCTGCAGGAGTCATGATATTTTCTTTTCCTTTTTTCCCATTGTCTTCAAGTCTCAGTTACATTATAAAAGTCTTCTATCCTTTTCTGGAATTCTGTGGAACCCTTTCTCTGTTGTTCAAGCAGAGAATTTAGCCTCTCACGCATCCTGGCCACTCTGCTGAGCTACAGGAAGGGCAAGAAAGCCAAGAATAGAAGGTTTTCCACTTTTCCTCTTGAGTAAAGGGGCAGAGGGGAATTTCCTCAGGAGTAAAGGATTGAATAGTGGTCATCTACAAAACAGATTTTCCCCAGGTGACTGGGAGGATGCAACAGCCAGGATTATGGGGGAAAGTCTTAAGTATCCTCCCTTGAGGGAGCTGGAGAGACCAATCTGTCTCCTCATTACTGGTGGAGTATGAGATTCCTTTACTTATTTAACTATAAGGTGACCAAATGTTGAATCAACACTCTGTCCTTCTAGCTGTTTGCACCCTCCATGAATTAAATCCCAAGAGAGGGAGTCATCATAGAACACATCTCCTTGGGCTTTTTCAATAGGGGTGTCGTTCAACAATTTTTGGAGAATTAAATTTTCAGTACATGATATTAGAGACACCATTTATCTATTTTATTTTTTCCACAAATTTGCTGAAGAATTTCAGAATGCCATTTTTGCCAAACTCCACAGCCCAACCTATCTCCTATTCTCTACTGTTTCAAGACTTTCACGATTAGTACAAGTCAGAATATGGACAGATAGATACCAGTTTGGAGGCCCAGATTGATTTCACCTCTTCTTCCTGCCCTGACAGGTCCACTTAATACATGCCTAAAACATTTACTCCTTCAGTACTTTTTTCCCAAACAACAAAACTCTTAACAGTTTAGCCCTAAATTGTCTGGAGGAGACAATTCTTTCTTTTATGACATTTGCAAGTAGTTTCTGAAATGTTTGGCTCTTAAAGTGATTAATTAACCTCCTGGGGGAGCCCTTAATTGTCAGTATTACTATGGTCTCCCTGTTTTACCACTGGAACTTTCCGGATTTTTTTTCATACTCTTCCTCCCATTGGTGTCTGATTGGCATTAAAAGAAAATAAAATTGGCTCCTTTTGAAAAGATATCTAATTGGTGATGGACCTAAAAGCTTCCGTTTTCCGTTCACATGGGGTAGGAATGTATGAAAGGAATGGAGGTGGGTGTTGATGGGCCCCAGTGAGGACGGAAACTTTTAAATTGTTTCTCATTTGCTCTAAATTAGACAGTGATGTAATACTCTTAAACATCTATTCATAAGAATTTGTACAAAGCTCAAATAGGTTGAAAGAGCTGGAAGCAAAACAGAAAATCTGAAGATGTCTAAAAAGAATGAACATATTAACTTAGTGAGATTTTTGTTTATTGTTCATTAAGGTGATTTTGGAGGGGGGGGCATTCACGATAATTTCCCTGGATAGTAGGAGCCTGCTAACTCTGTCTGTGTTGTTATTTTGCGTTCCAGTATATATCATCTCTGTATTTATTTACAATGAATTTGCTGATAATGCTATCATCATTGTGTCATGGGTTCTTTTTAAACTATACTCAATTTGATTGACTCAGATGCAAAAGATCCATCAAAAGCATTGGCCCCTAGACACTTGGATTTGTATATCTCCCTATAAGGATTGGGCAGATGTTTTATTTTGAAAAAAATATCCAAGATACAAAAGTGAAACATAGAAACATATGAGTGCTTTCTATAGCTATTATCATGCTGGCTGGGGAATTCTAGGAGTTGAAGTCCATACATCTTGAAGTTGCCAAGTTTGAAAAACACTGGTTTAAACCATTAAACCAGTGGTGTCGAGAGGAAGGGGTGTCCGATGGATCAGTCTGATAAAGCAGCATCTCTCTGTCATGATGCCAGCCTGACTCCTTTTGAACGTATATCATGACATCATCAAAGGGTCCAGGCCTGCAGTACAACACTGTTTTTTTTGTGTTTTTTTTTTCACAAAAGCAGCAGGAACTTACAAATGCCCATATATTAAATTGTTACTTTTGGAGGTGCAGAATATACTCTCAACACCCAAATATTTCTTTTTAACTCCACCGTCTGTTACGCTCACACTCCCTATTCTTTCTCTGGAGCTTTTCAGTACATCCAGTATATTTTCCATGTTGTTTTCATGTTGGTTTTTTTGTTACGCAAATTGCCCTAATGCAGATTTTTTTTTTTAAAGATGCAACTTTCCCAGTAGAAACATCCAAGCAAGTTACTATATATAAACCACCAGCAAAACCCACACTCCCCTGAACGTATGACGTTAGCTAGCATGGTGATGAAATGTCTGCAGGAAAATAAACAAAACTCAGGGGATACCAAGAACCCAACAAACAGTTCAACACTAAGCTACATATATCGGAAGGATTGGGGCGGGGGAGACTATGTTCGCACACTACTTTCATAACTGTATTTTTTCACTTGCATTTCTCACAAGCAAAAGCACAGAACGTTGCTAGAGAACAATAGGTATTATTTGACTCCATTCATTCAGTGTTCTTCTTGGTTCCATAGTGGACTCATTTTGATAGCTCTAACAAAGCTCAGCCTTAGAAGTCCATGACAGATTTTGTTTTCTCCCTTTTGTCAGGGATTATTTCTCTCTTATTTTCAGTAGCAGCCCTACCTTTTTCTGCAAAGTGGAGATATGCATTAGCGTTGACCACTATAACAATATCACTGTAAGCATGTTATGATGTAGCTTTATTGGGAAGTTTTTCTTCCTGCGATGCTTAGACAATTAGTTGTCTGCTTTCATTCAGATAGCAAAAGGAATGACAGCTACCTGATATGCAGACTGGAATATTCTCAGATATGTATATCCCAGATTTTTTTCCCCCCATCAGCTTACTTTGAGCTTGAGAAAATATAAATTATGGCTGTTCTGCTCTGCCAGTCTGCATGTGCCGTTTGATGGAAGTGAAATGTTTAATCCAGTTACAGCTCATTGACTTGCACACTGATGCTTTAAAAAGAAAAAATAGATCCAAACTGTTATTCTCAGTTCCAGTATTGAGCAGTTTTGGAATGAGGTCAAGCAAATGTTGAGCCATTCATATCTTCTTAGACAAGCAGGCAATTCTAAAAAGAATATTTTTGTGCCCACTGAGTTTAGGGTTGTTGTTTTTTAAAAAAAAATCTCTAGTCTTCAAAAGCTCTTCACAAGAACACTTAAAAGTAATGGAAGAAAGCTTTGAGTTTGCATGTACAGCTCTTCATCAGGACCGCCCAAACCTTAGCCTTCTTTATTTTGCATGTCCATGGGTTTTATTAAGAGCAATATTTAACCCTTATGTTCTTTAAAGGATTGGATTGTCATGTTAGACAATTTGATGTGATGCTAAAAATATACAATAATACTTCCCTTCCCTTCCCTTCCCTTCCCTTCCCTTCCCTTCCCTTCCCTTCCCTTCCCTTCCCTTCCCTGTTAAATAGGTCTGACCACAGTTGACTGTAATGGCCAAGAATTTTGAAATTGCCCAGATACATCTGGAGGAGGCCAGTATGAGCAAGCACACTGTAGATTTCTTGATCATTGCTGCAGGAAGCTCTGCGAGATTGGTATTTTATCTGAATGTTACTTTAGATCATTTGCACAATCTGGCAACTCCAGATGAGCATGGTGACAACTCTGAAAATGCCCAAATAACATGCTATCTGGGATTTGTGTCCCATACATATATGGATGGTTGCAGGTTGGGATAGCTGAGAAGGAGGCTTATGGTTTCCCCAGATGCATGTCTGGTAAAACGTAACTTGTATTCCACACAGTAGCTCTGTAGATATTCCCTAAGATAGCCCCTATGTTTTCCAGTGATGGAGCAGATGTGTCATTAAAGCTACATCCAAACTCTGTAATCTAGACAGTCCAGATAAGCACCACAAAGGACAGTTGAACAAAGAGTGAAACCCTCACATAACAAAAATGATAGAGATTCAGAGTTTCACCATCTTGTCATCACCATATGACATATCAGCCCAGCAAACCAGCCGTTCCAATGGTAATTTTCCCTGGTGATGCAGTATAAGAAAGCAGGGTCCAACTGCAAGGTCAGTGCTTACAGCTGAGTGCCAGCCAGATAATTCAGGACTCTAATTCTCAGCATTCCTGCTAGTATGCTTATTTGGAAGACACCAAGGTGAAGAAAATTCTGATATAATCAGATATGGTCCTCACTTATTAAATACATATTTCCTGTTTTCTTTTTCTCCCTAAGACTGCCTGGTCTTTGTTTCTATTAGATTTATATTTCAGTTTTCCTCCAGGAGCTCAAAATGCCGTACGTAGTACTTCCTCCTCCAAATTTTCCTTCTAACAAAACCCAGTGGAGTCAGTTGAGCTGAGCTGAAATGAGTGCTCCAAAGTCCAGTGAATTTGCATGGCTGGGGATGAACTTGCTGGGCTTCATTTCTCCTGATCCAGCATCTTGGCCACTGCACCCTACTTGGCTTTGTCAGCTGGGCAATTTTAGATACAGCCCATCGCAAGTTCTGTGATGGTGGCATGCATTTGAGTTCCACAAAGAAAAGTCCGAGAACTAGAAGAAAACTGAAATATGCTTTCTGGCCTGCTTCATTGTACTTAGTCTCTGTACTCCGAACACTAACTAAACGAAAAAGCATCTGGCCTTGCAGAGTGAAAAACACTGCTAGCTGTCAGAATTATCTCCTTGAAAGGATCAAAAGAGATGGAAAATTGCCAGCGACATTGCCGAGTAAGCTGCGTTTCCAGTAGTGTCCTTTCCGTGTGGTCCATACAGTGAAATTCTTCGAGGAGTTCATGGCGCTGCATCGGGGTGCTGACTACAGTTTCATAAACTTATTCAGACAATAGAAAAAAACAGCAACCAACTCTGTCTGTTTCTCTTTTGAAAACAGGCAGAGAAGACATTTTAATGATTTATCTTTTTTTTCCTTTACATTTCATACATTAATTAGGAATGTAACTAGGATGCATGGCACCCTTCAGTATTAAGATCGAGATACGTTAATGTTTTAGAAATGATGTAAAATTCGGTCTGTTTCAATGTTTGGTCTTCTTGGTCTTGAGTTCTGAAAATCCATTTTTCACAAACATGGAAAAAAGAAGCAGGCCTTTGAGTGACTTCAAGGGTGCTTCTGGAAACCTTGAAGTTTAATTAATTCATTTATTTGTAGGTCATCTTACTGGTCTGCTTAGGATTCTTCCATATTGCAGCCTTAAGCTGCTTGTCTCCTGCTAGAAATGAAGCTGGCTTAAGTAATCCATTTCTGGATTTAAACCTTCCTCTACGTTGGCCACAGTGATGGCCTGGTGTTCTGCCCACACCAAGCTCCATATACTTGCCTACTTGCGTACAGTACAGCTTGACTACAATATAGTATTTATTTGAGGCTATGTATAGGCAACAGATTTTTAGATATAAGAAGGCAACGTGTAAACACGTTCATTTTTATGGCTCAGTTGTCCAAGCCACAATTAGAAGAAATAAAGTAAGCTACAGTTGGCAACACTTTCTGGCCTGGGTGACATGACACAATCTTTTGCAATGGCCTGGATACCTCACCATACAAAAACACTACCCCAAATTCAGTGAGATTGCTAATTTTTTATATTTATGTTTGTTAGCTTTCCATTCCACCTTTCCTCCAAGAGCTCATATGGGGATTTCCCTTTATTTTATCTCCACTGTGAAGTGTAGGGAGAGAAAGAGACACTGGCCCAAAGTCACCCAGTAACTTTCCATGGCTAAGAACAAATTTGGCTGTCTAACGCTTTCACCACTATACCACATTGGCTGTCTTGCTGGATTGCAGTAATCTGAATAACGTATTACTTGCTGAAATTTCCTGAGTGATGATAATCTCACACACTTCCATCCTTTTGGCAATAGAAAAGATTTCCAAAGTAACTACAACTGCACAGTTCTGTCAAGAGAGAGAGAAGAAAGACGTTGAAGACCTGTTCCCACTTGTAGGATGTGGACAAACCAGAAGATACAGCTTCTGAAAGTTCTACCAAACTGTTTTCAGTTGGCAGAAACAAAACTCAGAGGGATCCCAGATTATTTTTACGTAGTGAGTTGGTGTCTATCACCCCCTCTCTTCTCCTCCTTCCTCCTGGTCTGCCCATCCTCTGATCATCTGAGCACCTTCCCTCCTTTGTCTCTTCCCAGCCTGGCATATCCTGCTAACCCACCCTCACTTGCTCATCCTTGTTCCTTCTCTTTCCTTCTTCCCAAGGCACCACTGTCCCCAACGTCCACCGACTGTTGTCCACAAAAACAAAGTCTTCACCCTCAACTTCTTCTCACTCTTACCCCCACTCCACCCCCATCACACTCATGCTGAAAATAACCACATTTTCGCCCGTATCCGGAACAAATGAAAGATTCCAAACCAACAAATTTGGTTCAAACATGGGCCACTCAAAATTAGCATGTGGACGTACAGAATGTACATGGGACATTTTTTCACAATTTCTATTCACTGGTGTGCAGGACTAGTAAGCCGATGAAGGCTTAGAGGAAGGCAGGGATAAATAATAACGAATAAAAGAATAAAAATCTTCCACTGTGCAAAGCTAGTTAAAAAGTGGCCACTGCAACAATAGAGAACATGTATAGATTTTTCTTTAAATGATCATTGATTAGATAATTGGGCATCACCATGGAAAACATTGAAAAACTGATTATTGCAGCCTCACAGCTCTTATGATAAGAGGATTGAATTTATTCAAAGGATAACGGCTCATGAAAGATGAAACGGATTCAAGCATCTCTTTGGCACAAATTCAAGTTTTCTTATAATCCTTTTGACAAATCTGTAAGAAGTTTTCAGTGGATAAAGCATGGAATTTGGCTCTGCCAACTAGTTTGGAGATCCATTGGGGGTTTGCAGCTCTGGGGGATGGTTGGCAGCTTGAGGACTCTGTCTCTCTGTCTTTTAACTTTGTATATTTGTGTAAGATTTTTATTGTTTTTACTTGTGAGCTGCCTAGAGTCACTTATATAGCGAAATGGGCAGTATATAAATTTGAGGAAGGAAGGAAGGAAGGAAGGAAGGAAGGAAGGAAGGAAGGAAGGAAGGAAGGAAGGAAGGAAGGAAGGAAGGAAGGAAGGAAGGAAGGAAGGTCTTATTTCCATTTTTTTTTTTTTCCTTTTCTTGAGAGTTTTGCCAGTGTTGATTTCATTCCCCTGGAAGTTCCATGGGTATTTCCTCTTGCTTTGTTCAGTATTGTTTGATCTTCAGCGTGGTGCCTGCTCATTGAGCAAAAATAAGTATTTGCCAAAACAGAGAGCCATCCAGAAGGACAGTGCACACTTATTAAATGAGCTTGTGGTCTTTCTCCCCCCCCCCCCAAATGTTGCAGTACTTGACAGATTCACAAGCAGCAGGGTGTATTTCACAGTTTTCCTTCGCAAGCTTTTCGTGTTATCTGAAGTGTATCTTTAACACTGCATTATTTTGTTAATGACGGTTAAAGCCTGTAAGCATTGCCAAGGCGTCTAGCTTATTCTTGCTATAATGTTTCAGTCAATGTAGCAGACACACAAATATGGGAAGCTTTCTGGGGAAGAACTGTGTGGGAAGAACCACTCTGGTCTCATGGTTATTTCCTCTGATTCCAGAACTGATATCTAGATAGGGACATGCCACCGTCTTGGTCGGCACTAGAACGGCAGACTCATCAGTGACATTAGCCAAGGAGCGCCCACCACTAAATTCCTGCACACTCCAAATAGAAAGTGTTTCTATCAACCAAGGGTATTCACCTGAGCTTCTCTGTTAACATTGTGTTTTTAAAGCAGCTGTTTAAGGCAGATCTCCATAGAGGGTTTTCTGACTTAAATACGCAAAGATTGAAACCAATAGCAGGAAACAGGTACATGCAATTACAGGGAAAAATTAGGAGCCTATTGGTGTTTTCCCCTTCTTCCCCAGTTAAACAAATAGCATCATTTTAGCAAAAAGCAGAAATGATGCATAAGCAAAGTATTAGAATTGACCATAATTTGTAGCATGGTGTTAATAAAATATATAGATAAGAGTTGGCCTGAAGATTAAATATAAAGTAGCCTTCAAGGTTTCCTTAAAATGTTTTTTAAAGACATTTGAAGGAGAGAGGCTACCCTGAAAACCATTTGTAGAACTGCAGAATAAAATTGGCATCCATTTCGTTCATAGCAGAGTAAGCAACTGGGTGCTGTGCAGATCACAATTCACATGGTGGCGACTCTGGCTTGTTAGATTAATATCCCACTTTTCCCACTGGGACCTCAAAGCAGTCTACAGAGGTTCCTTTCGGTTTTCTTTTTTCAGTGCACAACAGTTCTGTTAGATAACTGAGAGCAAGTGACTGTCCCAAAGGTACTCTGAGAATTTCCATGGCTGAGGATAGACTTGATCCCTCCACTCTTTGTCCATCACTTTATCCACTACTCCATGCAACTGTGATTGGAATTGTATATTAGGTTATAAACTCGGGGTGAACAGATAGGTACATTTGCACTCTTTTCATAGATTGTCCATCCTGATTCACAATCCTCCTAAATTATAGCCTATTTAAGACAAGGATGGACTCATGGGTTTTATTTGACCCAAACCTGCATTTATGGGACCTTGATTGTGTGACGGCCAAAATTCCAGAATTTCCAGCCCAGATGACCTACAGTGGAAAAATGCTTTTTTTCATATTGTGTTAGAATAGGTTTAAAATAGTAACCTCTCAGCAAAAACTTCTGGCAATACAGTTAAAATTAAAGGAGAGGTAACAACATTGGTGTTGGTGAGGAAGAAGAGATAAAGCCCTAAGCTCCCTCAGTGTGTGGTGTCTCATGGCTCCAGCCCTCCCTCTTTCATATTTAAATGAGACTACTGGGAGAGGTTATCCAGTGGCATGGGGTACAATATCATCAATATGCTGATGATACCCAGTTATACATCTCCACCTCTGGTCCATCAAGTGATGTTGGCCCAGTGTTGGCCCAGTACCTAAAGGCTGTAAGGGTTTGCATGAGGAGGAACCAGCTTCAACTCAACCCTAGCAAGACAGAGCCGCTATAGGGTTTTGGCCCTTCAGGATCTAGAGATATCTTTGACTTTTGCCAGGATAGCACTCCCCTGGTCAGAGCTGATGTGTCATTTGGGGGTCCTCCTGGACCCATGGCTCCAGCTCCATGGTGGCAGCCATGGCCAGTGGGATGTTTGCCCAGATCCATCTTGTGCGCCACTTGTGCCCATTCTTGGACCAGGAGGCCTTGCTCACAGTCACTCACACCCTGATCTCTTCTTGATTTGATTACTGTAATTCATTTTACATGGGGCTATCCTTGAAGACCATCCAGAAATTACAACTGGACCAGAATATGGCAGTGTGAGCAGTTTGCCTGTATTACACTGCTGCCAAATGAGCTGCACTGGCTTCCAGTTTTTTCCCACATGCAATTCAAGGTACTGATGAACATTTTTAAAGCCCTAAATGGCACAGAACTAGGTTACTTGCAGGACCGCCTACCCAGATAACCTGTCCCACTAGGTCAAATGGGGTAGGCATGCTCCAGAGCCCTTCCCTTAAATGTTGCCCTCTAGTGCGCCTTCTCTGTAGCTGCCTCTGCCCCTTCCCCCTGAGATCTGGCAGACCTCTACCCTTCTGCAAAGCCTTGAAAATAGGGCTTTTCCCACAAGAATTGTCGTAGTGTGTGTCTGGAGCTCAGGAAGATGGTAAGATGATATGTTGGAGAGTATTGCCCCAGGGCACCACGAGTTTTAATGTGGTTGTTTGGCGGGGGGGTGCTGTTTTTATTGTTTTGTGAGCCGCCCGAGGTTGTGGTTACAATATGGGTGGCTGTATATGTCTAATAAATAAATAAATTACACCACCTAGAGCAATGTTTTTCAAACTTGGCAACTTTAAGATGTGTGGACTTCAACTCCCAGAATTCCTCAGCCAGCATGCTGAGTCCACACATCTTAAAGTTTGAAGTCCACACATCTTAAAGTTTAACAAACTTTAGAGAATCATAACATTCATTCTGGAATAACACACGTATGGTATGATTTTACGGGTTTGGCTTGTTCCGTTAATGGGCATTCTTTTCATCTTTCTGTTTTCCAGGGTATTATCAAAAGCAAAGCAAATGCGAAGACAGTAACAAGCAACCAGGTTTTTTTTTTTCTTTTTCAGTAATCTTAAGTAATCTTTCCATATTCTGCTGAAAATGAGTAAAATACCACACAAAAATATTCTTCATAGCACTGTGCATAAAAACAGGCATACTGTTTCATAGTCTATTCTGCACCAGAAGTATCTGTAAAGAAATTGGACAGGTTGTCATGACAAAATGACATGGGATGTGTCTTTTGCGAGGGTTGTTTTTTTTAAAAAAAAATAATAGTATTCATTTATTTATTGCAAAGTTGCTACATTTTAGTTATGTAATATTTGGCAGCCTGTAACAACTTTATATTTTAAGTGCTGTCTGTAGCCAGCTGGCGCTGTGAATTAGAATTTAATTTATAATTGTAGACCAAACGTTGCATGTATTAATCAGAACATCTTTTTCTAGGAAGAAAGGATACCAAATCTCTAAAGCGTCAAGTGCAGCGAAGTTTGCCCTCCAAAAGCAATCTCTTCCTTGTAGCCTGAGGAATTTTAGATGCCAAGAAATGGAGAGATAGCATGAACTATAATATCATTTTCTAACATGTCACATTAGAAAGATAATTTGTAAGGTACATGTTGCTCTTCCTTCCCTCGCTGTTTCCCTTGTTTGAGAAATGTGCTTATTCCGAACATCCCTGTAGGAAATCCATGATGAAGATATCAAAACGAATCAAAATGTCACTGTTGAATTAATCTTTTCTTTCCGTCAGAATCACTCAGGAGAATCATAACGCAGCGACATTTGCAATACAGTCAGGTTTCGAGTTATCGTATCTCTAAATCCTGTCCCTTTTTTAGGTTAGACCTTTTCCTGTTTTTGAATTAGAAAGGAAATACTGGGAGAACGCTAATTGGTGACTGGAATGGGAAACTTTCAGCCCCAGGGGGCCCTATGGGCCCTCAACTTTCCTCCCCAGAGACCTTTATCAGGAGCAGTATCCTTACTAAGAATCAGTGGGGCAGTTTTTATCTTTGCATGGAACTCTCATAGGGTTGACTTTGGACCACTCTCCATCTCTCAGCCCAACACACCTTACAGCAGTGTTCCTCAACCTCAGCGAGTTTAAGATGTGTGGACTTCAACTCCCAAAATTCTCCAGCTTCTTCCCCAGGTTCTTAGGCTGTTTGATCCAATTACCCCTTTTCCTGATCTCAAATAATGTCATTAACCTCACAAAAAGAACTCCCAAATTACGTTGTTGTATACAAGCATCTTAGCAGTCCCAAGCTGCATACTCAAACAAGCAAGCAAGTAGAAATTGCTCTATAATCTCCAGGGTATGATACCCCCAAATCACCCCTTTGAAGGTAATTACCCCCAGTTCAAGAACCATTGTTCTAGTAGATAGGGAGAATATAAATCTGATAAGTTAGTAAGTAAATAAATGAATGAATGCATAAATAAAACCCTCTACCCATATCCAGAAGGGGGGGGGGGGACTCAGAAATTTCTTGTCTTGCTTATATGTGGTTCAGCCCCCCCACGTCCCACAGACACCCCTGTCAATTCCAGCAATCCTGTAAGGCAGTGTTCCTCAACCTCAGCGACTTTAAGATGTGTGGACTTCAACTCCCAGAATTTCTTCATGGCCTGTTGCAGCTTTCAAGCACACACACACACACACACACACCACCATTAAGGCACACCTCCCCTAACCACAGGCACCGTCCATCAAAGTTTTGCCCGTTCTCTGGCCTGTGGAATCTGGATCTTCTTCTTTCGCTCCTGTGTTTGATTTTATTTTTTTATTGAAGCACTATTACAGCACAAAGAAAACATTCAGGATGCTCCAGTATCCAGCTGGCCAATTCGAATGACTGACAATCAGGAAATCATTTCGCACAGAAAATAAATAATTTGTGGTTCTTCCATAGGAGTTGAGACTGGAGGTGCTCTGTAATCCTTTCGTGTAACATTTAATAGTAGTTCCAAAGCTTAGTGATTTTGGAAAATAATTTATGATGCAATGAAATAAAATTCCAAAAGTTGAATTACCTTTCCAGCCTGCCATCTTTCTACTAAATATTACTGAACTTTATATTTCTACAAGGTATACTGAACTAGCTTTGCATGTTAATAACTGTTAGGATACTCAACGTTTCTCACTAGAAAATACTACTGCTTCAGTAGAAGAATAGCAAAGTTAAGTTGTGGGACTATGCCTTGATGCTTCTGTTTAAAAAATAAATCTGATACAGAATTTAATTTAATATGGAAACCATTTTGGGGCTCTAGTTCCACCTATGGGCTTGTATCACATCTGCCATCTGAGTTTGTCTTTCCAAAAAATGTTAATGTATAAGTCATGGATGATTCTTTAAATAGGGATAGATTTCTTACTGACTAGATAAGGCTGCAATTTTTCACTTTAACTTACATTTCATACTGTGCTGGTTACTGTGGTTGATACTTGTATAGCAACTAGATTTTAATAATGATCTGTAGTTTTAAAATGATAAAAAGGTCATCAAATACATAGAACTAAATTAGCAATATTCCGATAATTTGTACTTAGTTTACTTCATCTTATGTGCTTGTAACTGTCCTTTGTTTGGATTTTTATTTTTTTTTATTCTCTTTTTTTTTCTTTTAAAAAAGTTGTGTGTGTGTATTAGTACGTTCACCATCCTCTTTTCATCTTAACCTGAGTGTTTCAGTTAAACCAAGATTTCTTTTCTCAGGATCTCTTGGAAATAAGAAGAATCAGATCAGAATATTGGTGTTTGTATTATGATTCTAAAGGTGGCCTCCCAGTTGCTTCTAGGAAGCCCCAAGTAGAGTGCAAAGAAATAGCTTTCTCCATTTTTGATCCCCAACATCTGGTTCTAGGAATGGATACAACAGTCTGTTTCTGATATACACCAGTTTCATCACAATTCATAAGCCACTGCATCCCATTTCCAAATCAGTATGTAGTGTTGTGAAAAGCATGAACATTTTACAATTATTATTTCCTCCACAAAATATCCATGTCAACACTGAGAATACACATTTTAAAGCATGTTAACACAAAATGCATATCTTTCATTCATATTTTCGTAATGTTCTTGAGTTGAGCGTTTGTTTGTTTTATGAGCTGACTCACAGAAAATGGGAGAAGATCACTGGATTCATCCTGACCCACATATCCCTCTGGAATAGTATCCCTCCAGGGATCCTTATGGCTCCCACCCTCCAGTTGTTCCAGAAGTCTTTGAAAAACTGGCTTTTCTCCCAGCTTGGAGTTAGAGTGGTTATTAGCCCTGATAATTATTTTTTGGGGGTAGGGGGTGTTGTTTTGTCCAGGCATGCATGGTTCTTTCTCTATCTTATTGTTACAGTATTGTGTCTTGCTCTTGAGATGTAAGCCGCCCAATGAATCCAATGAAATAATATTTGTTTTGGAAGTGCAAATGGGTCCAGTCAGTTAAAAATGGAACAAAATCTCCAGCCGCCTCTGTCTGGTACTGAGAGGCAAACTACCTCCAAATGTGGCGGTCCCATTTAGCTGTCACAGCCAGCAGGTATTTGCAGATCCAGCCTGTGTGACTTTGATTACCCTTTTTGGTCTGACCTGAATCTGTTGCCCAGAAAGCAGAGACCGGGTGTGTAGAGGAAGGTTTATTTTCACTTTATCCACACTATTTAATCCAAAGCATTATTCATTAAAGGACCTTGGTCACATCTCCAGAAGAATGAGAAGAGATGACCTGAGGAACTATGGCCCATGAGATATAGGATGCAAAGTCAAGGGATGCAGAGTCATATCCAGTCCTGGAAAAGTTTAAATGTATTTAATTGGACTTAAACTAAATCAAATTAAATTTACTCATCAACTTGGCCAGCTTGTTTCTCTGCCTTAGAGTATATTTCCCCAGGATGCAAAATGTGGTTGTCCCCAGAAACCTGTGTACCCCACATGTAGATGTAGTAGTTAAGTTTATTACTATAACCAAAGCTCATAACACAAGTTTAATGTATATAAAATACAGCAAAAAAAAAAAAGCTCAAATGCAAATAAAATTACACCAAATAGAAATGTCTGTCTAGAGTTATAGCAGGGTTATGGCCATCTAAACTCTGGCTAAAATCTACACCCTGGGCAGAGATCTAGAAAGTCTAACTGGTCCATATTTCATTCTAATTTTAATAAAAAATAAAGATGACCACTTGATAACCAATATAAGGAAAGACATCTACCAGCCCCCCCCGCCCCAAATCTGCTTCACAGTCTGAGAAGTTGTCAGTAATCTATTTGAATATGTTTCTCCTAATCCCGTCATAAAAGAGGCAAGTTAGGATATAATGTTTGACCTCTTCCACCAGTCCCTAACTTCAAGGGCAAAAATGCTGTTGTGTGGACACTTTATAGAATCTCCTTCTAGGAATACAGAGAGGTTTGTTTTGTTTTTAAGTAAGCTGGTGAATGACTTCCTTCTTTGGTGTATGTGTATGTGTGTACGTGTATTTAACACGAGGATATTTAACATGAGAATACCTAAGGGAGAACTTTCAGCATTGAACTAAGCCTATGTCTTGGCTAGTATCCTACTCAGGAGCCAGTTGAAGATCTTTTTCCTAACCCTAGATTTCAGTTCTTCTGGATAGGACAAGAAGTATATTTCTGCATTAAAAACCAATACATTTGTCTCATTTTATTGACCTAAGATTTAAGAAGGGAGTCATCTGGGAGGCTGTGGGTTTCGTAAAATATTTTAGCCGTGGTGTGTGTGGTGGTGGGGGTGTGACAAAGTTTGAGACGAATCCTGTCTCCATTCTTAAATTGTGTGGCAGGAGTATCCTGTGGAAGACTCAGGAAAATGTTTTTAGTTGGGCAACAACATTTCTGTACCCCAAATCTCTGACCCATACAAAAGTTACAGAATTGCTTTACCTTGTCTGGAATATTCTGAATGCAAAGGCAATTAATTGACCCCCCTATAAATACTTCAGAATATCCCACTGTGTTGGGCTGTTATTAACAATAAATTAAGATGCACTTTTCCAAATAATGATTCCTGGAAAGAAATACCCAAGTATTTAAAGGAGGGCCATTGTTTTATTAGCTCCTTGTTTTTGGTTCTGCTATGACCAAGGTCCACTATTTTGATTTCATCATCATTTAATCCTTTCTCACAGCCATTCTTCAAAGCCAAGTTTTGACACATAATATAAGTGGCATATCATCAGCATATCAAGATCATTACCTTATATCTATCAAGCAAAGGTGGCTGTGATTTTGTGGCCAGAATAGTATCATTAATATAAAAATTATACAGGATGGGAGCCAATAACAATCTGCTGTTGACTCATCATCAACTACCCTTATGGTCAGAATGCAGTTCCATCAATAACCTGAAAATCTATCTGTCCATATTGGTTCACTTAGGCCAGTGTTATCCAAACTTGGCTACTTTAAGATGAGTGGACTTCAACTCCCAGAATTCCCCAGCCAGCATGGGGAATGGCTGGCTGGGGAATTCTGGGAGTTGAAGTGCACTCATCTTAAAGTGGCCAAGTTTGGACAACACTGACTTAGGCTTTTCTCACAATTTACATCTATTGACAAAATCAGAGATTGATGTAAGGTCAATAAATACAACATAAGAATGTTTTCTATGGCCACTAGTATATTATGGGATGTTCCAGCTAGCAGAGTCAGTGGCCAGGAAAGAAGGAAGTTGGTCAGGGAAGATGGGAGAGCGGTCAGAAAGATAGGAACCATAATTCAGCAAAATAGAGAGAATCATACCCCCAGACCAGACTTCACTGGGCTAAAGGCTCCAATTATTTGACATGGTAGAAGGCATCTCCTTATACTATCACAAGATGATGTGGGAGTTACTTTTTGTAAACAAATTCCTGCTTATCTCACCTGTATGTTATGGCACCATTATTTCTTTAGCTCATGATATTTCCATTTTTTTTCCCCTACGCTAAAGATTTATTTCACAACAGTTATTACCAAATAAACATGTTCTTCTTTTGCTGCAAGTATATTACGAATCCCTCTCTTTGAACAACAAAAAAGTCATTCTAACAACACAAAAAGGTTCACGGAGCACAGAACGTATTTTGCAATCGGTGACATTTCAAATCTCATTATTCCTAACCAGTATGCCCTTTCCGACATACTACCCATCATTATTTTTCTATATATCATTATTTCACCACATTGAAGGGAGGAGAGAGGGGGAAAATACCAATGCTAAAGATGGAGAAACAGCTCCCACTGAATTCAACTGCTGTTATGAGGAAATATGGGTAGGGTTCCAGCTGAGAGGTACAGTTAGAAGTTAGATCTCAGTTAGATGACCTGAGTCCCAGTGAAGGTCACTCGATGCTCCTAGATGCAGTCACTATCTCTCAGCCTAGCCTCCACCACAGAATTGCTTTGAGGATGTCATGGGAAGACATCTCATTATGCCACCCTGAGTTTCATAGGAGCAGGAGGAAACTTGGGATAAATACGTTCTACCCAAAGAATTACAGAAGGTATACAAAGAACCTCATGAATGTCAGTCAGCTTGAGAGGTTCTGGAGTAACCCCCATTTTAAGATTGGACAAACTTTTGAACTCTGAGCTTGCTGTATTTTTTACTTTCATTTGCCTACCTTTGATTGGCTTTGGTTTCAACAGAAAGTGATCCCAAGCCAGTAGGTGATTATTTAGCAAACCTAAGGCCAAGGATAAGCAGCTTAAGTTAAGAGAGTCACATCAAACTCCCAAATCTCTTTCACAGCTCCCAGAACACCTTTGGTAATAAGGTTTCTTCCTAGTTTGAAGCAGAAAATTCACAAAAACTGTAGAGTGAGTCCTAAAATAGGCTTACTTTAAAAACAAAAAATCAGCTCCAAAACCCCTCCCCTCCCCTTTAAGAAAAAAATGGTAAACTTGACCCACAGCTATGTGTGACACAGCCTTGCTCATTTTGCTGTTGCAGCCCTCCTTCAACATATGTTGAAAAAAGCCTACTTAATTGGCTCTTCAACCACAGCTCTGAAACCAGGCCAGAACATTTTGAGGTCAGCAATAGAGTGAGAAATGGTTTTTCTTTCTAAAGCACAGATGCATACAATAAAGGGCATCTGGGGGGTCAAAACAGTCAAGATGGCAGCTGCACAGTTAAGGTCCTGCCCCTTTTTACATGTGCTGCATGTGTGATACGCATTAAAAGAGGGCAGGGCTTCTATCATACAGTGCAATGATATGTGGGAATGACCTTGGGAGACGGGGAAGAGCTACTGCCGGGGGAATGATTGGATAAGAGGCAGCTGAGTCCTCAGAAGGAATGAGGACATAGCAAACATCTCAGAAGGGACCCTCTCTAATTTCTTGGGCGGTAAAGGCAAAGGGGGAGAAATGTGTTTTTAGACTTGCAAGATTGTATTAATGGAGCCTTACAATAAAGGAGAATTAGCGTATTAGTTCATCTGGGGATCAGAGGTCTTTTCTAAATTTTGAGGGGGATCTTATGCCTCTCTTTGGAAGAGAATTTAAGACTTGCAAGATTGATGTCAGCCTTGTGAGGTAGTCCAGACAAGAAGCACGCCCATATGAACTATTTCTACTTTAGTGTAAGGTTACATTAACACAATCTTGCAAGTCTGTGAGTACATTTTTCCCCATCACCTTTACAGCCCAAGAAACTAGGGAGGGTCCCTTCTGAGATGTTTGCCACGCCCCATTCCTGCTGTGGGCTAAGCTGCCTCTTATCCGACTGCTCCCCTGGCTGTGGCTTTTCTGTCTCCCAAGGTCATTCCCACATACCATTACTCACTCCGGTGGGAGGAAAAATGCTGGCGGCGCCTTGCAAAAAAGGAGTTGGGAGCAGTTGCCGGTAAGCGCGAAAAACCGTGCGCGCCCGAAAAGGGCGCGAAGCAACGGAAACCCCGCCTCCTGCGCTCGCCAGCTGGGCTCTGCCCTAGGAAGGGGGCTCTGGCAAACCACTTCCGAAAAACAGTTGCCTTGAAAACTGCAAGGACTCGTCCAAGCAGTCATTGCAGGGTCAGCAATGACTGAGCGCAGACAAAAAAAAAAAAACCCTCTTGACATCTTTGTACTTCACCCACAATTGCCTCTGCAAAGGACCCTTGGCCAGTCAAATGCACCTGTTAAACTGAATATCACAAATGCTCCTTTTTTAATACTTACAGTAAAAAAAAAAAATACAGTCGCAAGACAAGCTCACAGTTTTCTGGCCCAGCAGCCCCCTTCTTCTACCTAATGGTAGTTCTATCCCTAGCATTTCTGTATACTCTTACTTCATGCTAAATCTATCAAACTGAGTGACACTTACTTCTGAGTAAATGCACTTCAGTTCACACTGTGGAGCAACCAAAGAACGAATCTCAAATCCTTGGACGTTTGGTTAAATGTTTACCAGCCTGCTAAATAACACGCTCTTAACAAATATGCAAAAATGGAAAGGGAGATAAAAATCCATGTTTTAAAAAAAAGAAAAGATTATTTGAACTTGTGACTGTCTTCCCTCATGCAAGACAAGCTGCAAAAGGTTCCCTCTCTGCTTCTCTAGATGTCACCCCGACAGCTTATAAAAGAGGCAATTAGAATTCTGTAGCAATCACTGCAATTTTAAGGAAACTTTGAAAGGAAGGTGTTTAGTTCCTGCTGGCTGGGGAGATTGGAATCAAGCAAGTTGCGTGAATAGAAAATAAATGGTGGACGAGGCTGTGAAAAGATGGTAATGTGATGAGCTTTGTAGCTGAGCTTTTCTCTCAGCAGGCACAAGGACTCTAAGAGGAGTGAGAATGGAAGATACTTTATCCCCTGAAGTGAGCAGACAAGAGGTTTTTGAACAACCATTATCCACCAAAGTAAAGTCAGTCCAAGTTAGAGAGGAATGTCTCCCTCATATCAATACTGGCAATAAAGCTTTCCAGAACTAGTTGTGGGAAGCATGGAAAGCAGTTAAAAAGCAGAGGGAACATTTCAGAAATAAGAGAACTGTAAGGGGATTGCAGTTGAAGGCAAACTATTTACTGGACAACGCAGGAAGCTGGGTTGTGTCACATCTGATCACTGGTCCATCTAGCTCAGGGATGGTCAAATTGAGGCCCTGGGGACATTTGTGGCCCTTGAAATCTCCCCTTTCCCTAGAAACCGCCATTTTACAAGGAACCTTCATTCCATTTTTTTTTTTTTTTTTTACTTCCAAACCCATGTTAAAATATAGTATCAAGAGCATGAGTCCCAACGGTTTGGGGGCCAATGGACGCAACTGAAATTTTGAGGATGTTTTGTAGATACTATCGACAAAGCAGATCAGAATTCAGTATACAATATCTAGTGTTCTATAATGGAATGGAGCAGGATATAAATGCCATTAATAATAAGGAATATAATAGAATTGATAGCAGATTTTGCGCAAAGATAAATGTTTAAATGAATTTGGAGGATCCTGACTAGATAGAGTATTGAAAAACATTGAGGGAATAAGCTCAAGTTCCAAACATGAATCAAACAATAAATTTGGGTGCATCATTTCAATCTGAGAAGAGTATTATTTATTTTTATTTTTTTGAAAGATTAGATGAGATCTTCAGGTTAATTTAAGCAAATTTGCAATGTTTAACTGATGAATCAATTGTATTATTAATCAAATTAATTTAAACAGATATTTTTAGCAGTACATAAGCTAAATCAAGAATGATTGATTAGTAGATAGAATTGAATTACTAATAAAAAAATAAAACTTTAATGGAAGACAATTTGTCATCATGAAATCTTCATCATGTCTAGCTTCCTACATTGATTTTAAGGACAGCTAAGGTAGTATGGGAAATAAGGAAGATGACCTTGACAGAGATATGCAAACTCCATTGCCAAGGAAACAAGGGGTAGAATATATTCTAAGTCTAAAACCTCTAGATACCATAATGGAGGGGCTCAGATAGACACCTTTTTAATTCACTGACCTATAAGGTGGAGGAGGTAGCATAGAATAATCAGATGTGCAAGATTCTGTTGTTATAGCCAGTCTACGTAGTGGGACTGACAGGTAGATTAACTTAATTTTGATTTAGCAGAAAAGTGTACCAGTTCGGGGTGGGTGGGGGGGAGGACCATTTTGAAGAAAGCTGTAATGACAGGACTGAGCTGTATAGACTAGAAGCTTGGAAGTCTCAGACCTGGGACCTGAAGCAGTTTGGGCCTGTAAAGTGTACACTGCACACTATATACTGGCTTGGTAGTTACTGCTGCCACAACCTATCTTCCAAGAGATGCTTTACCTGGAGTTCTCCTTCTAGACCCTGTAAATGAAAGAAATAGGGCCCCAAAACTTTGTCTGGCAAATTAACAGGAGAAAATAAGGAAAAAATGAAATAAATTCTTTAGTGCCACCTCCTGGTCTTTTAGCGCTGAGGTGTGTGGCTAGGGAAATCAGACCTTCTTTCTCTCACCTTTGGGAGATAGATAGATAGATAGATAGATAGATAGATAGATAGATAGATAGATAGATAGATAGATAGATTTATTTATTTATTTATTTATTTATTTATTTATTTCTCGTATGGCACATTCACATTGCAATTCAGTAGAATAAAAACACAAGAGATAAAATACAAATATAAAATATATAATATAAAAATTATAAACATATGCCTAGATTACAAATATAATTTTTTTACTTCATTTGTCATAGATAAACATTCCCACAAGAGGTATATAAAATCAAACTTTACTTTAAAAAAAAATGAAAAGAAAGAATGTGAAATCACCTTTTAGTTTTCACATGCAAAAATATATGGTGAGGTAGGAGTTAAAAATGTAGTGCTGTGCAAATCACAGATAGTGTTTTAAAAGAACATTCTGTAGAAAAATATTAAGGAAAATATAACGCTCTGGGTAGACCATAAAATGCTCTAGTCTGCTCATAATTAGAGGAACTTTTGCTGTAAAAGAAATTCCAAAGGACAGAAAGCACACAATTGTTGTGTTTGTATAGAGAAGATCTATACCAAATAGATATACCAAAGACAAAGTAGTAAGGGGCACACAGTTACCAAAATTAAATGTAATGCATAATTTCTAGATTTACTTGTTGTTTGTTTTTTAGAAAGATCTGATGACTGAAGCTTAAAGCCTTTGCTTGCTTTTCTAGACCTTTTCCAGCTTCATGTAGATTTTCCTTTCATCAGGTTTGGACAGGACATGGCTCTTCTCCTTTTCCTAGCCACAATATTAAGCTTCAGCCTTTGTTCTAAGGGGACCAAACCTTTGTTTTCTTTTTTCCATTCAGCCTAAAGATTGGAGTTTCCCTAACGATGTTGTCCCAAGCCTGCCTTAGTTGGGGAGATCCTGTTCGAAACATAGCCATGCATATTCCCTATTTCAGAAGCAAGCTGTCATTATGAATGCAGAGTAGCATCGTAACAGAGGCGTTCCCCTCCTTCGCTGACCAAAGGAAAAATGCACTTTTTGGATGTTCTGATATCGTTATGCATCATCTAAAAGCAAAGCATTAGATACAGTAATGGGGGGAGCTAAAGTTCTCACACCTCTCTATCCTGCTAGTTTTCAACAAAGGGTGTGTGTAGGTTCATAGATGGCCAGGTATGTTTCCTAGCATCTGTTGGCAAAGTTTGTGCGTTCATGCACGCCGATGTGCGTTTGTGCATAAGAGTGTTCCCCCTCCTCAGGATTCAGAAGATTATCCACCCCTTATTTACACTAACCGTGGCAATACTTGAGAGGGACTGTTTTAGTACATTTTTATAAGTTACCGGATTTTGAACTTAAAGCAAAGAAAACTATGCGTTTACCCATTTTGAGCGGGTTTATGAGTGTGTGGATTTTGTTTTCCATTTTATGTTGTTCTCTTTTTCTCTTGGTTTGGTGCCACCTTTTGATTTTTATGCTTTAGATTCGATACCTTCAGGGAGGTCCCTGGGGAGGTCAAAAAACTCAAGATGGCAGGCACAACTGTACAATCAAAGTACTGCCCTCTCTTTAAGCACTTTATATACGTGACACAGGTAAAAAGAGGCAGGGCCTCAATCACAAGAGCATGGCTGCCATCTTGACCCCATTCCAAGGCCATTGGGTACCTTGAACCATTTTAGTTGGTGCTATAGTTTCATTCTTCAGTTTTATTCTGGCTTGAAGGATGGAATAACTTCTGCTTATTCATTGTTTATTTTTGCCATGCTACATCCTTCAAATTCTTGAACGTTGTCTGCCTTTAGAGGTTATTGTCAGCTCAGTTTCCTCTTGATTAATGACAGAGACATGAGAACAGCAAGAAATGTCCTTATCAATTAAAAAAAAACCCTGCTGAGTATGTTATAATTTTGAGGATGAAATTCACACAGCATTTTATAAGCCTCCACTTGGGCTCTTGGTATATGTGTACAATATATATATAGTCTGTATTAAAGTTTATGAAGGATGTAGAGGTAATAGAAAATCCTCACCAGAAAAGCTTTAGGAAATGACTTCCTGTAAAAGTCATTTAAATTTACAGATGTTCCTTGTGGTGCAAAAAGCCTTGTGATCTTTATAGGTTTTGCTTTTCATTAAAAAAGAAAATCCTGCTCAGCTAAAGTCAGTTGCTGGTCAGGATGCCCATAGGTGCCCTCTCAGGGAGGGGACTTATGAAATATGGGACAAGGCACAACACCCACAATTAAACATTGCAATGCAAGTATATAAGATGGGGTTTGCACCATGATATCACTGTGCACGTATCATCATTCTGACTCAGTCTCAACATGTTGTAGATGTCTATGTGCTAAGTTCTTCCCATCTCCAGAATAATCTTCTGCCCATTAAAGATCACTTTCCCATTCTGATTTTGCCATGGACCAAACACTGGTTCCCCAGGAGACCATATTTGTCCTAGATGTTTGAGGTGCAGATTTCTAATCTCAGGTCACTTCCTAACTAGACAATGAAATCAGCTTCAGCTTTCACATTATTTATTTGTTAGATTTATATCCTGAGTTTCATTCAAGAGCCCAAGGTGGCTACCTTGTGAGGTAGACCAGGCAGGAAACATGGCCAGATGAGGTAATTCTACTTTATTGTAAAGTTACATTAACAGAATCTTGCAAGTCTGAAAGTACAAATCTCCCCAATCCTCTTTACTGCCCAAGAAACTAGGGAGGGTCTCTTCTGAGCCACTTGCCCCACCCACATTCCTGCTGTGGGCTAAGTTGCCTTGGCTGCATCTCTTCACCCTGTCTCCCAAGGTCATTCCCACATACCATTACAGTGTCATACATAACACTTCCTCCTGCTGTTGCTTTCCATTATAGCAACCTTGTGTGTTAGATTGGACTGAAAGAGTGACTGGCCCAAACTAACCAAGTGAACCCCCATGGCTGCGAGAGAACAACTACTTGATCCCCACTACTTGTCCAACAATTAACCACTACACCTAACTGTCTTTTTAGTGCACCAAACTGGGGGAAAATGTACAGAGTCTCAGTATACTGTAGCAGCAGCCTAGATCAATGGTGGACAATCTGCAGGCCTCCATGCATTCCTGAATTTCATGCCAATCCTCAATTTGGTGCCCTCCAGAAATGTTCTGACTTTCCACTTTCAGTGGGAATTCTGGAAGTCCAAACCCAGCATGTCTGAGGAGCATCATGTTGCAGAAGCTGGTCTGAGGTATTCTTATCTTAATTCTTTAGACTTTTCCCTACTCTTATTTGATAGTTCTCTGTATATCATACTGGTCACCACTCATGCATTAGCCAGAGAAAACATTTAGCACTGAAATTATAACATTTTTTTCATTTCATTTTTCTGATAAATAAAATAACTCTTTCATGGTTTGGGTGAAGCTAAAGAGTAGAACTGGGCTTCATTCAGTTCACTAACCCCTGTTTTCCACTGTAGCTCCTGTTTTCCAAGATTCATTCAGCAGAAAACCATTGAATTATAGCAGTGCAATTTCCCTCTTTTAATTTTCTTCTTAAAACAGAAAAAACTCAAATCCAACTTCATTTTAAACAAATGGGGAAATATTCCAACCCTGATCCGTGGTTTCACTGCTTTGCTCCCTGTCATCGTCAGCCCTACAAGGTAGACTAAGAAACCAAAGCCATATAGGTCAGCACTACTTTTATTGTAACAGCTATAGCGACCAAATCTTGCAAGTCTGAAAGTGCTTCCCCTTCCCTCACTTGATTGTCCCGTGAACTAGGGAGGTGCTTGTCTGAGATGTTTTCTCAAGTTCTTTTCTTGGCCTGGGCTCAAGCCCTGCTTATCTGACCATGCCTTGGTAGTGGCTGTTCCTCCTGTCCTTCAAGGCCATTCCCTATATCCTCTACAGCCACCCTCAACTTCTGAAAAAAAAGGGGGGGGGATTTTGCTCATCCCTGTCCTTGAGAGAAAAGGTGGGATTTTGTTGTTGCCTTCCTTCTCTGACATAGGCTGAATCAGGTAGATTTTTTAAAAGAAGAAAAAGTCCTTCCTTAAGCTTTTTATTTAAAAAATGTGTAAATTCTTACTTCGTTTGACCTTGAGTTGGGCAACATGGAGTGTACTCAAGTTTAGAAATGGAAACCAAACTCAGAAAGTATCTCTTGATTAGCACTGTGCATCATAATGATCCTTATATACACACATATGGACACAAGTATTACACCTCACTGTGCTTCCTGCAGTGATAAACATTTTGCAATTAATGAACTGTCAGATTCCAAGTCCTTAAAAAGAAATATGTTAGACTTTCTGTGTACACTAAAAGCATAACATTCCTTGGTCTGTTGATTCATTGGCATGAATACTCCTACCCCATCAGAAATTTATCAAATAAAAAAAATATACTACCTTATGCTCTTGGCTTGGCCAGAATCCTTCGGCTTAGCCTCTAGTTTTCTATATGCAGAGGATTTGTTTGTAGGAATCACTTGAATTCTCACCTACAAATTAAAAACTAAACCAGGTAAATTTTTGCCAACTCAATTAAATCTAGACCAGATATTTTTTTTAAAAAAATGGCATCACTTTCTATGGGTATATGTAATACAGTTTGGCAAATACTCAAGAAGCATTATTTTGCATGACTTCTCTGGTTTGCATACATGAGTTATACACCTGCACAAACCCTGATCAGAATGAAAGAGTTAGAAGGACCTTTGTGGCCACCACCTTCAACTCTGTTGTCTGTGCAGGAATCCAAATGCAAGTATTCCAGACAGATGGCTGTCTAGCTTCTGTTTGAGCACATCCTGTGAAGGGAGCCCACCACTTATTATTAATTGATTCCACTTTTGAATGGCATTCACTGTTAGGAAGCATTGCCTAATATTCATCTGGATCCTACCTTCCTGTTACTTCAATTCATTATTCCATGTCCTGAACTGAGCAAGAGGGACAAGTTCTGACCTTCAGTGAGACATACTTTCAGATATTTGAAGAATGTGGTCATATAGCCCCTCAGTTTTCTCTTCTGAAAGCTATGCCTCCAGTTCCTCCAATCTTTCTTTATAAGAATTAGTTTCTTGTTCCCCGATCATTTCCATTGCCTTTGTCTGAATGTGTTCCAATCTCTCCGTGTCCTTCTTAAACTGTGGTGTCTAAAACTGGACACTGTACTTGAGATGGGTTTTGAGCAAAGGAGAATTGAGTGGAAATATTACTTCCATGATTTCAGAATTTTCTGGTATTTACACAATTCTTGCCAGGATTCCTGCCTTCTATGAATACTATGGCATCACTGTGACAGGTTTTGGCTGGCACAACACAATGGCATCCAAATACTTAAGAATCCAATAACTCCTGCTAAGTAGTTTATATTGTAGAAAAGTCATAAAGCCATAATGAAAGAATTCCAACAATTAAAGTTTCAGGTACAAAACTTATTTTGGTAAACAGTTTGGTCTCAGAGTCTCTCTCTCTCTCTCTCTCTCTCTCTCCCCCCCCCCACCTTGGCCAGCCTATACAACACACCAGTTGGGCTCCACTTCTGGAAAGGGAGAGACCCTGTTTCCATCTGGCCCTTGTTTAAAAAATGGTCTGATGGGTTATCATGTTGTCATTCTGTGACTTTGTGAGAATTAACTCTCACAGATCATGCATGGCTCATGCTAAATCTCCTCAGTTCATTTTTGATTACCACAGCAATAGATTGTGAGCCCATATTGGTCTTAAAATATTCCTTCTTCTTCCTTCGTCCATTTCTCTTAAAATATTTGTTCATTTTCCTTTATCTATTTTATTTTATTAATTTAATTTAATCATTTATTTTTGGTTTTCCCACTGAAGAGGTTTGAATAAGGTCTTACTGTTCGTCTTCTTTGTAAGCCTTCTGGTCTTGATCTTATGGCTCCAATGGCCCCATCTTGTAGGTCCCAGCACTAGGGAAACAAATTTCCCCTCTTGAATGGGCATAGTCTTTGTTTTTTTCTGTCTAAAGATAAGTCTCTTATAAGCACTTCCAAGTGTCTACTAAACAGGTGACATACAGGATACAGACATACATCCTGTTTGCCACTATTTGAGGACTGGTTCTTACAGAAACAAACTCTGAAACTATTAAAGGTCCTTTGTCATCTTCTAAAGTTTTGTGGGAACTCTCATCTCTTCTCAAGTGCTTTTATGCTCCATGTTTCCTATGGGGGTACCTCTACCATACTGCTGCTAGCATCAAGGGAAATCACTGTGTGGTGTGCTGCTAAATGTTTAAAACTGACTCAACCAGCTCCATTGCCACATCACTAGCTGCAGAACACCTGACTGGTGCACTAGGCATGGAGGCTCACCTCTGCTGTCAACTAACTTACAGAATTCCAAAAAATTTAACAATCACCTCTCACAAGCTGGTGTGAGCCAGCTCCAGCACACAAGTGAAATCCCTTAATAAACAACATAGCCTTCTAAAAGGCCTATCCAGTCAGGGCAAAAAGAAGGGGGACAAAAAGAGATAAAAACCCTGTGGTGTCCCTGCTATCAGCTCTGTCACCTGTGAGTCCTTCTCCACATTAGTTGTCTCCATCTCCACTACCATTGGTTCCACGTTGTTCGATTGACTGATGAGGACCATCCGTCTCATTTGGGTCAATTCCTTTTGTTTGATGTCAAGGAACCTCAACATTATTTCTTGGTTCCACTGTACTGGAACTGAGATGATCCAGTAGAAGCTGAGCCTGGGGGAACAGGCACATGGGACACAAGGAGGATAGGACACCTACTATCATTTCTCTAAATTCTAGAAGATTCCAAAGAGGCTCCACGCAGGCAAATTTGCAGATGACCACTCAGAGAATTCCAGTTATCAGTTAGTAATCAATTTTTCTTTTTTCCTTTCTTCAAACATGAGAAATTCAACACATTATTTTTCAGATTTGGAAAAGTTCCCTGTAGTATTACTTTGAATCTGACAAGTCGTTAATTGCAAAATTGCTTTTCAGGTTTCAAGAGCCATGTTGATACATTTATCAAAACAGGAAAAAAAAATCGTAGTATAGAACAGAGCTAATAATTTGAATAGGGCTAAAAGAGAGCTGAATAAGTTACATTTATAACTGAACTGCAGCCTAACATGGAATTGCTGATCATTTAACTGTGGATGGTACCATGGAAATAAATAATGCAAGATCAGGAGAGAAATAATAAAATCCATATATTTTTCAAAGTTTTTCTTTCTTATTTCAACTTAACATTATACCATTACAGAGGAGAGGCGGATATGGATTTTTACTAGCTTGAAAGTAGCTTAGGTTCTGCTTTTGCAAAAAGCTGCTAATACACCAATTCCCACAGTGACAGTGTTTGATGGTTTCAAGCCAAGATCTTGTATTTTGTTCTGTCTGGCTCTGTTGACCTCCCATTTTATATTGATTATTTTGTTGGTTAACTGCTGTGTTGGTTTATTTAGTCGGTACTTCCCACATATTTTCTTTTCACTCTTGTAAAAAAAAAAAAGATGAAATTGTTGGTTCTGAATCATCACAAAAATGAGAGAGAGAGAGAGAGAGAGAGAGAGAGAGAGAGAGAGAGACTCTTTAGGCATATAGTCATTTTGACTGATCTTAGAACTTTAGGGTAGACAACTTCCCCACTCTACAAAGCAGAATAACTATTTTTTCCCCCGTGATGTGGCCAACCTACCTGAATGGCGTCCCACTGGAGATCTGCTTGTCTCCAACATTACTGGCCTTCTGGAAGAAATTGAAAACAGAGCTCTTCTGGAGGGCTTTGGGGATCTGATGCCCTGTATGGTTTTGAGATGGTTTAATGCCTTGTAAGATTTTTTTTAATTACTATTATTGTGTTTTGCTTACTACTGCGTGTCACTGAGACTCTGCTTTGATTGCAGCAGTATATAAATGTAATTAATAAAGTCAATCAATAAACAAGCATACAAACCTTTAATTAAATTCACAACATAGTCAGTCGCCTTTCCTTTCTTGACTTACTCCTGAGTAGTAGAGGCTGATCCAAATAAGTAGGTAGAATTGTCCAGGTACTCTTACCTAGAGCACATGCATATTCTCTAACATTTTTTCTTCCATCTAAAACAGAGTTAGGTGAGAGCCCCTGTGAGCCCCTATGCAACCAACAAAGCCTCCTTTTGCATCTGCTGGTAGTTGTTGCCACTAAATTTATATACCCTTTTAACACAGACATGTAGGGGAGGGAAAGAAAGGGCAAGTGGCAAAGCACACCTTATAGTGCAAAAAAATGTGATTAACGCATTTGCATCAGACATCAGCCTGTATGCATGTAAGGGTGGAATTTGCATCATTATGTTATCTTACAGGTCGTCATTTTGACATAATCTCAGTTTGCTACAGCCGTATATGAATCTGGCATCCTGCAAAGCAAATTTGCATCATTTGGGGTATATGTGTTATTTTCTGCAAAGCTTCTGGGGCCCATTTAGGCCCCATAAGCAATCTTGGGGGGGAGGGGGAGGCAGATGACTGAAAGCCAGTTCTTCTTTGCCTGGGTTGGGGGAGAACCAGGAACCAGGTCATCTGGAACAGTGTTTCTCAGCCTTGGCAACTTGAAGATGTGTGGACTTCAACTCCCAGAATTCCCCAGCCAACATGCTGACTGGGGAATTCTGGGAGTTGAAGTCTGCACATCTTCAAGCTGCCAAGGTTGAGAAACACTAATCTGGAATAATAGAGAGTATTCTGGGAGCTAAAGGGGATGGACAATCTTATCTTGAGTAAACAGGTGTTTTTTAGAGCTATGGAAAACCTGTCATGAATCTGAAAGATCATTCTATTTTATGAGTAAAATGGCTGTTTCAAGCATGAGGCTCTCCTGAGGACTCCACAATGTCCACTTCAAACCCTAAATAGGATCTTCAAATTTGAGGAAGTTTAAGGTCAAATCATTAGGGAACTGCACATCCCTAATGTTTTTTGAGTGACTGTGTTGAGAGCCAGCTCATGAGTAGGCTCATGAGTAGGCAATCTTCTTCTCATGGCAGCTATTTTGTGGAAAGGCCTGCATAATATCAACATTTCCATCACTAGCTCAAATGTTTGTAAAATAAATATATTGTTTATATCCTACTTACTTTCTGATAGCATGAATGGAATTCCCAAAGGATCTTTAATCAAAGTGACTAAGCCAGTTTAGATTCAACCATGTTACAGGTAGTCCATGGGTTAAGAACTCCCGGTTTACAGACGATCCATAGTTAAGAACAGAGCCTTTTGTAGCAAAATTCGAGTAAAATACACAACGATTTGAGTTAAATACAGAATGGATTGAGTTAATTACACAATACTACTTATACAGTATTATACAAGAATACTGTTCTGGCTTAAATACAAATTCGACTTAAGGACAGACCTTGGGAACAGAACTTGTTCTTAAATGAGGGACTACATGTACAGCCTTCAGACCTTGCTGTGATTTTAAAAAAAAAATTGAATTGAGTTTCCTATAAAAATAATAATGCATTTTTATAAAGAATTGATTTAAATGCACCTTAGGGAGTGTTTCTTCATACCAGAAATGGAACGGGCTTGATTAGTACACAATCAAAAGATTAAAAATGCCTGTCTTAAAACACATTGTCAAACTCACATCATTTGGATTTCAGTTGTTTTCATAATTTACCCAAACTTGCATCATGGCAATGTAGCCAGGCAAATAACAAAGTGCAAAGCTAACCAGAACTGGGCTAGTGAAGAAGGTTAATTTAATCTACATCTGAGAAGCCAAATTTAAACCTTAGTTTCTAATAAGTTCACATAATAGTTTGCTGGCCCCAAACAAGCCGTAGTTAGTTGTCATATGTAGCTTCAAGCTTGCAATTAAATTCAATCCAACTATGCAAACCATGACATGGTTAGACCATAGTACATAAACCCACTTTCTTAACATGTGTCCAGGAAGAGCTAGAGGAGGAAAATGAATTGATCCAATGCTCCATTTACTCTTTAACCTCCCCTTCCCATATTCTGCCCATTCTGAAGTTATTGTTTTACTTGGCCTTAAAAATATAGTCAAAGAATAAAGAATTACAAAAATATATGGAGCATGTAACTTTACTGTCAGATGTTAGGACAACAGAAAATTACCTGTTGAAAGACCAGATATCTAGAAGTTGTTGGGAGGCGCCTAGACTGACTGACTGACTGACTGACTGACTGACTGACTGACTGACTGACTGACTGACTGACTGACTGACTGACTGACTGAATGAATGAAATGCAGTAGTGAGGTATGGCTGTAGCTTCAATTACATGTTAAATAATTAGAAAAATGTATAGTATACAAATCAAGTAGATGTTCTCTCTTGCTATGCTACTTGATATTTGTGACTACACAATAAATGTTTGCTAGAATCTCTGTCCTTGCGCTGTGAGATTAAGGTCAACTCCACCATGAACAGACTGAGAGCCCTTATCCATTCCAACTCATTCAGATCTTTCACCCTCATCCTTACCCTTTAAGCACTGGTAGGTAGATGCAAAGTAAAAAGGAGAAAGATTGTGCTTCTGGAGAAATCTCACTTTTGCATAAGTCTTTCTAGGACTTGCATTAAAAAAAAAACAGTTAACCATATAGTTGCATTACACAGTTGACAATGGGATGGGGAAGGAAAATAGGTTAGCCCCAAACTAACCCTCTCTAAATTAATTGTGGGGAGTAAAGTGACTGGGCTGGAATTTTCACATATCCCAAACCAGATCTGTGTGTCTTGCAAACAAGGCCATTGTTTGTTATTTTATTAGTTTATGTGTACAGTCATAGACCAAAAATGGAGTTAAGATACATAACTCTCATTGTTTTTCCAAAGAGAGACATTGACAACTGTAAACTGAACTGTCACTGTCCTACCACCTCAAACCTTTACAATTTTATTCCCATCTTGCATATCCACAAATTAAATCTCCTAGGTGGATACTTTTTTAATGGGATGTTATTCCCATTAAGGGAAATCTACAAAGCAAGCCTACATTCCCTTAAAGAATAATAATTAAAATGTTATTTCACAGCTTATTGTAGTCTCAGAGCAGTTTATTATAATAACCTATAACCAAAATTAATAACATATTAAAATAACAGTTGAAAAATCAGTTTTAAGTCAATCTTAAAAGCTATTTAGGGATAAAGGTGTCTTTGAAACCTTTTTGACTGCTAGCAAGGTGGTCACATCTCTCACTTTGATGCGGAGTGAATGCTAGAGAAAGGGATGAATATAGAAAAGACTGCAGCTGTCTCAAGAAAGGGTTCTATATTGGACAGCCAGCATTTGATTCATCCCTTGGAGGTGAATGCCTGGTATTCCCTGTCCTAACATATAGCTATAAGAATAAAGTTATATATAAAGTTATATAAGAAAAGGCCACGGAAGGAATTATAGTAGGGTGGATGATATATGTGGATGTGCAACATATTTTGAGTTCTAAGCATCTCAAATTTGAACCACCCTGCTTTGAGTTCAGATCTCCCCATTTTGAGGTTCAAAAGTTTTGTCTTCAACTCTAAACAGGGCGTTTGAGGTGGTTCACTGTTTTGTTCACATTTATTTATATTCCATTCAACTTTTTACTAGTTATGCTCTGCACAGTTCTAACCTTTTTTTGATGCTATTGTTACTCTTTCCACTTCAGGTTACAGTAACAGATGGAGGGGTCTCTCCCAAGCAGTCTACAGTATGGCTCGTGGTCCAGGTTCTGGATGAAAATGATAACAAGCCTCAGTTCCCAGAGAAAGTCTATCAGATCAAGTTGCCAGAGAGGGACCGAAAGAAGAGAGGGGAGCCCATATACCGAGCCTTTGCCTTTGACAAGGATGAAGGCCCCAATGCTGAGATTTCCTATAGCATTGTGGATGGAAATGAAGATGGCAAGTTCTTCATTGACCCAAAGACTGGAATGGTTTCTTCACGAAAGCAGTTCACTGCAGGGAGCTATGATATCTTAACTGTAAGCATTCATTACTCAAATAAGCCCATGCTTTACTTCCCTGTTTTAAGAGCAGTTTTATTGTTTTTAAGTTGCTTTATATAAGTTCATTCAGTCAGAAAGCTTCCTCAAGCATTTCATGAGGGAAGGCATCTGCTCACAGTTCACAACAAATGGATTAAAAATGGGTCCTCCAACTTCTCAAAAGTAAATATAGGGTGTTGTTTGTTTGTCCTTGCTTCCTCCCTCTCTCCTTCTTCCCTCCTTCCTCCCTCCCTCCCTCCCTCTCTCCCCTCTCCTTCTTTCCCTCCCTCTCTCCCCTCTCCTTCTTTCCCTCCCTCCCTGCCTTCCTCTTTCCCTACTTCTTTTCTTCTTCCTTCCTTCCTCCCTCCCTTCCTCCCTCTCCCTTCCTTCCTTCCTCCTGCCTTCCCGTCCTCTTTTCCCTCCCTCCCTCCTTCCGTCCTCCTTCCTTCCTTCCTTCCTTCCTTCCTTCCTTCCTTCCTTCCTTCCTTCCTTCCTTGCTTGCTTGCTTGCTTGCTTGCTTGCATGGAAATATCATTCCCAACTTCACTCTTGTAAGGAATGTGGGGATTTCTGAAAATATTCTTGGCTATGCCAGTACAGCTTTCCATTATGCAACTTTTTCATAGATGTTTAATTTTTAAGAAATCTGTATTAAAAATGCGTGGTATGGAAATGAAACTCCATTGGGTAGCAATGGGAATAACTGTAATCACAGCTAAGCATATGAGATGGTCGAGGGCTTTTCTGTCTTCTCTTTACATTTTAAGTACCCTATATCTCAAAAGTGGCATGTAGCGCTTCATTGAGAAATACTTCCCAAGTCACCCATGTGACCGTCATTGCACAAAACAGTTCCTGGAATGGCCGTATTTGTTCTTGAGTAGTCTTAAATTGAAAGCTTCATGCTTGGGCATCCCTTCCTGGATGTAGGAATGTAGCCATATCATGTGATCATATGACCATTCAAGGGAGGACAGGTGGGAAGAAGAAATCTTGAGGATGAGCATAGTGCAATTCTAAGCATGTGGTACATTTAAAAGTAACAAGAATAAGAGAATTGGCCACTGTGTACATTTATAAGTGATTCCACCACCACTCATTTACTCTTTTTTTTTTTTTTTCCTTTTCTTTTCTTTCTTGGAGAACACAAAGCCAGACTTTGTTTGTGGAAAGTATTTGGCTGCCATGAATTCTGCTTGAAGCAGATTGCCAAAATTTGCTCCCAGTAGAATCCATGGCCAAATTCTTGGACGTGCTTTGTATGGACTTGGCAAAAATAAGGAGCAGCAATCTCCAGTGGAGTAGGCTTGCCACTCTGCTGCATCCCAAGCAATAGGGAACCTTGAAGCACACTCAGAAGTACTAGTTCTATCTTTATTGTAAGGCTACATTAACAGAATCTTGCAAGTCTGAAAGGACATTTCTCCCCCCTCACCTTTACAGTCCAAGAAACTAGGGAGAGCCCCTCCTGAGATGTTTGCCATGCCCCCATTCCTTCTGCAGACTCAGGTGCCTCTTATCTGACCATTGTCTAGTCTTCAGCTCTTCCACCTGTCTCCCAAGGTCATTCCCACATACCATTACAGAGCCACGTAATTATGAATGCATGAGTTATTGTGAATGGATGAAGAAATTATTAACTACAGAGGTTTCTGCTGTAATAAATATATATGTCTTCAAGAAGAAGATTCTTAATTGCTGTCACCATTGTTTACATATTTGAAGCTTCCTTAGTTACTGAGTTGCTTAGTGCCACGACTGGAAAGTCTGTGTAACTTCCCTCCCTTTGTCCTGACTTGGAGTTAGGAAGACTCCTTTGTTCTTTGGTTCAAGGTTGATTATATTAATATATGAATCCAACTCATTTCTTGTGAGTCAGGCATCTTTCTATTTCAGTTCCTTTTGATTGGAAACCCAAGGATTGGTTATACAGCTTGTATAGATGCAACAGTGGGCAAATTATCTGACTTTACTCAGTAGGTGCTTCCTTTCCTATGAATAAGGCAGCTGAAAGTCTTGGGTTGCTTGAATCAGATAGCACACATTTTCATTAGCAACAGCTTTCTTGCCTGAACCCTCAAATTAAGAACTGGATTTTCAACTAAGTTGAATTCAGGTATCTCCATTCAAATCAAATGTATGTAAGACTCCGTATTGTCTGACTCTTACTGAATATAAAAATACTTGGCAGGGTGGCCTATACATGAAAGATTAATTGGAATCCGCCTTCTTTGTTATTGGAAGGAATTCATAGGGCTTGGAAAAGATTCAATGGAGGAGGAACTTAATTGGATGGCAAACAGTGAAGGGTTGAGTGGGCACAGGTATCTGGTGGTGTGCCACGCAGGTTGATAGCATGCTTCCTTTGGCACATCTGATTTAAAAGCCATAACAGTGGTTGCATGGTGGCAGCAAATTACAGTATAAGCAGGTGGCTTTTCACAACTCACTCTGCAGCGAATAAACTTTGCTTCTTGGGAACTAGTTTAATGGAAAGCAACAGACTGTTTGCACAAAGTGCTTAACCATGTCTGATGAATACAGGTAGTCCCCAGGTTAAGAATGCCCAGGTTACAGATGACCCATAGTGAAGAACAGAGCCTATTGTAGCAAAGTTTGAGTTAAATACACAATGGTTCAAGTTCATTACACAAGGCTACTTATGCAGTATTATACAATAATACTGTTCTGGCTTACATACAAATTTGACTTAAGGACAGACCTTGGGAACGGAACTCATTCTTAAACTGGGGACTACCTGTACTTAGTTGCTGTTTCACACAACATGTGAAGTGTGACAGGTGTTGACCTTGATTAGGGTTTTCAGGGGTTTTTCCCTAAACTAGTGAATTGTGTAAACCTGGCCTATTTATGAGTTTAAGGTTGAGTATGCTATATGAACCCCCAAAATGGGTTATTTCAAACTTAAACGTGATGTAAAGAAGTTTAGTGCAGATCTGTCCTCCAGCCTTGATTCCCATAAAGATTCAACCTTTAAACAAGTTTTTGGTTTAAAATTCAGTGTCTTCCAGCTCCATTTTATTCAGACTTTGTGGTGGGATAGAAGGCTTGTTAATGAGAATAATACCAACAAAGGAAAGAAAACAAAGTTTGGGCACCCCCCAGATCTTTATCATTGGTTGGGCTTAGTCTCAAGTTTTAAAATGTAATAATGTAAATACATCTGAAGGGCAATGTGTTGTGCAGAAGTGTTTTGCAATCCTATCCCTGTCCCCCCTTCAGCAGACAAATAAAAAAACCCAAACTAGTGGTATTTGATTAGGTTTAAATACCAACTCTATCTACCAAAATTATTTACCCTGGGAGTCCTGATTCTACACACTTTGGGACCTCATCCACATTTGTTACCCATTGTGGTCCTCGTTTCTTCCAAAAACATTTTAAAAAGAAATTCTGTATCCCCTCTTTCGCTACCCACTGGTCATCCATCCTCCTGCTTTAAATATTTTAACCAAAAATACAAAATATTACGCTTACAGTGTAATGCAGAAAAACACCACTCATCTCATGATTCTAGGAATTCAAAACCAGGGACTATTTTGAAAGCAAAACAGTGGTGAAAGCTTTGCACAAAGCAGTGTGCTAAAGTGTCCTGTGTTCTCTCTCTCCTCTGTATAACAGATCAAAGCAGTTGACAATGGCCGGCCCCAGAAATCTTCTACTGCACGCCTCCACATTGAATGGATTAAGAAACCACCACCATCACTCATCCCTTTGACTTTTGATGAACCCTTCTATAACTTCACCATCATGGAAAGTGACCGAGTGACAGAAATTGTTGGCGTGGTCTCTGTGCAACCTGCTAACATCCCCTTGTGGTTTGACATAGTTGGTATGTTGGACCCATATGCAATCTTGCCAAGAGAAGAAAGGAGTGTTGTGTAGATTTGGGTTAGAGAAAACTAACAAAGGATTAACTCTCTGGCATTGAAACTGCTGTAACAGTGCTGTACTGAATGTGGCTAATTTAATATAACTACTTTTTCATGCTTTGGTTTTGATGCCTTAGCTAAGCTATATGGCTGGATTGTTTCTTTCTCTTCCATAATATGTGATCGACTTGCTAATGTTGTCTGTCATTTAAATTCTCTGGCCATAATTTGCTAATCTCATTTCTAAATGTATTTTGATGGCGACTTAAACCAGCTGTCCCTCATTTCTCTCTCTCTCTCTCTCTCTTTCTCTTTTCTCCTGGTGCTTTTTATTTCCTTTTGCATTCTGTTACCTTGGTTGTTTTCTTTTTTCTGCTTCCGACTGCTCTGCTTGAAGGTGGCAAGCATGCTCGAGAGATGTTCTATATCCTACAGACAGCTTGTGGGCAGAACTGCTCAACCGAAGGTACCTTCAGTGCAAACACATTTGCTACAGTTTTATCAACTGCCTTTCTGGGTGGTCTTTTTAATTTATAAAAAGAGATCTGTGAAGTCAACTGCATTTGTATCTTTCTAGCTTTCCAGGAGACATCACATGGACTTTGAGCATCCATTTATCAGCAGTGTGCATACTTGTGCCTAATTTCAATCTTCCTTTGTGATCGTCAGTGCTTTATCCACCAGAATAGCTTTCAAATTATTTGGAATGCCCAGAAACGTTGCCAATTTGGAAATATTATGCTCTATGTGATGTTAATCTTTGCAGTCTGCACAGAAATTACATGATTCAAGATCCAGCAATTAGAATGTTACCTAATCCAGTACAGGTGGATTATATCATACCACTTCTGCAAGTTGGCTCCCAGTGCTGGCTTTGACCTTCAGAGCTCTAACTTGCCTTACTCAGTTTGGTGTCCTCCAAAAGTATTAGAACTGCAACCATAAGAATTCCATGTTGAGAAGGCCGTGCTGACCAGAAATTCAGGAAGTTGCAGTTCCAAAATTGATGGAAAGTGACCAACTGGGAAAACTGAATAGTCTCTCAGGACCTTCTGCCTTCTCAGTGTATTCTGTTTGTTGAAGCCTCTTCATCTGGTTTGAGGTCTAAAAAATTATGAGTGGCAAGGCAAGACAGGACCTTTTCTCCTCTTCAAGAGAGTTTGTCTTGCTTCTTCCTTACTAGTTTTGAGTTGCCAAACAAAGGTAGGAGTTTTTCTGGAGGGCATTTGGATTACTCTAATTAGCTTCCCTTCTAAGTTAGTATTCCTTTTTGCTGATAATGAGTATACAGTGCTTCATTTTGAAAGTTTTATGAGACATGTAATTATTTTAGTATGTCTTATTAGCCATCTCAGAGATAATTGGTTGATAGGCAATTTATATTTATATTATTTATATTTACATACACACACCCTAAATAATAGTGTGCATCTGTCAGCAAATTGTATTACAGGTCGAATTGAATTAAATCTTTTATATGAACAGAATTCCTTTGGCTGCCTGGAATTCAGCTTAAATAAATTCTGTCAGCCCCAATGATCAAGAAAGTTTCTTTTAACAGTGAAAATGAAAACCACAGGGTGGGTTTTTTAAACAAAGGAGGAAAATGATGGGAGAGGAATCACACTGTATGCCAGATTGGCAGGTGTGTTACAGATGATGGAGGCTGCCAATCGGAAAGATTTGTACACCCATGAATCTTTCTTACTGCTTTGTGTCTCAGCAAGCACTCAAATGCGCTGAGAACAGCAGCAGATAATTGTTAAATTGTCTCCTCTTGAATGGATGCTGCATCAGAGAACCAAGCAGGTGTATGTCTGCTTTCTATCTACTGAATGCAAAACCAGCCAAGATGAGAGAAGAATTCCAGATCAGAGAACAGCAATCAGTAGCTTGTATAGATATTTTTTTTCTATAATGTTTTGCAGTCAATCTCTACGTGAACCATAGCTCAGGAGCCGAGCATCTTCAGCGTAGAATGTCCTAGATTGAATCTCTGCACCCCCCTCTCCGTTGGTCATATTAGCCATAGATGCTGAGAGTTTTGGTTTAGCAACACATAGAGGTCCATGGATTCCCTATTCTAGCTTTAAATCTTCAGTTTTAGGTCCCAAATAATATGGTCAGACAGTTTTCTGGGGTCAGTATGAGTCATTTCTTAAAACAGCTTTACTGGCTATTGATATGTGTCTAGGAATGATTCATTTAGATCTATAAAGCCATATCAGGACTTCAGATCAGACTAGTCAGTGCACACCAGGCCTTTCCTCAACAGCAGATGTGTCTACATAGACCAGCTTCTGCAGCTATTTTGTTGCATGATTTGGAAACAACTGTGCACTGCTGTTGCACCATACTGTTGTTAATGATGTGTCTACATTTGCCTAGCAGTGTCTCAAAAGTTTTCATCTACAAAACAGGCCTCTATTTTTCTAACTTATGCTCAGGAATCTTGAGATCGATTGGTTGGTTGGTTGGTTGGTTGGTTGGTTGGTTGGTTGGTTGGTTGGTTGGTTGATTTGCTTTTTAAAAATTTCTCTTGGTGGACCTTCTGAGCTGACATTGTTGGAAGTAGCAGAGAGTAGGCTACTATAATAGTACTGTTTTCTCCTGCACATCCCTCTGAGTTCCTCACATTGTCCAGTCTGAAAAAAAATGAAAGATATTTTCCCTTGGGATTTGATGGAAGGGAGGCTTTCAAAATGAAAGATGATTTCACAGTGAAAGAGTCTATTCATACATACATACACACACAAACACACACACACCTCTTGATCTTTTCTAAACTCAGTAAGTGTAAGAATACCACATTACTCCCATGAGAATTTCTCTGCAGTTCCCTTTTCCTTTAAAGGAAATGTTGAAAGCAAATTCTCTTTCAACAAATTGAATAAGAAATTGTAGAATAAAAAGCACGAGATTTTTTTCTCCACAGTACTAGTAGGTCATACTGTGCAAACCTCATACATCAGGATCTTCTGGAGAGAACAAACCACAGAGTATTTCCCTGGCATGTTTTCAGTTTGCTTATGGCACCCTATTCAACTATCAAATATTTGCACTTATCCCATATGCTAGTAAAATAATATTCAAGATTTTGTAATTCAGACTTCAGCAATGCACAGGACAAGAATTGCCAGATGTACAAGCTGGATTCAGAAGAGGCAGAGGAACCCAAGATCACCTTGTTAACTTCCAATAGATGATGGAAAAAGCAATGGAGTTCTACAAGGATATATATCTTTATTTTATTGATCATACTAAGGCTTTTGACTCCATAAACCACAATAAATTGTGGATAGTTATTAAAGTGATGGGTGTATCAGGTGATCACATCCACCTATTGCAGAATTTGTATGATGATCAGGAAGCAACAAGATAGAATATGGAGCATTTAAATGGTTTAAAATGAAGAAAGGAGTATGCCAAAGTTATATACTATCACTTTATGTATTTAATTTAGATGCACAACATCTAAAGGACTAGAAGAAATAGAAACTGGTTTTTAAAATTGCTGGAAGAAACATTAATAACCTCAAATATGCTGTTGATATCATTTTGACTGCTAGAATCAAGGAAGACTTAAGAAATCTCTTGTTGAAGGTGAAAGAAGAGACATAAGGCAGCTCATTTTTTAAAAAACATCTAAGATTATGTTAACAAGCAATGCCAACCTAATGCAAATAGATTGTCAGGCCTAGTCCAAAGAACTCCTGGAGACCATGCAGGTTCAATCAGCAAGGTTTATTAGCCAGCGCCTGTTTACAGAAATCTTCTCAGACTGACCAGCAGTTCCCAGGCACAAGTCTCTACTATCTTCTGGAATGTTTAGAGATGCGCCAGCTTCCTCCGCTTATCTCCAGAGTGTTGCTCTGGAGACGAGAGCACTGTTTTCACCCCCCTTCCTCCATTCCAGTCCATCACATAGATGGAGAAGAAGCTGAAGTAGTAACAGACCTTATCTTCAGAAATTCACAGGGACGGTGACTGTAGCCATGAAATAAAGTGATGTCTGCTGCCTTTGGAGAAAGATTATGACTGGTCTAGTACGGAGACATCAAACCGACCACAAAGGTACATAAGGTCAATACCATGGTTTTCCCAGTTGTAAGATAGGGCTTTGAAAGCTGGGACCATCAGAAATTATGCTGGAGAAAATTGTTGTGAAACCATTGTACTCAGGAAGAAACAGTCATTCAGTTCTAAATGAAATAAAACCAGACTTCTCACTGGAAGTACAAATAATGAAGCTAAACCTTAAATATTTTCAACACATAATACAAAGGTGAACCACGTGCCCCCCACAAGGTTTAGAAATATTTAAGAAAACACATTAATAGTGGCTTCCACCCTCTCTGAGGCTCATTCCACCCTTACAGGGTGCAAGAAATTCCAGACAAGTCCTGCTCCTTCCGCGTACCTTTGGATCACAGCATTATCACAGTTGTGAATTGAGGAGACCCTTCCAAAATTCACCTCATCCTCATTTCTCCCCAGATTGTTGTGTTTCTGAATTGGCTTCCATTTGTTCACTCTGGAATTTCAGAAGGTGGTTGTTGCTCTTTCTGTTTTTAAAGTCCTGCATGGAGCAGTTTGCTGCAGCTTTGATTATATTTGAAGTGCCCACGGCTACATTGCCTGTGCAGAGATACACTAATAAAATTCTGCCAAAAAGCAAAAACAAGGAAAAAGACAATCTTGCATGCATGACTAGCTATACTAAATTAATCCTGATGTAGTCCCAAAAGCTACAGATACCCTTCAGTCAAGCTTTGTTTCAACAAATCTTCCATCCCAGCTGATTGAGAGATGGTGTCTGACCTGGTTATTAGAAATCTGTACTGTCGGTTTTATACTTTAGTCTCTCAGCTTTGATGATGCCCAGCATTCTTCAGGATTGGGAGCAAGTTATAAATATTGTCCATAAATTAAATAAATTGCGAAACACCCAGGGATTGCATGGATATAAAAATGCAGTTTTTTAGACAACAAGGGAGTCATTTGCCATTGTGTTTTTCCGTATGTATGTATGTATGTATATATATATATGAATGATTTTTTAAAAGAAAATTAAAAAACTAATACAAACAAATATATAGTAAGTAAAAAGAAAAATATATAGTAAGTAAAGTAGAAAACTAATATATAGTAAGAAAAGGAAGAGGAAGAGATCAAAGAGAAAGTAAAAAGTGCAAAAAAGAAAAATAGGAAAGAAAGAAAAAAGATACAAAGAAGTAGCTTCCAATTTTCTTTATAGCAGTTATAAGTACAATTATAAGTTTGCCTCTTAGTCTATGGTTGCAATATACCTCTCTTCTTTCTATAATCCATTCTATCTAATCATCAAAACCATAAATCATAAGCTGATTTTCTTCTGTTTCACACAAAAAGTCCCCAAGAGATTTCCAGTCAGCAATAAATGTAGATATCATCTTTTCTCTAATCAATTTGGCCATCTCAGCAAGTTCCATCGTTTTCACCAATCATTCCTCCATTGTGGGTAATGCCGCTGCAGTTATTATGTACAAAAACAAAATTCCATGACTTTTTTTCCAGCTGGCCATTGCGTTTTTCCAAGAAAAAGTTTTTTTTTCATTTCCCAGTCTATCCTGCATCCCTAGATTTCCTGGTGGTCTCCAATCCAAGTACTAATGCCCAGCCATGGCACCTGCTGGCCCCTCAGGAGGCTGCATGGAGGCCTCGCAAGGCTTCGGGGAGGCCTTGTGAAGGGCCAGCAACTGCCTCAGCCAGGTACATCTCATCAGCAGTGGGAGGAAGAAGGTGGTGAAGGTCAGCTGAGGGTGGCAGGGATAGGTGGCAGCCAAAGGGTGGAGATAGGGGGAGATAGCCAGGTGGGGGGAGTTGAAGCAGAGGCAAGTGCTGCAGAGCAGGAGAAGCATGAGGTCCTGGCCTGAGGACGGCGCAGTCCTTGTATAACGACTGCAACCAGGACTGAAACTGCTTCGCTAAGTGGTGCAGTCACGTAATGTTTCGCCTAACGACCACTTCACTTAGGGATGGAAATTCCAGTCCCAGTTAGGGTCATAATCCGAGGACTACCTGTATTATGCTTTTGCATTCAGTATTCCTTTATTCATTCTGAAAGTATTGATCGTAGTTTATTCTTCAAAAGGTCATTGCCTTGTTCAGTTTTGGAAAAGTGAACCATGTCCTATCCTAGGTCAAGGTTAGGTCCTGGAAAAGGGGAAAGCATGGCTGTATGTTGTGAACTCTAGTTTCCAGGAAGATTACTCATACCCAGAGATGCATACAGAAAAGTAAATATAACACTAGAGGGTAAAGCCACACTAGTCATTGTCCAGGAAGAAGTTCCAGAAGTAAAGCAAGACACCGAGTGTCATAGTCAATGTGGTGTAGTGATTAAAATGCTGATCTAGGATGGAGAAAACCCGGGTTCAAGACCAATCTTAGTCAAGGAAGCTCACTGCATGACTTTAGATCAGTTTCTTCCTCTTAGCCCAGCCTGTCTCACCAATTTGTTTTGGGGGGGAAGTATTGAAGAAGGAAGTACTCCATATGCTGCCTTGAGCTCCTAAGGAAAGGAGGAACATACATCTCACAAGGAAACAAAGAGCAAACAAGTCCAAGTAAGCAGGGTTTCATTGGACCAGGGAAATCTCTCCAATGGCCAGGATCCAAGATGCAAAAGTAAAGGTCACATAGGCTTAAAAATTAGACCAGGATTACCTGACCTATCTTGTTCCTTTAAGGAGTCTTCCTGAGATAGCTGCTGGTGGCCTATCCCAAATGACATGTTGAAATGAACCAAAAGAAGTTCATGGAGAAGCTCATAAAAAAAACAAACTTGACCCAAATAGTTGAAAGGGGAACTTAGTGAAGCATGTTGGCCCATGACTGAAGCATTTGTCCTTGAAGCATTAAAGCAGCTACATCCTTGAAAAGACTCAGTACAGGTATTCCTAAGTCTTTCCCTAGTTGTCTGCCTCTGAATGTACATGCAAAGGCACTACTGTTGCTGGGGTCATCGTGAAACAGAGTGGCTGTTCATGCACACACATCTGCAGATAACCAGGGACAGCCTTTGATGCAGCTACACTGAACTTTCAGGAGGATGTGGCTGTTTTAATATTCTCAAGAGAGGTCATTCCATGCCAACCCGCATATTCTGCAAAGTGCTTCTTGCAAATAGTTTGCCCTCAGACAAGATTTTAAATGATTCTGGGGTTTAATTCAAGCTAATCTATGCTTTAATTACTAAGAAAAGGTGCATTTAAAAGCACCGGCTTGCTTTTTAATTCCTTCTAACTTTTAATTGCTTCTAACTTTTAAAATGCAGAATTTTCAGTGCTTCTGCTTTTACTATTAAGCCAAGAGTACTCTGATAATCTTTCTGTCTTCTGATTTCCAATTATGATTCCAATGAAGCACATTCAATTAGTATCCCTCCTTTCCTTCTCAGGGTTATCAGTGAAAACATTATCTTCAAGGAAGCACCCCTGTCCCACGGCTAGCCTCATTTTATCACACATTTCTCCATGAGGAATAAAACAGCCATCAAATCTTTTCTTTGGAAAGGTTTTCCTCAGTTGAAATTAGTGTGAGATGGTCTTCCTTTTTCCCATAGAAAGCAAAGGGCAGGGTCTGCTTTGAAAAAAAAGCAATAATGAAAAGCGTATAATCCTATAGAAATATTTTAATGCATTAATACCATTATGGCTTTAATTAAATGTCAAGAACAGTTATGCCATTGCTTACAATTGAACGCTATTAAGTGTGTGTGTGTAGCAGTTCAAAAGAGTTCAGTTGCTAAAACATGCATAGAAGGTTGCATGGGGAATAGATATATGTTTGGCATAAAATCAAATTAACGTCAGATCCAAAGTGCAATATTCTTTTAAAGGTGGAGGTGGACCTTTGGGAAAAGCCAGGCTTAGCTTGATGTGTCCAGAAGTTCTTCTTAGACCAGCAGAGGGGATGTGGCTCTTTGTTAGAACATCTGTTTGCATTCTTGGCCATCTACATTCAAACCCTCACCTCTCAGTTTGAAACAAATCAAATTGTGCAGTACGAAGAGGTGGTTGCAGAGACTATAACATCAATCTGCAGATGAAGGAAAACACATTATTGAATACTCCCCTGTATATACAATCTGCCTGTATATGGGGGGGGGGACCTTTTTGTATAGAGCAAATCACCACTTTGGGGAAAAGCTGAAGCTATCCTTCTTGCAAATGTCCTGATTTTTATTTTCTAAGAAAGCTTAGAGGGCCATTTGAGACCCAGAGTCAGTCCTGGAAATACAGATGAGGCCAGAGGCTTGCTCTCTTTGTTTAGTTGTGTATCTTTTTCTTTTCAATAAAAATAATTTTTAATCATGAGAAACCAGGTGTCACATGGAGCCTGATAGCACTATGACGTGAATTGAGGAAGTCTCTGTGTACACTGGCTTTTTCATGTCTTATGTTGCTGACCCCAGTTTCAGCTGCTGGCCTCCAGCTCGTGAAAAGGGAGAAGGTTAATTTTTATTTAGTTCTTAGTTTCAGAAGCTCGACATCATACAGAAGCTCCAAGTTTGACTTAATTGTGTTTGGTGATTAGAACTGTTTCACTTAATAATGGGATAGAAATAGTTCTTGGTATTAAAGCTTATGAATCATGTGGATCTGGTAGAACTTAATGAGCCTGCCGGATATCCACTTACTAACCCAGGATGCGTGGCATACTTCCATTTCCCATGTTTCATAGTTAGAGTGCCTTACATCAGGGATTCTTATTGTGTCACGCATATAGGTGGACGCCGTCCTTAAGACCCATTCTACTTTTATTTTCTCAGATATGAAACGTAAACAAATTGCAAACTAAAATGGCATGCTGTAAAGCCACATAACATCTTTCCAGACAAATCCTGATTTCCAAGAATGTGGTTAGATTCCACATAAGCATTCCTAGAAAATGAAAATGGAGAGTGGCTGTGATCCAATGCTTTGTTAAGTAGCAGGCCCACCAGCCCAGAAGAGGAGGAGGAGGAGGAAGGAGAAATGATAAAGCTGTGGATTACACAGTGACTACTTTGGAGGACTAGAGAAGGTGGCAGGGAGCAACTGTGCCAATTTGCTTTCTGGCAAATTGGTATTCTGCTGGTCATACCACATTCTCCCCCACAGCTATTTTTTTGAAGCACCCATGACCTTCTCCTATGTGCCCAAGGCCTCAAACTTTGAAGAGCTCTGTGTCACATTTTGAAAGGAGAAACGGATCACAAGAAGAGAACAAGCATCATTCTGGCCCTAGCAGTTTCTTCACTGGAAGCAATATGTGGTCACTTTGTTAGAGGTATGCATGGAACGGACAGTAAGTTCTGTCGCTCTGTTCCAAGCTCAAGATTTTTTTAGACAGAGCAGCTATAACTGTTTGCCTATCCCAGGCACCATCAATCTAGAATCTGGAGCAAACGCAGATTTAGCAAACAGTGGGAAGCTGCAGAGTTCTGTGAGGACCACTAGAGGCAATAGAGAGAAACTTGGGGGGGGGACCTCTCTTTGCTCCCATCTACTGATCATTGAAAGGAAAAAGCTGGGTTCTTTAAAACACCCATCCAGATATTTAAAGAAAGGATACTCTGCACCCATTTCTGCAGAGCCTAGCACTGGCTAGCTGTCTCCCCAAACCCCTCAAAAATTGATTTACAGTTTGTACCCCCCCCCCAAAAAAAAGCAGGGGGAGAAGACAGATCACCCTGAGAAACTTACAAAATATTAAAAAATGTGACTGATCACTGTGTTGAACCAGGGTGTTAGGAAATTACTCTTTCTGCTTAAATAGAAGAAAGGAACTATGCAATATAATTAGAGGCTATCTGGAAGTTGAAAGCCAATTGGTTTGTTAAGCTTCAGGGGTGCTAGATCTCCTGGGATTGAAACCATTCTGTGATTCCTTATTATACCAAGAAAATTTAAAACCAATCATGTTTTCCCCATGCCCTAAATATGTTCAGGATAATTGTTTGGGGAGCAGAGGAGAGACAGTGAAATTAATCAGTTTTTTAAAAAAAAACCTCCCACCCCAAGCTCCTTCTTGACCACGTTGTGAACATCCTGGCACACCAACATCACCTTCTGTGAAAACTGAAGATACCTTGGCTCACTCATTAATCTTCTTGACTTCTTCAGTTAAAATGGGACAGAAACCTTTAGGCAGCCTCTGTCCTCTTCCTTTCCCCATCTCCAGAAAGATTTTCTGTAAGTTGCAATTAAAGTGGATTTACTTCATCAGAAGGCAGAAAGGGGCAAGCAGGGCAAGCATGGTTCCTTTTGATCAATGACATTTCTGAACATAATGACCAATTTATTTAGTCACAAATTATTTATGACTCTCTCAGACCGGGGGTGGGGGGACGTCCCTAGTCTTACCAAACCTGTACCTTTTAATAAAGCAGTAACTGGGGCGGGGGGGGAGAGTCATCGTATTGAAGAAATGTTTAATTTACGATGGGGCAAAAAAAGGTGCAAAGCAACTGAAATGGCAGGGAATTTGTGGTAAAATAAGAAATAGAACACCTGGGTTTTTACTCAAGTATGAATATTTTGAATCACAAATAACTGGAAGACTGGTGCTTCTAAGAGTCATATGTTTTGAACTTTCTGGTTCAGTATATGTATATTGTCATTATTATGGGTATTACATAAATGAGGTTTTGTATTTTGCAAAGATCAGCTGTGCAAATCTTTTGATTCCTGCCGGGAGAGAGTCACTGTGTCTTCCTTAAGGAATCCCTGCCAACCATAAGGGGAAGACAGGTTTTGCTTTCAAAAGAGCCTTCATTGATTAGACTACTGATAGACACCTCCTAAGAAGTCAGGGGCTCATGACTTTTGGATGACCACGGAAGACCAACTAATGACTCACTTAAGGGTCACAGAGATTTTTGAAAGGGGTAAAGGGTGGAAGACAAACCATTTCCATTCCTACTCTTAAACCTCCACTCTCCCCCAAAGCTAAGACACAACCAAATTAGGCCATTTTGTAGTTGCGTTTTGGCAGTGCAATCCTGGGGAACTGCAACAATTCACAAACAGGTTGCTGACCCTGAGTTAGATCCTGTCGGTGTCTGCAGGGGCAGGATAAGCCTTTCCGTTGCCTACCAGCACCAGTGCAGGCAGAACCAACCAAGTAAAACAGATGTCCTTGGTAGGAGTAGTTGATAATCAAGAAAGGAAGTGTTCTCTGCCAATAGCTTCCAGAACGTAATTGGAGAGCAGCATACTCTCCTTTTGCACTATCAAGGCAAAATAGAGAAAGCTCACAGTCATAATCATGAGCAAGAAATAAGCTAAGGACAACCATTGGCACTTCCCCTTTGACAAATCCCATATGATGCCCACCCTTCCCTCTTTTCCATGAGCCTGACACCTCTTCTGATTTCCCTCTCCTGTACCACCAGAAGAAAGTTCTTTTCTACAATCAGAAGAACTCCTCTCTCCCAGATCAATGGAGGCTCTTTTAAAGCATGGGAGACATTTCTGAGCAGAGTTGCCTACTAACTGAAAGAAAGCAAAATATTTGCCATCAGGTATACTACCATGGAGAGAGTGGGGTTGTGTGCATTAGACCTTCTTTGTGCTTTCGGTGATCCTCACACATGCTTTGCAAACAGAAGATCCTGGGTTCAGTGCTAGGCTACCCTAGGTAAAATTGACTTGTAACAAGGAGAAGTGGGAGTGTGTACGTTCTCGACTTGGGGAGCCAGTCCAGTTAATGTAGGCAGTCTGGGCTAGTTAGCCAATGAGTTGGACCTGGTTTAAAGGAACTTTCTATGAGAAATGATATTTATTTTTGGGAAGTGGATTGTTCATTAGAGGAATCAATGATTTTTAAAAACATGCCAATAGCCATGTTGATGCTGGTTGAGAAGTGTGACATGGAAGTGATGCTCAAATCTTGATCCCAAAGGCATATGCAATGAAGATTTTGGGGGGGGGGGGCGTTCATACTAACAAGGGCACACATCTTTGTAAGTTAATAGCCTGATAAAACATTTTAAAGATATCAATTACACTCTGCTTGGATGCATTGCTGAATCTTTTGTCTGCAATATTGGTTGCTGTTTCCTTCTCCCCATCCTGTCCCTTGTTATGACATCTATTTAAATGATGCTCGAAAGGGAAAAATTAGCTTAGAACAAAGACCGCTCAGTGATAAGTGCACGTTTTGCGTAGCGCCTCTTTGTAAATCAGCATATCCTGGTCTGTGGCTGTTGCATTGGGTTTTTATTGTCTTGAATAAATACATTCTGGGAATATAATTGTACCTTCTGTTGTAACAACAACTAGGGGGGAATTTCGAGAGCTCTTTCGAAGCTGACAAAGGTGTGGGGACTATTGTCGTCGCAAAACCCTTGGATGCAGAGCAGAGGTCGGTGTACAACATGACAGTGGAAGTCACCGATGGAACCAATGTGGCCAGCACTCAGGTAGCATCTGTTATCACGTCTGTCCCAATTCACACTTAACATTTATTAAAATGCACCTCTAGTTCATGAATAAGTTCATCTTGTTCTAGGAAAGGAATCTCTGAGAGTAAATCAGCTAAATTGTGTATTTGCTTCTTATGTACCGTTATTACATGTATATCTCGCCTTACTATTCCAAGGAATGGGGTTCAGTGTGTCAAGTCCCTCTCCCTTTCCTATTCACTTGTCCCATGAAGGAGGTTGGGCTCAGACAGTCTTCTCCATGTGTCGGGAGCGCAACATTTGGCCATGCTGAGTGGGAAATCTGGAGTTTCCAATCTCCACTTAATAACACTGGGCTGAAAGATAGGAGCAAAGTGAAAATCACAAGGCTGAGTGGGAACTGAATCTAGGTCTCCCCAATCCTACTCTAATAATCATGGAGGATCATGGTTACATCACAGTGTGGATCCATTGCTGAGTCTTTTGTCTGTAATATCCCGTCGCTTCATTGGTTCTGGGCTGAGTTTTGTGAAAGACTGTGGTTGCGACAGAGCTTTGTTCATCAACAGCACCCCTCCTTTGCCTCTGCCACATGCCATGCTGTGTATCTCACACACTGCATCATCTGCTGTGGCATGGGTAAAAGAGATCAGCAACAATTCACTGTCAGGGACTGCGTACTCAAAGGTAGTGAATATATCCCTTACAAACACATGTTTCTCCATGCTTCCTCACATTTTCACGATTGGAACACACAAAAGAAAGTGGGAAGCATACTAAAGTAAGCCCTTTCTCCCTTGAATTAGTGGAGGAGGTGGAGAATACTGAAGGTCAGAAGAAAATATCCAGGTCCAAACACATAAGACTGAGGTCCATATTCTCATTGTTAAGTGCATCTTTAAAATGCCCAAACTTACGGGATTGCCAAATCGTTTTGAACTTGTCAAATCTTGTGAAATTTCAGGCTGAAATAGATAAATGTCACCGTTCTTATGTGAGATCAGATTATGCTTTGCTGAAATAGGACATTTAACAATCTCAGACGATCTTGATTAAAGGGTAAAAAGAATGAAATAGAACAGAGGGGGTATACTTCGACCATTGTGCAAAATTGTCCAGTGTGAAAAGACATTTAGTCCTTCAATTAAACTTGCTTGGATGAGGGAGGGGAGGTTGGTCAATCTGACCATCTGTTTTTCCATTCATGTCCAGTATAAAGTACCTACTTTCTGGCCAACTGATCTAGGATTTTTACTTACTGGTACTTTCTGAGGATGATCTCTGTAGCGTCTGTGCATTCCAAAGAATATGTTTCTGTGACCAAAAACATTGTTTCGTTGTTTTTTCCCCCCAGTGGATTCATGCTACGATTAGGAACAATGCCAGAGAAGAGATTAGCCATTTCCTTATGACCCTTACAATATCTCATTTCCCATCCCGACAATGTAGCCTTTTGCTTTTTATGCTCAAATGCACCTGCATTTTTTCCTGATACTTGCCAAATTGGGGTGGGGGGTAATTCTAGAAAGAATGGGTAGCAGTAAAAAAAAAAAAGAAGAAGGATCCAATAAGTCAATAGATTTGTAAAGCCTTAAATTCTCCTGTGGCATTCTGAATGTTGGCCACCAAGCAACCGAGCTCCAATTTGTGGAATGAAACTACATATATATAATTGGATAGGACTTGCTGATCCTTTTCTTTTTTGCCCTGGCAGTGTGTTTGCTATGCTGTTGGAGGAGGCAAAAGACATTGTCAAAATGCCAGAAATGTTTTCCTACAGTAATGTGATCAGTGAGGTGGATCTGTGAAACAGTTTTAGTTTCTGTAATGAGATGGCTGCCACCCAGTTACAGGTTTGGGTTTTCTTTTCTGCCTGAAGACCATGATGATTTCCTTCTCCCTTTTCAGCCACTGCTTATGGTCCATTACTACTGTAGTAACGGGAATCAAATGATGGTGGTTTACAATTCACACAAGGGTTAAGTTACTTGTGTATTAGCTTTGATGGCAGCTGACCAAAAGAACTTAAGGGATCTGAGTGGGCTCTGAGCCATCCTCGGTAAATTCAGGGAGTTATCTCAGGCATTTGGGGCTAGGAAAATGTGGAATAAAAAAAAAATGGATTCAAGCTGACTCCCAAAGCAACAGCTTTGCGGTATTGCATTATTGGTCCCAATCATCTGTCTTCAGCATTCTCAGTCTCTTGGAGGGTAGAAAGCTACTAGTAGTGCTTTAATGCTAGCAAAGTTCTATTTTAATGCCTCTTTGCAAGGACTTCAAGCTGAACAGTGATGGCGGGGGTGGTAGTTGTGGGGAGAACGTTGATTTATGATCTGAGAATGAGTATGAAGGAACCTGTCAGGTTGATTAACTTCAACGAAGGTTGAGTCAAGAAGACCATGCCAACAAGAGGCTTTGCCTGCTTCCTCTGCTTAATTCTTAACTTCTTTCAGTCATGTGGCAGTTTACAGATTTGTATATGCCATCTTTTTTACAATTGCCTCAGTATGTTTGTATTAATCTTTCCCTCATCTGAAAATTCAGGAAATGGAGCATCTCCTCTGCTTAAATTTAACTCATGGATTGTGAATGCAGTGGTGCATTCACGTATGACGCTTAACTATGCCTCTTTCCAGCATCATAAATTCTCCTTCCCTCCCATACCCAAGAGGAGCAATTCAGAAGCCACTTGTTTTAGTGTCTCAACCTCAAACTGTGATTAATACAAACCATGGCTTATTTAGGCCATCTTTACTGATTGAAAATGGTTTGTTTTAAATTAACTGTAGTACAGTAACCGTAATCAAACTTTGCAGTTTGAATTAGGGAACAAACCACAATCAATCAGTAGTAGAGGTCTGTGTACTTTTCTGCCCTTTTTGCAAAGAAGAAGAAGAAAGGCATTTAGAAAACTCCAGAGCTCATTAGATGTCCATGATAAACACACATTATGTAACATTATCTAGTATTTTTATCTAGTATTATTTTTTCGCTAATTTAATATGGATATTTATATTTTTACTGTTTTTAATGTTTGATGTTAATTGTGAGCCGCCCAGAGTCACCCACTGGGAGAGATGGGCGGCATATAAATTTAATAAATAAATAAACTGGACTGTATTCTAGTGAGAATCACATCACCAGACACTGCATGTGCGTGTATGGATATGCTCCAAACTTTTGGGATCTGTATATTACAAGAGGTGTAGAAATTGAAATTGAAATTAAAATCAGAAAGCCTTGTTCTTGTGTTGATGATATGTATATGAGTTTGGATAAAGATTGATATTTATTCTTTAGTAACATTTGTCAGAGTAACCATAATCTAGAGCAAACTAAGACTATTTTTGATGGGCACCATGGGTTTCAGATTAGGAAGAGACTTGCTTGCCTTCTATTTTATCTGCTTGGATTTAATTGTATTTCTTCAGGTCTTTCAAAGTGTAGTTTTTTTGGGGGGGGGGTTGGGTTTTTTTCCCCAATTCAGTACATCACATTTGGAAATGCTTTGAATGTTGTTGCCAAATTTAGAAGCCAAAAAGGTTCAAAGAGTCTTTATTGAGATTGCTTTAACCATGTGAAATGGGAAAGGAGAAGGAAATACTTCAAATTGACGCAGTGTCTCTTGGCTGTAAATAAGATTGTTTAGGTGTAATGCCCAGAAGGGCCAATGAAGTAACAAAGTATATCATGGCTACCTCCCTTGTTTTTCTGTGGGTGGCCTGGGGAGAATGGAAGATAGAATGCCAGTGAAAAGGAGATGTAACAACAGCAACAAAACACATGTCAACAACAAGGAGGTGCTCAAACCCTTATTTCTGGCATTTATTTTCTGTGGGTAAGAAAGTAACCTGGGTGCCCACCAAGGAGACCAAAGTGGCGTAAGACATCTTTATAGTATGATACGAAATGGACAAATGGAATAAAACAGATCACTGTTCACCTTAGAAAAGGTTTGTGATTTAAGAGACGTCTTCACAGCATTGCTTAGTAAGAGCATGTGAATGAGAAGAGGTTCCAGGTGTCCAAACAAACTCCCCTTCCTTTATGCCTTCCCCCTAAGGAGAGGTTCCCAGCAGAACTTTCTCGTGGGGGCATTTGTCATGACACTGTTCTACAGCCCTATTCTTTCTCCTTCCTTTCCTTGATGTTTAAAGCTTCCAGACACAAAATGGCAAGCTGCAGAATCAGTCCCGTGATTTGGTGCCTAGGCAGTCATTCTGATGCATGGAAGGAGTTGTGCAATAGGATTTTGTGGAGCTGAACCTTTCATGTCCTTCTGAGGTACAACAGATGTCTTTTTGTATCATTTCTAATAATGTGGCAGAACCTCAGAGATACAGAACGTAAAGCTGCAGGCAACTGAATTCATTATCCAAAACACCCACTGCTTGATGGGTTACCCATAGTACGGTCTGATCTTAACCACCTTGCAATTTACCAACAAAATATATAAGCCAGTTACAGTATTTTTTATTACTCAATTCATTGCCAGCTTTTCTCAGTCATGGAAGCTTGTTGTGGGTCTCACATCCACACAGCAACGCTAATATTAACTACTATGACAGATAAATTGGCTTGCCTAGGGCCATGATGTCTGGCTAGGATTTTTTCTCCAGTCTTCTTGAGTTCAAATCCAACTGTCTAATTGATCAGTGTGACTCTTTTGCTACCACTGGTTTATCTCTTCAGGTTTATAGGGCAATCCCCCTTAAGGTTTGTGAAATGTGATAAAAGTAGGACAATAACAACAGCAAAGATCTGCTTGCAGTCCCTCATTCTTTCCCCTGCAGATTGTCAAGCCAATCACAGCAATATGTCATCAGATTAGAACATAACTGAGATGTTGCTGACTTATTTCTGAACCCAAGTCATGACCCAAACAGGCAAGGTTTCCAAAGGTTCAAAGGGAAGGATCATCTAACAAGATCAAACCTATATAAGCCTAACCAATACATAACAGTGTTTATTGCCAGGAACAACAATTCCCTCCTGCAGAAAAATAGCCTTAGGGTAAGTTATATTATTTAGGACCTAGAGGAAAAAAAAGAATGGGAAAAAATTGCTGGGATTTCACAAATTTGGCTGACTTGAATTGTCAAGGTCATTAGCTGCCCCTGTTTTCCTTATGCAAAGAACTTCAGGTCTAAAGAAGGGTTTATTCTTGCATATAGTTTGTGTAAATGCTACTGTCAGCATTTTCCTCCTGATGTCTCTTGCAAAAGTCCAAGGAGAAACAATTTCTTTTTTCCAGAGAAAAATTGGGAGGGAAAGGGTTTTCTTTCCCATTTTGTCCTCCCCTAAAACACAGGATAATCTCAGTATCTTGTTCTATTTGGCTTCTGCCATCTTTTGCAAAATTCCAACAGGAAGGAAGAGGTACCAAGTTCTCAAGGGGGAAAAAAATCAAGCTATTTTCTTTCCTTCCCCCCACCCCCGCCAAATGTTGGTAAAAGTGTGTGGTAGCTAGCATGTTCAGCAAATAAATAATTCATGGGGGGGGGAACAGATTATGAAAAGAAGCTACTTCCCCTTTCTCTATTGAGTGATTAGAGAGGAAGGAAATATACTTTTTTCCTTCAAAGAGAAGGGAGAAAGAGATAGTCCCTTGTCCAAGAGTTGGGATATTCCAGAAGAAGACATGTACCTTCAGAGGGGGAAAGTATTTTGATACCTTGCAGAATAAAGTAGGTTTTATCACTAGGCAAAGCAGAGTGAGAAGAATGTTCTATGTCCCATAGAAACCAGTGCACACACACACACACCTTCTCCCTGACAGTCTAACTCCCCAAGTCCTTTCCTCTTGGACCAAAGCAATGCATGAAAAACTGGAACTCTTGAATTTTTCTTCAAGTGCACATGAAGCATTTTTCACATTACTTTGGTCACCTAATGCGAAGATAGGACTCTTTGGAAAAGACCCTGATGCTGGGAAAGATTGAAGGCAAAAGGAGAAGAGGAAGGCAGAGGATGAGATGGTTAGAGAGCATCACTGAAGCAATGAGCATGAAACTGAGCCAACTCAGGGAGGCAGTGAAGGACAGGAAGGCCTGGCGCGATGTGGTTCATGGGGTCATGAAGAGTTGGACACGACTTAACAACTGAACAACAACAACAACAAAGCACATGAAGCATTTAAGCAACACCTTAAGGACATCACTATCCAGTGAGTTCTGATGTCCCTCCCTAAAGACATATTCCTAAGTAGTTCTCACACTCCTTTCAGACCTGCCAGACATCTAAACCAAATTACTCTCCCCAAACTAAGGAGAGCTTTAACTTTGGCATGTTTCAATACACTCCCATCAGCGGTTTTAGAATGGAGATATGAGGGCATCCCATTCAAATCCAGACTGTCTCCATGCAGAGAAGGAGTCACTGAAACCATCAAACATGTTTTATTATTCTGTTCATTTTATGCTGACAGTCACCATGAACTGTTAACCCCACATTTAACTAAATTCCCTGGTCATTCTGGTCAGTTTTATTTACAAATCTTACTTTCAGACTCAGATGGCTGTGTTTCTTTTAGTGTGACCAAACTTTGTCATACAATATGTAAGATGCAAAGCAGTTTGATTTATATGCTTACCTAATTAATGAACTAATCAGTATTAGTGTTCTAAGTGCAATGTGTTTTATGGACCAGACATTGACCATAATAAATAAATAAATACACACACACACACACACACACACATATATATATGTATCTTTGACAGGCATGCGTGCGCACACATGTACACATACACATCAAAAGGAACCAAAATAATCTGCCTGCATTACAATGTAAATGTGAGGAATAAACAAACAAATATGTAGTGAATCAAAATTACCTTGCCCTCAAAATGGTAAATAATTAGGTGGGAGGGAACTAGTTTTTCTTCCAGATAAATAGAGTATCTGTGTGTGTTCACCCTTGCATACAGTGAGTCTGGGACTAGGTGTTTTTTTAGAAAATCTTTTTTCCAGGAATCATGACTTTCATATTGCCTTTGATTCCAGACTTCAATCTTCGGGGAATTTTAATAAAAGACATTGTGCTGTGCTGGCCAACCTTGTATAAACTCCACAATGAAGAATTCACACACCCCCTTCCCCAAAAGACCATTGGTACTTGGCAGAACTCATTACATTAATCTGATGTTGAGATCTCATTGCCTGCCCTTACTAAGACCCAAGAAAGCTCTTCAATCTGTTTGGGAATCAGAATGTTTACTCTTGGAGGAACATTTGCCATGCCCCTGAGAGTTCACAACTCCAGTTGTTGTCATTATATAGCGAAGTGATGATCTTGGATGGTATAGTAAACTGCCAGTTCATTTAATATTTGGACAACAAATAATCCAAAGTGAACATATGTTGGGGTGTTTGTTTTCCCATACAATGATAGCAAATCTGCTTTCTTGCAAAATACAAGAAGAAGAAAATTCGAAAGGATGCGAGCAATGCCATTCAAAAGAGCAAAAGAGAAATAAGGGTTTGGTTGCAGGGGTTTCCATGGTAGGCTTCATATCTGATATAAAATATTTCGTTTTTTCTGATATAAAATATTTCTGTGCTGTGGGAGAGACTTTGCCCAATCCCACAGTGTGATTTTAAGTAGCCTATGCCATAACACTGCTACTCATTCTTTTTTGCATAAACCATGATGTTTGGGTGCACAAATCCTTTGACAACGTTCAGATGATAGTCTGCAGCTTTTAGATTACAGTCTGTAGGTGCTGCATTTGGGGACACACATGGGTCCATGACAAGGTGCCTACTAAAAAATGACTCCCTTTACATACAGAGAGGGACTATATTCAATGTGTAACTCAACATTGCTCCATTCAGGGTTTCTTTGGGGGAAAAAATCCTTACCACCTTGAAGAAGTAGAAGGGAAGATAACTTATTATGGGAAAGCAAGCGAAATCTCTAACATCGTTCTCAATTTCAAGAAATTACACTTCAGTTATTTTTCTTAGTAAGCAATAATAAGCAAAAACTGTCAGCTTTGGCATTATAGATTTTGCAGGATAGCTGTACTCAGCTTTTAACAGATCTGAGTATCACTTCTTTCATTCCCCCAGCCTTACAAAGTAACTCCTCCCTAAGGCTACCTCAGCTTCTTAAGTAACATATAACGACCGTAACTTAAAGAGAGTTTTATTATGACTGCCTTCTAGACTGTTCCCAAGATGGATCATTGCAGACTGGGGGAGGAAAGGGACAATTGTTTGTGTGTTTTCTGATAAAATATTCAACAGAGGTCATGAAATTTTGCTAATGTCATGAAAAGCTAATGTTTTGTGTTTCTTGGAGGCCTAACTCTTTTCATAAAATAGTGCTCTAATAGCACATAAGAAACTTCTTAGATAGCTATCCTGCTTCTCCTTGCACTTGTCTGTTGTAGGGGATAGACTACTTACATCTCACCAACAGAGCCTGCTGGCTTGTTCTGCTTGGAAATAAAGGACAAATAGCTTCTTTAGTTGATATAAACAAGGTAGTGGCAGACAAAGAAATCCTCCATTTTCCCCTAATAGTGCAATAAAAGAGAAAATGCCCCAGAAACGTTTTCAAAGGACATGAAAAATCTGAAGAAGTGTTCATGGGTCAATTGTGATGCTGTACTCGTTATATGGTTAAGGGGTGGGTGGGTGAATCTCCTATCCTTTGTTGTACATTCATTTTCCGGTGATGTGTCAGCTCCTTGGGTTCCTACTCTTAAGTTAAATCCCAAGAGAAGGCACCAGGAGAAAACTGCTCCTGTGGAGATTTTCCAGTCACCATTAAGTCCTACCCCTGAGAAATTGTTGGAGAATTTCTGCTTCCATCAGTTAGATGGAAAATGTTGAAAGCCAGGCCTTTGGATTTTATCTAGCTACTAGAGCTCTCCCAGAAAATATCTGGAATGATGATCTTGCATATGATTTATTGAGCCAAAGAATTGGAAATGGTCTGCTTAGTTTAACCCCTCTGTTTAATTAATGAAATCTGACGCTGCAGCATCTTCAGCAGATGCCTGTTCAGCCTTTTTATGAAGGTTTCCACTCAGGGAGGGAGAAAGGAGAGATCCTTACCCGTGGGTCACCAGATGCCACTCAGGATCATGTGTAGCTCCTTGACTTTAATTTTTTGCCTCTTAAAGCTCTCTGTCAGCCATTGTCTAAAATGATTCCATGGTTTCCTGCTATTTTGAGGCGCAAAATCATAGTATAACAAATACCCTGTAAATAGGATTAATGTTTGACATAAATCTAACCTAACTTAAGCCCATCAAATTGAGCCTTGCTCTCAAGTCTTTTCCCTTTTCTGATTGACTATCCCCTTTCAGATATTTGAAGAATAATATCACATCCATTGTCAGTTGTCTTTTCTTTTGGCTATACACACACAAATCTTTCCATAGAAGCAGTGCAAGACCTTTTTGGAAGAAGGAATAGAAGATGTGGATAGTGATGGGTTCAGTGGACAGTTAAGTTCAGTAGACCTTTTTCGGTTGTAGATAAGTATGAAAAGACAGGTGACTTTCACACATACTGTACATCAGAAGCTCTACATCTGATAATTAACTACTGTTTTTATGCAATCATGTGTCTTTTTGACAAGAGTCTGTATATATTGTTCTCTCTTCTCTTTTTTTTTTTTCCTTTGATCCTTAACTAAAGGTATTAATCAAAGTTTTGGACAATAATGATAATGGTCCAGAATTTTCCCATCCAAGCTATGATGTAATGATTTCTGAGGACATCCTACCTGACACTGAGATCCTTCAAGTAGAAGCTATGGACAGAGATGAGAAGCACAAGCTCAGCTACATCATTCACAGCAGCCTTGATTCCATCAGCATTCGGAAATTCAGGATGGATCCCAACACAGGAGTGCTGTATACTGCTGAGCGCTTAGACCATGAAGCTCAAGATAAGCACATCCTCAACGTAATGGTAAGCACAGAATATTAATAGTGTTGTGCTCTCCAACACTATTGCCAGCTTTAATAGGTGCATGCTATAGTCTTCTGATAAGCAAAAAGGCTTTAAATTTGGTAAGGAAGCAGTAATTAGTTTTCTTCCTGGCACGGCAATGCATTTATTCATTGTGGAGGCTTTGTAAGGTTTAGTACGAAGGAAGGATTTTTATCTTACAAACTGCTTGTACCATCTTGAAGGCGAACATGTGGAAACATCATCATCTCCCAGTGTCTGGGCCCTTTTATCAGAGGTAACTTTTTGAAAGTGTTTCTTCAGAATTTTAAAATTCTTTTGGAAGCTGTTAACAAAGCGATTATCACTTTTCTTGCTGTGCTCAGCTCTTGAAAGCCAAGTGGTCTGCTTTATCGCATATTTCTGCCGAATCCTCTAAAGGCAGAAGATACTGATTTGCTGGTGCCTAATTACATGGTAGGAATTGCCCCACTGTGAAGTGTGTGCTGAGTGTTAATGGAACAATACCTTTTTTTCAAATTTGATTTTTAAGAATTTCCAAACTCGTATTGAATTTCATCTCTGGGGCCAGAAGCCCTAAGAAATGTTATTAGCATTACTGGAATTGGATTCACTCTAGTGATTAAAAGACACCTACCAATTAAAATTTCTCATCATACCCTGGAGTGATGATGTGTAAGGGCATTCTCAGAAACTGAACATGATGAGCACCTTGAAGTGGCCGACTATAGATGGTGGAACTGCTGTCTACCATTGTTTACCTGGTAGGGTGAGAAGTGATAATGTTCTTTCTGAGTGTAACCACACAACACTCCTCAAACTAGGAGGCCACTTCACTTGTATTTCAGCTCACAGGACCATGTTCTCCTGTATCCAGAGCTCTTCAGTCTGCAACAGGACATCTTTAACACATCAGTTGAGTACTTGCACAAGAGTCCTATGATTTACATATATCCTGGAGCACATCAGGAATTTTAAGAAAAACAAGAGATACAAACTTAAAAACGAATCCAAATTCCACTTGGGCAAAAGAATGACAAATTCTCTCACAGTGTCCTACTCAAGAGATTATTTCTTCTTTCCTCCAGGTTCGAGACCAGGAGTTCCCCTATCGACGTAACTTGGCCAGGATCATTGTAAATGTGGAGGATACCAATGATCACAGTCCCTACTTCACCAGTCCTTTGTATGAAGCCTCTGTGTTTGAATCAGCTGCCATTGGATCTGCAGTTTTGCAGGTCACTGCCCTGGACAGAGATAAAGGAGAGAATGCAGAGTTGATATACACCATAGAAGCAGGTTAGCAAGCAGATAATTGAATAAGCTCTAAGACATTATGTGCTCAGACATTTCATGCATTAAGGCACTGTATGTGATGTAAATGCAATTTTTTAACTTTATAAAGTTAAGGTTTAGAGAAATGTAATCTTAAAGAAGCTAGGTGTGCTCAGTTCCCATAGAAATCAATGAGTTGTAGTTACTTAATTAGCCCTAATAATTAGCTCATTGGCTTTTATCTGTTTTGCCTTCAAGTTTGCCTTCCGGGTGCTTTATTAAGCAGCTGCCTTTATTTGCCTTGTGATGTATATTATCCTTCTAAAAATTGCTAGCATTATTTTTGTTGGTGATATGGCTGCCTTCTTAAAGCTAATTTACTAAGAAATAAACCATCTGGAATGCAATGGGATTTCAGACTAAACTATTTTATGAGTCACTTCTGAGATGATAGTTCCCTACTTGCTTCTAAAGCGGGAGAGAAAGAAATGGCCAGGATCGAGTCAAGGCTTTTATTTATTTAGAAGTCTTAAGCCAAGGGGACAGTCTTTCTGCCCCCTTGGCTCCTAAGCCCATCCACACTGGATGGATAGACAGAGACATATATATTGTATATGTCCGTGGTGAGTCCTCTGACATTTTATGGCTGATTTGGTAGTTTTGGGTTCTTAGAGAGAGTGGACTTAGAACTATGATCAGGTGGGCATGGAGTTCTGTTTCTTTGGTATTATTATTTGATCCCAGGCTAGCTGCTACTGCATTCTAAATCTCATTAAAACCATTTTTAAGATGAGCTTACAAGTCACAGCAGAAATGAACTAACTAAGCAAGGAGTGTTTTATCATTCCCTACCTGTACTTCCATCCTTCAGTTTCCTCCCCCAAGCCACCAGTCCTGTGATGGTGGCAAGTATATATTTTCCAGGCAGCTTGGAGAAAAGTAGTTGGTATGGGTGAAGTAGGGATTAAAGAGAATTCCACTAAAGATGCTCCTGGGGGTGATTTGGGTATTTTGCTGTTAGTAGTTCCATGGTGATGAATTAAGTATATCTAACTTTCCCTCTTGAAAAAAAAAAGTGCAGTGATTATGTTTACTTTTCTCAGTATATGTGGTGTCCAGGGGGATCTATTCTATTTTTATTACTTTTTTAAAGTTTGGTGTGCTACTCTGGGCTCTCTGAAAAATAGAGACTTCTTTCTTGGGATTTCCTGGAACGATCATGTGAAGACTTTCTGATTAGCAAACTAGTTAAGTAATCTGAATGGGACAATTATTAGGTAAACCCACAGCTGGCTTCCAAACCAGCACTCACTGAGGAATCATCCAACTGAAAGAGCCTCATTAATGATGTGATTATTTGGGTAGGATGTCTACTGTTCCAGAAGACAAAAAATGAAAACACTATCTTGATGAGTTGGAAAGGTAGGCCGAAAAACAGAGCGGCATGTAATAGACTCAAATGCAAAGTTTTTCACATAGGAAACTAAAATCAAATGTGCTTCACAGGATGGGGATGTACCTGGCTCGGTAATAATGTGTGTTATTGGAATATTGGAATCCTAATTGATCACAAAGTGCAATTTTCCAGTGCCCCCATGGAATAATATTTTTTTCAAGGTACAGGAAGTAGCATTGTGCTCATTGTTGGTTAGATGTCACGTCAAGTACTGGCATTGGACTTTAAAAATATTCCAAGAAAATGGAGCAAGTTCAAAAGAGAGGGTCAAGGTCATGGGACTGAAAGAGAAACCAAGGGAACTAGGTAGAGGTTAGAAAACTGGGGGTGTTAGGTGTATATCATAGCGCTCTTCAAATAACGTAAGAGCACTTTTATGAAAAAGATCAAGCTTCAGAGTTCAGGACAGAAATTGCAAAGAACAGATGCTGATAAAAATTTAGGAAAATGTTCCTAACGTTAAGACACTGGAACAATGAAGCAAAGAAATAGTGAGCTTTATTTCACCAAGTAAAAGGCTGAACAGTCATCTATCAGGAATGCTTTAAAATGGATTCCTGCAGTAAACAGGGGTAGCCTCTCCCAACTCCCTGGCTCTTCCAATTCATGATTCTGTAGATCAAAAAAACATTGGACACCTGGCTCTTCCAGGAAGCTCCAGAGAAAGGTACCTCGGTGCTTCAAGGAACATGGTGGCATTACAGGTTGGTTTTTGTTTTATTTTGTTTACTTAAAGAGGAAGAAAGTTGATCTTCTGGCCATTTCGTATGATTTAGAAAATGAATGCCACTTCCATCTTCCCAAGTCTGATCTGCAGAACTTTTAAAACCGATTTTTAATTTTAAAAAGCAGGATGAACGTTTGCCCGGTTAGAAATCTCTTTTAAAAGGAGACAAAGAACTAGAGCAGCCTTACCTCGATCACTAATCCTGGTGGGTTGGAATTACAGACATTTAAGCTCAAGAGCCCTCTCCCCTCTTACCTCGTCCAAGATGCCCCCCCCCCGCCCACCACTTTGCAGCTGAGCACTTTGTAGCCAAATGACTTGCTCATCTCTGTGGTGAATGGACGGAGCGATGCCATGGCCTCAGTTCAACATGGTAGAGAGAAATGATAAAATGGTTCTAATAGTGAAGGAGGGAGGCCTAGGATAGCAGCCAGGAAGTGGGTCAGTGTGAGGCTTTCCTCCAGCACAATTGTGCAGAAGCTTGAAACCTTTTAATGAGACTTTATCTCTCCATGACTATGACTGGTTTCTTTTTCTCCCTCTCTCTGCCAGCAATTTGAAGCTTCAAGCCTCTGTTTCAGATAAAAATGTGAATTCCCACTGTTTCATTATCCACAGATGCTCCTGGATGCGCCCTAATATAGCTTTTTCAGGCTGCCATTTCTCTGATCCATGAAAGAATGTGCAGAGAGGATGTTAATTTTAACTGATGTGTTCAGCTTATATGCATGGCTTTTTACTTCCCAGGGCATTCAGTTAACATGAACACTGCACTGGATAATAGAAACCAATAATTTCACACTTAATAACCTCTGAGAGGCCCCATCTTTTATAAATGCATGATTTTGTGGGCTGGCTCAAACATCCCATCTGAGAAATACTGTACAAGCAGTACAGTAGTCACATTGACTAGGTGGATCATGGATTCTCTCTTTTTCCTTTTAACTCAATCCACTGTTAACACTTTTTAATTTATAATCCAAATGTGCACCTTTGAGGGGGACATCAAGGACTAATTTGCTGTAATGGTATGTGGGAATGACCAGGAGGAAGAGCCTCAGCCTAGACAAGGGTCTGATAAACGAAATTTTAACCCAAAAGAGGATGGGTGGTGAAAGTGTCTCAGAAGGGACTCTCCCTAGTTTTCAGGAGACTAAAAGTAGAGGATGAGAGGGTACCTTCAGACTTGCAAGATTCTGTTAATGTAACCTTACAATAAAGATAGAGCTAGTGTTCCTGGGTGTGCTTCTTGTCTGGACTAGCTCACAAGATTGACATCTGCTCTTCAAATGGCATATCAGTTTCTGCATTGCAAAAAGTAAGTGAGTTCAAGATAAAAGCTAAATTGGATTAAATTTAAATCTAATTAAAATTAAATTCACTTCATTCTAAATGGCTAGTATGTTTTTATGAGGTATTTTGCCCTTCTGCCGTATTAAGAATTCAAATTTGGTGGCCACTTTTAGAGAGGTCCTAGAGAGTTAAATCAACTCTGGAACCTCATTATTACCCCCACCCCCATCATGACCGCATGGCAAGAAACAGGATGAGTTTGACTATAAAGGCAATCCTCGTTATTCTCAGGTTCCATATTTGCGAATTCGCTTCCTCGCTGAAGTTGATTTGTAACTCCAAAATCGACACTCGCAACGCTTTCACGGTTGTTCGCAGACATACGCAGAGCAGCAACAATTCTGAGTCATCACTCTGGGCACATCTGCCTTCTTTCGGTGATCTTGCTACTTAAAATGGTCATCAGAATTAAGATTTTTTTTATAAAACTTTACCTGCTTAATCTTTGTTTATTTTTTGTTCAGGACTTTATTTGTAAGAAATATATACACATTAAATAAGGTGTCTTTAAACAGAAACACATATAAAACAAGGTTATGTATTGATCAGTTGAAGAAAATGTTGTGACCAGAGGCTAGTGCGAATCAAACCCTACATTTCCCTAGGAGCATTGGTTCAGTATTCACGAATCTGAATACTGTATTCACTATTTGCGTCAATTTTATAGAACATAACTACCACAAATAATGAGAATTTACTGTACCTGTAAAAGAGAATAGAGATACACCTTCTTGGGTATGTAGTTTCCAGCAGGAACTCTTAAATCTCTTGCATAATTCTGTGCTTCTCCAGTGCCTTTTGTTGGAGCAAAGTTTTGTTCCAAACTTATTATATTCTCTGGGTAACTCATACAGTCTCTCTTAGAAAGAAAGATAGATCCTTATTGAATAACAGTTTATCTTGCTGCTTCCCCATCTACAGAGTTTTGGCCATGGGAGATGCATCTTGGGCGTAAAAAATCTGGACTAGCAGACAGCAGCAATGGAAATTAAAAACCTCTAATTCTTTGCTGACATCTGATTTTCTGTCCCAGACCTAGTAGCCTTGCTTCCTTGAACTGATAGTACAACCGTTTGCCCTAAGATCGGTATTCAGTCCAAAAGAGCTAGAAAGCCTGTGATTTCTTAAACAAGACACACATTTTTCAAAACACAGTTTTTTCAATCCTGGGCAGCAGGACAATGAGGGAATAAAAGGTAAATTAATTCCAGTCATTAAGAAGTTATTTTAAAAATTATTTAAAATAAACCTTTCTGAATCTATGTTCTAGATGTGTTGTAGATGCGATTCTGTGTTGTAGAATCTATGTTGCATAATCCTAACCTTGCCAAGAATCATGAATCATCATGAAAATTGGCAAGCAGATTTATAGGAAGGGAGGGAGGGAGGGAGGGAGTGGGGGGAGGGAGGGAGGGAAGGAGGAAGGAAGGAAGGAAGGAAGGAAGGAAGGAAGGAAGGAAGGAAGGAAGGAAGGAAGGAAGGAAGGAAGGAAGGAAGGAAGGAAGGAGTGGATGGACAAGAGGGAGAGAGGGAAGGAGGAAGGAAGGAAGGAGTGGATGGACAAGAGGGAGGGAGGGAAGGAGGAAGGAAGGAAGGAAGGAGTGGATGGACAGGAGGGAGGGGGGGGAGGGAGGAAGGAAGGAAGGAAGGAAGGAAGGAAGGAAGGAAGGAAGGAAGGAAGGAAGGAAGGAAGGAAGGAAGGAAGGAAGGAAGGAAGGAAGGTTGGTTGGTTGGTTGGTTGGTTGGTTCTTGGGAAACAGAAAAAAAGCCTTCCTACTTGCATGTCAGTATTTGTATCCTAAATGTAAATAACATTTACATCCTTAGTATCAAAGAGAACAAGAGAGTAATAATGAGTCAAACACACCCTTTTTCAGCAAAGCTACTGTCTATGTGTGAAATGCCAAAGGGACAAAGAAACTACAACGTACAGGTCACGCCAGCAGGTTGAAACATGCCTTTGCCTCAAAATGCATCATGGTCTGCACCAACAATGCACAAAAGCATGAAGAGACTGCACAGACACACGCACGCACGCATGTACATGCTTAGCAGGCCAGCCAGCATAAAGTCTTTCATAAATGTACACTCAAACAAAAGGGACAAGACAAGGCAGTCCAGAGAATGCAAGACTGAATGACAGACACGAAAGGAAAGAACTCCAAAACCAAACCATATCAGAGCAAGCCAAACAGAGAATTTTTGGAAGGGAAAAGAGATAGCCATAATAGCAGTGTACTGTTATGATGAGTTGCTGAGTTGAGCTGTGCCTCCGCACTCTTTGTTCTGTTGATTGAGAAGCTTTCAAAGTACCTTGAAGACAAAGATGCTCACTGCATATGGAAAGCCTCCTGAATCTCAATATAAACAGAACAGCCATGCACAGAATGCACACACACCTAAGGAGCAGATTATCCATGGCCACGTGCACTAGTACTCTTTAGATTTCCCTAATTATCTGTGATGCTCATTAGTAGGGTATGCTCATGCACAAACACACACCTTTAATGTTACAAGCTTTGCTGTTGAGGGCCACCCACCTGAGATCCAGCTTCTCCACAGGAATGTTTGCCAAAACTGTTCCAGGCCATCAAGTAATGGCACGATGAATAAGAGTGAGTCACTCTTTCATTGCCTTGTGTAAATCTGCCCAAAATCGGCTGTTCTCTGCGCAAAATAGTTCAGGCACAAACTTTTCTGAACATCCCAGCTCAAAATCCTTGTTATTTAAGAAATAAGTAGTTGTTCCTGCATTCAGCAATGGACTTGTCTTTTTGTACTACGTTATGTCTATTCCCTGATTTTTTAAAACTTTTGTGTCTATTCCTTAGTGATAATCCTCTGAGAAACTTTGAAAGCTCTGTTGCTTTCAGAGTAAGATCCATTATATAAAAGAGGTGCAGAATCAGAGGCCAAGAATATCATCTTATGCACACCTGTTTAGAAGAAAGGCTTATTAACCTTAATAAAAGCCAGATACGTTTAGAGCAAGACAGCAACCCCATGAACTTTTATTTGAAAGTAAGTCCTATTAAACTTCTCAGATATAAAATAACTTTGCAGCTTAAGTTACATCATTCTACAAAGAAAATTCCCTTTATAAGCTACAACAAGCCACTGCATGTTGGGAGGTACGGCTCTTTTTGAAAGTCATGAATCAGCCTAGCATGCCAGCTTGGTTATTCTTGATCTTGGGTGGTTTTTGTGGCTTAGTTTGTAGTGAGAACCCAACCTGTTTGTGTCTTTTACAGTTCAAGGGTCTTGAATGAGCCCAGCAAACAAGTTAGCTTGGTAATCTAGTTAAGCATGTTCAGTGAACATAGCCTATGATTACAGCCAGGGTGGGCATTCTTTAGTTGGCTGTATTCAGTCTTGTGTGGGACGATCAGAGGAAAAATTAGGTGCTTAAAGTGGAAGGAAGCAGGACAAAAGCAAAACAGGAAACTGACATTAGTATGATCTCCTGTTATCTCTGCTGTTCCAACAAGATCTGTTAAGGTTGGCATGCCCCAGCCCCCAACAATTAAGCAGGGCCAGGAGGTATGCCGACTCGGTCACCATGCCTGCTCTATAGAAGAACATCTTCTCCAAAATTTAGATGGTCCTCACCTTACCAGCCTTTAGAAAGACTTTGAGACCATTTTTAATGTTTTCAGTGTGAGTTGCCTCCAACACAATGTGTTTTTAATGATTTCTGTTGTATTTCTATGGTTTTCTTAAGCTCTCTGTTAGCTTCCAGAGTCACATGACAAGTGGGTAGCCCCACACAATAAAAATATCCTATCCTACCCTTTCCTATCCTAACCCAGTTAATAACAAAATGAGAATGTAGAATAGCATAGCATGTGCTATACTGCTCCAGGAAGGTGTATTGTGACTTGTGCTTGCAACAACCATATGTTTTGTGACACTAAAATGTGTGCAAAAGGCTGGTGGATTCAAAGGCAGTAAAGACACAAATTAAATAAAAGTGAAAGCATTTATTAAGCCGAGCATAGCAAAAATAGAATTGCAAAATACAATATAGATACAAAATATCCACACACAAGGTAATAAAACAAGGCGTTGTAACGTTCAGTAAGGAGTGTAAAAATCTCAGTTGCAGTTGATAACTAGGAGTTATCCATCCTTCTGAAAGACAGCTAAGGATGTTTCCCAGATTATTTCAGTTAGTGTATATCAGGGTTTCTCAACTTTAGCAACTCTGAGATGTGTGGAATTCTGGGAGTTGAAGTCGACACAGCTTAGAGTTGCCAAGTTGAGAAACACTGGTGGGTATCACTGATCCCAGATAGCCCTATACTGAGTCTCAACCCTGAAAGCTCATTTAATATTCTTCAGTAAGTACTCGTCCTTCTAACTGTACCTATTTAGACTTCTTGCCTAATGATTATCAGAAGTTTATGTAAGATAGTATCAGCTCATCCATTCTGTCCTCCTGATGGGGTGGCTGGCCTTAGCAAAACTTTAAAAAAAGAGAGAATATTCAATGACTAGTTGAGGTCACGAAGCGTAGATGCCTCTGTACTTTGGGGAAAAGCTAAAGTTTTAACTAACCATGTAGAAGAGAAGGCATGTTATACTGGATAGTCCTAGGTAGGAACTTATGAAAATAAATATTATTTGAAGAAATGAATTTCCATTTGAATATGTCAGTGTGATTTTAAAAAAACTGTGTTTGTTTGTTTATCAAGATCTTTCTTCAGAGAGCTCAGAGCAATACCTGAAAATCCCGACCTGGGATTAGCAAGGACATGCTGAGCGATATTTATGTGGCCCCTGAATTTTTTTTCCTGTGGTTGGGGGAGCACTGGGTATGCCGTGCCAAATTATGACCATGAAGCTCAAACTTTGTTTAACTAACACAGTTTTTTCAAGTGGGGGGAGATTTTTTTAGTCTCCCCCCACTTAATTATAAAAAAGGAAAATCCCTTTATTACATATTATGCAGCCCCACTTTGCATCAACTCACTTTCGCACACACACAAACACAAACGTGCCACTTGGGCACTGAAGGTTTGCCCACTCTTGATTTATATAATACAACCATACTTAAAGTATCACCTTTATCAGATGAAAACCCATTCCCAAGAAATGAGCCTCAAGATTCAAAGAAAGGAAATAGGTTGTGAATTGGTAGCCTAGAAATGTCAGGATTGGTTTGGTTTTATGGGTCACATATATTGAACTCCTAATGTGACATCAGCAGGGGCCTATTGAATGTTCTTCAGGCTCCCCTGTTAGAGTTCAATTTCTCGTGTTTAAATTCCACATTTATTTATTTTTTCCTATTTTATTCTTTCAGGGAACACTGGAAACACATTCAGGATTGAACCAGTTCTAGGTATCATCACCGTGTTGAAAGAACCGGACCTGACCACCATGAGCCAGTTCGTTCTATCAGTTAAAGTAGCTGATCAGGGTTCTCCCCCATTGTCAGCTACCGCCATTGTCCGCATATCTGTGACTATGTCAGACAACTCCCGCCCAAAATTCACACACAAGGAATGGCAAGCTGAAATAAATGAAAATGTTGATTTTGGGACTTCAGTTATCCAGGTCTCAGCAATCAGTCAGTCTACATTAGTCTATGAGGTTAAAGATGGCAACGTAGATGGAGCCTTTGCGATCAATCCTTATTCTGGAGTCATCACTAGCCAAAAGCCTCTTGATTATGAACGCACTTCCTCTTACCAGCTCATAGTGCAAGCCACGAACATGGCAGGGATGGCATCAAATGGCACGGTAAACATCCAGATAGTTGATGAAAATGACAACCCACCTGTTTTTCTTTCTTCTCAATACTTGGGCAGCATCAGTGAAGCTGCCCCTGTAAATAGCATAGTCCGGAGTGTAGGAAACACTCCACTGGTGATACGAGCTACAGATGCTGATAGTAATCAAAATGCACTGCTTGTCTACCAAATTGTTGAGTCAACTGCTAAGAATTATTTTACAGTAGACTCCAGTACAGGTGCAATTAGAACGATTGCTGATTTGGATCATGAAACCATCGCACATTTCTACTTTCATGTTCACGTTCGAGATAGTGGCAGTCCGCAGCTTACTGCAGAAAGTCCTGTTGAAGTGACCATTGATGTAATGGATGTCAACGATAATCCTCCAGTGTTCAGTCAGGCAATGTTTGAAACCATCTTGCTTCTACCAACTTATGTTGGAGTGGAGGTTCTTCAAGTCAAGGCTGTGGACCCAGATTCAGAAGTCCCATCTGAAATGACTTACAGCCTGATTGAAGGGAACACAGAGTATTTTCTCATTGATTCAATTTCTGGGGTGTTAACTATAAAAAACAACAGCCTTTCCAGAGACCATTACATGCTGATAGCGAAAGTATCTGATGGGAAATTTTATAGTAGTGCTATAGTGACAATAATGGTCAAGGAAGCCATGGATAGCGGTCTTCACTTCACTCAAAGCCATTATTCTACATCTATCTTGGAGAACAGCACCAATGTCACAAAGGTAGCAGTGGTCAATGCAATCGGAAACCGTCTTAATGAGCCCTTGAAGTACAGCATATTAAATCCAGGGAACAAATTCAAGATCAAACCCACCTTAGGTCTTATTCAAACTGTAGGCCTCCCGTTTGACAGAGAAGAACAGGAATTATATGAACTGGTGGTAGAGGCTAGTCGTGAGCTGGATCATCTGCGAGTGGCCAGAGTGGTTGTCCGAGTTCTCATTGAAGACATCAATGATAATGCTCCGGTGTTTGTTGGACTTCCTTACTACGCTGCTGTTCAAGTTGAGGCTGATCCTGGCACTCTGATATACCGAGTGAGGGCCATTGATAAAGATAAGGGTGCAAATGGTGATGTAGCTTACCTACTGAAGGAGGACTATGGACACTTTGAAATTGACAGCCACACTGGGAGCATCACATTGAAAGCACCCTTTAATTCTGACTTATCTAATATAGAATATTTAATTATTGTCATTGCAAAAGATGGAGGCAACCCATCACTGTCTGCATCTGTGGAATTGCCTATTACAATAGTTAACAAAGCCATGCCCATCTTTGACAAGCCCTTCTACACAGCCTCTGTAAATGAAGACATAGAAATGAACACCCCGATTCTGAGCATCAATGCTACCAGCCCAGAAGGTCAGGGCATCATTTACATAATTGTGGATGGTGATCCCTATAATCAGTTCAACATTGACTTTGACACAGGAGTCCTCAGTGTCATCAGTCCATTAGACTATGAAATCAATCCCATTTTCAAGCTGATGGTGAGAGCCAGTGATGCTCTTACTGGTGCCCGAGCTGAAGTCACAGTGGACTTAATTATCAAAGATGTCAATGACAATGCTCCAGTTTTTGATCACTTTGCTTACAATGCCACCTTATCTGAAGCCTCTCTGATTGGGACCCCTGTCTTGCAGGTCATTGCGACAGATGCGGATTCTGACAATAACAAAATCATTCAGTACCAGATAGTCCAGGACACTTTCAATAGCACAGATTATTTTCATATTGATGGTACAAGCGGCCTGATCCTAACAGCCCGCTTGCTGGACCATGAACTGATGCAGCAATGCGGCTTAAAAGTAAGGGCCACTGATAATGGATTCCCACCTCTAAGCAGTGAAGTTCTAGTTAACATCTACGTGACAGATATGAATGACAACCCTCCCATTTTTAATCAGTTGATATATGAATCGTACGTCAGTGAGTTAGCTCCTCGAGGTCATTTTGTGACTTGTGTCCAGGCTTCTGATGCAGACAGCTCCGATTTTGACCGATTGGAGTACAGTATCTTGTCTGGAAATGACCGTACCAGTTTTGTAATGGATACCAAAAGTGGCATCATCACACTGTCAAATCATCGGAAGCAGAGAATGGAGTCAATGTACAGCTTGAATGTTTCTGTTTCTGATGGTTTGTTTACCAGCACTGCTCAGGTCCATATCCAGATTCTGGGAGCTAATTTGTATAGCCCTGTGTTCACTCAAAGCATTTATGTGGCAGAAGTTAGAGAAAACGCTGTCCCAGGAACCAGACTTATCCATGTCAAAGCAACAGATGGAGATTCGGGCATATATGGGCAAATCAGTTACTCAATCATAAATGATTTTGCCAAAGACAGATTTATAATTGACAGCAAAGGGCAGATCATCACTACTGAGAAACTTGATAGGGAACTCCCTTTAGAAGGTGATATCACTATATTTTTAAGAGCTCTTGATGGCGGAGGGAGGAGCACATTCTGCACTGTCCGAGTCATAGTAGTGGATGAGAATGACAATGCCCCACAGTTTATGACTGCGGAATATAGAGCAAGTGTCAAAGCAGATGTTGGGAAAGGTCATTTAGTCACCCAGGTCCAAGCATTTGATCCTGATGATGGCGCGAATGCCAGGATTGTCTATTCCCTGTATAGTGAAGCCTCAGTTTCTGTTGCGGATCTCCTGGAAATTGACCCAGACAATGGATGGATGGTAACCAAGGGGAATTTTAACCAGTTGAAAAATACAGTGCTATCCTTTTTTGTCAAAGCTGTGGATGGTGGCATTCCTGTAAGGCATTCCCTTATCCCTGTATATATCCATGTTTTACCTCCAGAAACCATCTTGCCTTCGTTTTCTCAACCCCAATATTCCTTTGCAGTGTCAGAAGATGCACTAATAGGGAGTACAATTGATGCTCTGCATGTTTTACCTAATCAGGGAGTCATCTATAGCACAGTTAACGGTGAATTGACAGGAAACAACAAGGATGGAGTTTTCATTATAGAGCAAGACACTGGCATTATAAAACTGGACAAGAGGCTTGACCATGAGACAAATCCAGCCTTTCATTTTAAAGTGGCTGCAACCCTACAGCTGGATAAGGTGGATATTGTGTTAACGGTGGATGTGGACATTAAAGTTATAGACATTAATGACAACAAGCCTATTTTTGAGGCAGCCAAGTATGAAGCTATCATAATGGAGGGAATGCCAATAGGAACTAAACTTGTTCAAGTTAAAGCAACTGATGCAGATTCTGGGGCCAACGGTCAAGTCACATATTCTCTCTTAACAGAATTGGATGTTGACAGGATCTCTGAGGTGTTCACTATTGACAGCAACAGTGGCTGGATCAGCACCTTGAAAGATTTAGACCATGAGAAGGATCCCACTTTTGCCTTCACTGTGGTTTCCTCTGACCTGGGAGAAGCCCTGTCCCTCTCAGCAACCACCTTAATCTCTGTCACTGTCACAGACATCAACGATAATGCTCCCATATTCCAGCATGAGATGTACAGGGGGTCCGTGAAAGAAAGTGACCCACCGGGAGAAGTTGTGGCTGTCCTTAGCACTTGGGATGAAGATACCTCTGACATTAACCGCCAAATTAGCTACCATATTACAGGTAAGGTTCCTTTCAGAGCTGGTGTTATAAAAGGAAAGTGTTTTGGGACAACTTAAGCTTTGTGTACAGATGGTTCCTCATTCCAGCCCTGGTTTCTCTGGTTGGGTAGCAGAAATGAGCAGGCCAAGATTTTTCAGGTGGTCCTTGTTTAATGACTAAGTAGATTCAGATTCAGCAACGTTCAAACTTGCAATGGCACTGAATGAGTGGTACTTATGACCTGTCCTCAAAGTTCCAGCCATCGCAGCACCCCTGCAGTCATGTGATTACAATCCAAGCACTCAGCAGCCGGCCCAGATTACCGACCATTGCAGCATCCACAGTCACGTGATCATGATTTGTGACCTTCCCTGCTGACCTCCCACAAGCAAAGTCAATGGGGAAACTCACAGGAAGTCAGAAGTCACAATCACATGAGGTCCTCGCTTAACAACAGTAACCAGGGTCTGCCAGAACTGCCATCACTAAGCACAGTCATGTGACATTGCACTTTATGACCACATCACTTAGCGACAGATATTCCAGTCCCAAATGCCATTGTTAAGTGAGATCTACCTGTAAGACAAAACAAGAAAATCCAGAGTGTCTCTCTCCATCTCTAGCCTCCTGAGATACATATGGGTAGAGAGAAATTCACCCCTGGTGTTACAGGTACAAGGCAGAGAAATGTAGTGTGGCAAATAAGGAAACAGAGACAGGAACGAAGCTAGAGAGAGAGCAGCAACTGGGTACTGGCATGGTTTTACCGGGTAATTAAGGTGAAGATCTAAGAATGAGAAGCATTGTAGGGCTAGATCAAACCATATTATATGAATTACCTTCTCCCTTAATACCATCTACTTGCCATTTGTCGTGGTGTTCTCCAAATCCTCCAGAGTGCAATTTAGCAGCTCTGTCAACAGGGGAGATGGCAGAGTGGCGCTGAGAGTAAAGGTTCTGGGTCAAGCCGGCTAAAACTCAAGACCCCTGGGATCACAGCTCAGATTCACACATCCTATTTTTCTCTTAGGGTATTTATTCAGTTTAACCTTTAAATAGTGAACAAAGGGAAAATGGAACATTTGTAAGGAGGTTTTTAATTGGTTGTGTTCATGCTGTGCTGCCATGTAATGGCTCTGTTACCCATTATGATTGATGAGCAGGATTGTAACACTGTGCAGTAAGCAGAGACAATGAAGAAATTTGTTCTTCGAGATTGGCTGAGGCCAGGGAGGGTGGATTTTAATTAAAAACATCCTTTGAATTTCTAGATAGCAAACATCAGTGAAAATACTCATTTCTTAAGGACCAAAACTACCAGTGGAAAAGAATGGATGCTCACTCTGTGTAGACAAAATAATAATCATAGTTGATCTGCAAGGTAGGCTGACCTTTATAAAGATTGTGGCCACAGAGAAATGGTGGGCAGTCCCACCACCCCTTCTTTCCTTCCTGCTCTTTGTGCTGAAGAATGATCGTACAACTGCTTTTCATATTTGCAGATTAATATGCACACTTTGTGATACAACAAGCTGATTGCAGTCCAGAGATAAATTTGGGTATCTGCCTACCAGGTGTCGATAGTTTTTTGTAGACCAAGGCATGCAACAAAAATAGGGAAATTTATTGTGTGTTTCTGGAAGTGTGGGCAAGGGCAGCGAGTAACATCAGATGCATCATGATGCCATCATGCAAATTATGCAGGTTACACACACAGGCACATAGCATCATTTTGTCATCATGGCAGTTTCAACCAGAGGCCTATGTCTATGCATAGCTTTATTACCCAAGTCTTTGGTGCAGGTTTTTTGGACACCCTTGGGCAACTCCTGGTTTGGAAGACCTGTGTTGTATAAATGGTTGCTCAGCCCAAATATCACTGTATGACCTTAAATAAAAAAGCTGATTTATTCTCCCAAGATTTCAACCAAGAATTCTTCCTACAACACTTGGAAAAGTTGGGTATTGAACCTTCTGCCCTCAAACTGGAAGTCTGTGATGGACATCTGGTTTGTCTACCTCAAGGTTGGCAACCGTTGGATGGCTGAGGGTTGGACAAAATATTTTGGGGACGATAATGCAGAGTAGGGGGCATATCATACTTTCCAAAGATGACTTTTTTTCAGATGTTTTCCTGCCTTTTTCTTTAGCCTGCATTAAAGCCTCTGTTATTTTCCTTCTCCCAATCAGTAAATACCTCGCCAACTTTTTTCAGTCATTAGATTCAGCAAGGCAGTTGGAGCTCCATCGGCTTCAAAAAAATAGTTTGGACACCAAAGGCATTCCTAAAGCCTTAGGCTGCCTCCCTCTCCCCACTAAGTACCATGTAATCTCCTTCATCAGCAGTTCCTAAAATCAAGCAGTTTTCCTGTCTCTTCCTAAAATTCCTTGTCCCTTTCTAAACCTGAAGATGCCAGGCACCTTCCAGTTCTGTGTTTTGTGCTCATCCGTGTTCTTCTTAAACCAGATACAGTAATATCTCTCCAACCACCCAGCCTGTCTTCTGAAGTTTGCTTCTTCGTTTGTTTGAAAAAAGGATGATGGGCTATTATTAAATCCCTTGAGAATTCATTAGCCTTTGCCAGTCAAACTTAATAAAAAGGGGAAGGAGAAAATGACAGGTGCCATTCAGAAATCTCTTTTCCAGTGGCACAGGACTGTCCTACAGCTGGCCATTGAAGTGAATGGGGTAGCTTCACTTCCATGGCAGGGAAGAAGATAAATAGGAGTTGTCAGAGTTGCATTTCCTGTTTATTCCAAGATGTTGTTTCCAAACACAGGAGCGATTGTGCACCCAAAGCAAAGAATAATAAAGGCTGTGTCATACAGCTTTCCAAGATGGGTGGAAGCATCACTATCCCACTGAAACATCTGCTTGCCCTCATTAAACAGAGGCCATTCCATGCCAAGCTTGAGTCATGCGGTGCATACAGATGAAAACCACAGCAGCAGACCTCAGGACATTTTTACTAGAGAATAGTAAGGCTGCCCTCATTTACTCTCAGTTGTGATTTTAAAAAGTGCATAAACTCCATCCATATTCTTAGCAAACTCACAATGTGTAGGATATAATAAATGTGTGTACCCTTCTGAGAACAAACTGGCTGCTCAACTCTTGAAAATAAGCAATGGATGGTGCAATAAGGTTTCACAACAATCCATATATCCGGAGCTCTCAGAAGTCACATACAGTCTAGTGGGACTTTGCTTCCAAGTAAACATACAGAGGATTTAAGGACAAATCTAATTTAAACAGATTGGAAGGAGGGGTAGTGAATTCCAAGCTCCAACTCCTCTCATTGCTATTAATTCAAATTTTATGCTGATTGCGTTACAGTTGCTAAAGCAGGTTAGATGGGGATCTCCGAACAGTTCATGTTCAAAATACTGCCTTCTTCAAGGGAATGGATTCATTTAGGTCTATTTTTGTTTTTCCCCCAGAGGAGAATCTTATTCAGTGTGAAAGTAAAATCTTTTCAGACTCCTAATGTTCTCCCTCTACTGTTCTTGCTGCCGTTTGCACATGTTGAAGAATTGATTTTAAGCTCAGATGGAAGGACAATCATGGAACTGCAAGCAAAAAAATTGGGGAGCAAGGAGTCATGGCTGTAAATTTGCTGTCTGGTGTGGCCAGTTTCCTTTTGCGCAAAAAGGGCCATAATCTTGGGCTCATTCCAAAGGTATATTTTTGCTCTGCTAGTGTGACCCTGGCACATGCGAATTGCACACAATTAAGGATATCTTGGGAAGGAAGCACATTATCCAAAGAGCTCACAGTATGTGTCTGTTGTGTCTGCTGAACAAACACAGACAAGCAGGGGACTTAACTCTTTTCTTGCCACCTAGAAGCTGGGGCTCAGCTTGATATGAGTCTGGGACTTACCTCATTTTGTTGCTACTTTTCAACCAACTAAAACCAACTTATGAAAAGATGCTTTGCCTGGAAAAGAATTATCTCTCACTACTTGCCCTACCTCTTTCTACGGGGTTAGTTTTTTTTTTTTTCCTTCCCCCTTTTAGGAGAAATGGAGAAAACTGGCAAAAAAGACATGGGTGAGCCTGTTTGGCCTGAAGGATGCATGTGATCTTAAGTATTGTAAGAAAGTGGCTGTAATCAGGGAAATAATGGGTAGGGCCAGAATGGGAAAGACAGGATATAAATTAATGTTGATGCATGAAGTATGATAATAAATAAAATACCCTCTGTATTTTTTTTTTCTTTTTAAGCTCTTGGAAGCATCTGACTGCAGTAGCCAGTCAAATGCTTCCAAGAGCTTAAAAAGAAGGGCATGTATAGCACATCCATCTGCATGTCCTTAGCTTTCCTGCTGGTCTTCCTGTGAAACCCATAGTTCAGTTTCTCTGCATGGAAATATGAAGTCTGTTCTTCTGTCCCCCCTTCAAAAGTGCTGTGGATCCTTCATCTCAGCATCTCTGACATCAGCGCTTTAGCCAAAAAGGTTGACCCACACTTCCCAAACTCAGGTCACCCCACACTGGAAACACCAAATCAGTCTTTCACTTCTTGGAATATATTAGTATAATTCTAAATATATGTCAGCCCTTTGAGGTTGGCATGGTCATGAAAGAAGAACAGCTGGATTTCAGGAATGTTCTTGATTGCTGTAAGAGTATTATAACTGAATCTTGAAAGCCCATCAGAGTTCCTCTCTACTACCACTTAACAAAATCAAGGCAGAGTTGTCTTGAGTTTCTTTCTCACAGTTGTCCTCTTTCACAAGAATCTTGTTGCACTTCCTCCTTTAAGGGCGCTTCCTTCCCTTCCCCATTCTCAAAGGGAGACCAACATACCTTCCCAAAATAATACCTTCCTGAGTTATATTGTAATGTTAGATCACCATTTCCAAATTCATTGCTTTGTTGATCCATTCCAGTTGTTTCGTTTGACTATGCGTCCTATAGGTCTATCGTATATAGTTGTGCAAGTTAGAGGGCTTTAAATTGCCCCTCAAGGCTTCATTTGTCTGTTTGTTCTATTTTGGAGATGACAAAAGGGGACTGCTTTTCAATATATGGGGAGTAATCGTAATGTTTGGATTATATTGAAGGGGGGATTGGTTTTTTGGTTGTTGTTTTTTTGGGGGGTGACTGGACCTATTTTTAGAAATAAGGCCTCCAGCATCCAAGTGTGGCCTTTGGCTTGAAAAAAAATATACTGTGCATGACATTTCTATGACACGTAGGAAGGACACAGAAAGTTGAGTTGTTCACGTAGCCATACCTGTATCTTTGATCATAGGAACATAATATCATGTCAAGGCCCATCTTAGTCCTGCAGTTTGATTCTTCCAGTGGTCAACCAGATGCTTCTGGGCGTGTCTACCAGCAGATGGAGACATACCCTTCTTCCATTGTTGTTCCCTGACAACTGGCATATGGAGGCCTGTTGCCCCCAACCAGAGGTAACTGACAAAAACTGAGTCTTTGAGATTAGTAGCCCTTGACAGACGTGTCCTCCATGAATTTATCAGAGTTAAGTGTAAGCACCAAGAGATAGAGAAGGGAGATTCCTGAGAACCTTTTCTTGTGTGCCTTAGTTCATTTTGCATCCCAGTTCCTTTAGCAAGACACAGAAAATATTCTGGGATCTGAAACATATTTCACTACACAAGAAATGCTTCTTACTCAGATCCTCTTTCCCATCTGTCCAATATCAGAGGCAGATCCTCCAACATGGCATCCTGCAGGTGTGCATCCCCAAATTAGTGTACTTGACAATTCTGCCAGTTGGGAAATTCTGGGAATTGCTTTGCAACCCATTTGAAGGCCCAAGATTTGGCATGATTTGGAAGAACACTGTTGGTAAAAATGCACCTGCAGTCACAGGTGACCAAAAGATACAGCCTCATTCCTTCTAGCTCTTTCCCCATGAGCCATTTAGCATCGGTTGGGCTGGGGCTCTGTTTGTCTCCCTTTTATAACTGTGGGATTCACAGCAACAAATAATGTTGTTATCAGTTTGAAGTTGAATAGCTTCACATGGTTTACTTAAGGTCTGTCTGATATGATCCTGGCAAACAAGTCTCTTGAATAAATTATTTGAAGACTGTAGAGCAAGCATTTATATTTTGTCAAGCTTTGTATATACATAGCAGTCTGTTGCTGATGTTCCTCCTTGGTCTACAGTCAACTAATGCAAAAGTATCAAATGTCACCAAGCTGCATTTGCTTTAGAAAAAGCTGAGCAAGGTGAAAGCTAAGATGGGTTTGGGCTAACCCATTGCTTTCATATTGGTTATTAAGGTATAAATTCTAGAAAATAATTGCATGGGCATACCACTATATTGATTTCCTAGATCATTCAGAAACCGTACATTATTTAAAACCCTTGCAGTTTGAGGATTTCTAACTATGATTTTTCTACTGGCCAAGCACTGGGATCACAGCCCGCCCCACAATGAGCACATTGTATAAGCTACAACATTCCACTGGGATCAATTTGTGTGTTTGGTTTTTTGTTGCCAAAGCCATTCTGTCATTTTGAGGCTCAAAAGGCTGTTCTGTAAATACAATCATGCATGAACCATTTACTTAACGAAGTCTGAGTTGAGTAAGTGGACCACTGAATTAAAGGGGGGAGGATAATTAATGAGAATGGTGCTTAGTGCACTCTGAACACTCTATTAGATTTACCTCTAAGGAAAAGCAATGGCTATGTACAAAATGTGGAAAATCCATCTCAAGCAAGAAATGTAAAATCATACAACTGCCTACTGTGCTCTTGGGAGAACTTATATTTGCGGGGGGGGGGAGGTATTCATTCTCTTCAGCATTTTTATTAGAAGTTTCCCATTCTCTTCTGCCTTAGTAAAATATATATATATACTCCCCTTTTAGCAGGTGTTCCTAAAACCCATGGAATCCTTAATGCTAATGAATCAGTTAATCAGCATGTTCCCATCACTGGGATTAATAACGGGTCAGATTCTGGCGAGATGGAAGTGCCTTCTCTGTTACACATTCATAGCCTCCATTCACCATGAGATGTTTGACCAGCTCCAGACTTAATACTATTGTAAATTCAACTTATGATCCATCCATTCTCCAAAGCATTCCAATAATAATGTAACCTTTCTCACTCCCTCTCTCCCATTCTGATCCTTCGAACAACTCTCTCATTTTGCTCACAAAGCTGGCTTAGCTTAGTTTCTGAAACAACCCAATGTCTGGGTTTGAATAACACCCTGAACTATAAACTAACCAAAGGGTAGGGTCAGCACAATGTGCCAAGCCACAAATAAGCCAAGCAAGTTAAAAATAACCATGTTTAGTGGGTACAAATGGGTCCTTCACAGACCTGGGAAATACAGTTTATGGAATAGCTTAGGCTGAGAACACATGATGGTTCTAAAGGCCATCCTGTCAGTTAATTTCATGTCTGAACATAGATTCAAACCTGGGTCTTCCCAGTTTACATTTATTCATTGGATATTATATATGAGGTTATTGAATATGACATATTTCCCTACATATTCAAGGTATGGCTGTACACCGCCCAGAGTCAGTCACTTCTGGTGAGATGGACAGCTATATAAATTTGATTCATTAATATTTGAGACATTGGTTCTTATTGTCATAGTAGTTCCTTAAGAATTCTTTGCCTATGCAGTGCTTCACATCATTAAAACCTTCCATGTATGATGTGAAGTGTATGATGCACAGATGATCACCAGAGGTAGCAATAATCACCATAATGGCAAGGGGGGGAAAATCATCATGCTGTTAATCTACGAACTGTAGGGACTTACAGAAAGTTTCACAGCAGACTTTCAGGACTGCCATCTCTTGACCTTTTAAACTTTCTGTGTGTGGTTTACTCCTGTGTTTTGAAGAGTTTATTTTTCTTGGGGATTTGCACACTCCTTTCATGTAGCTGAACATGTCTAACTTTTGAGAGATGCACTGTTTGGGGGGTATTTTTCAGACTCGAAGTAAACAAGAATGAGAGATTAGAGAGGGAAAAATGCAGATCCTGTGAGCTTTAAAGCCTTTGAAAAAGTTGGGCTTTTTTTTTTTTTTAAATCTTGGATGTTGTAATGTAAGCAGAACATAAGAAGAAAATTGCCAGTAAATTTTTTTTAAGTAAAATATATTAATATTTGCAGTCAGGATTCTTGTATTTAAAAAAATGCACAGAAAAATGAATTAATTAGAATGGTTTTAAGACACCAGTACTGCTTAATATGTTAGCAGAAAAGTTAATCACCACTAGATTTACAAGCAGGCATATATAGGACTGGGGGAAACAAAAGACTTGAGTCACAGATTCCCATGCCTGCACATAACACACATATGCGCGCGTGCACACACACACATTTCTTTTAACCTTAAGACATTTAAACCACATTACACAAACAGGTGATTACTTGGAACAACATTTCCCAAACCAATACACTCCAGAGGTGTTGGGCCAGTTGCTCCCAGAACTAGCTAACATGGCCAATGTTGAATTCTGTTTATTATTTACATCACAGCATGTAACAGCTGAGTTGCTGCCATCATTGGGGTCAGAGGTCCAGATAAAAGGTTGAACAAGCTCTTTTTGAGATGCTTATGGGAAAGCCAAACCAGAATATCTTTATTGCAGAGGATTACTCTATGTTGCAGACAAGGAAGTGTAACTTTTAACACCAAAGCATAAACAAATACTGGAAACATTAATGACTATGGATCAGCATCATTCTTTCCTGCTTTTTATTCTTTGTATATCCCAGTGTGGGAAATGGCCCTATTTTTCTTGCAGAAGATGGTAAAGACAAGCATTCTGACTTGATTTTGTCACCATGCAATTTAATGATGTGGAAAAGTAATATCATTGTGTTCAGAGTCACACTTCTACTGTAATAGCAAGCTGATTAGCTTCATCCCTTCTCTCTTCCTTGCTGGCTTTTTCCTCTTGTATAAATTTACTCTAATTGCCAGCCTTATCTTGAAGCTGCTCTTTAAACGACCTCTTGTTAGGTCTACTTAAGGATCATGTGTCTTTGCGTGTTTGGCAGGCTCTGGAAATCTGCACTCACACACATACACACCCCCAACAAGAATTGTAATGAATACAGAAACATCACCGACAGTGAGAAAAAAAGCTTCCATTAACAGAATCTGCTGCACTCCCTTGATTGCATAATCAACGGCTAATGAAATTGTCCTGGTAACCAGAGTGAGCGGGTTGTAGCACATCCCCTCGAGACTGAAGTGGAAAGAGAATTGTGCCACTGTAACGTGAGGCCTATTGATTGTTCACTGTTTGAATCTGATTACCCTTAAGAGGAGCAAAACAAGGATATCATCTCCAAACTTGGGTCACGTGATTGTTATTTCCATAGAAAGTTGCCGTTTGGATTCATTGGGGGAAATAGACGCATCTCAATAGGTTGTCAAGATGAGATCAGGAGGATGTGGACTATAGTTAGCTAACTTGTTCTCAGTGGGCTAGAATAATGTTGTCAGTCTGCTGTGTTGTATTTTCTGACCAAAGAAACATTCTTTAAAATCGGGGAGGAGCTTGAGAAGCATCAGGAGGATAGGTTGCAAGAGAGAACATGCCTCCTGCTTCTTTAGAAGTTGTATCAAAGACAGGATTTCAGCACTGGGCTATCTTTAGAGGGCAATGTCTGGGTGATAAAAAATATATAGAGAAAGAAATCTAGAAAATAAGATAGAACTGTTCGCGTGCAGAAAAGAATATTGAAGACAGAAGCCATTTCACATGGCTCAGTTATGGCATAGTGCTGACATAACTCATGATCCAGAGTTTGGAAGATCCTACAGAATCTCATACCATGTGTTTTACCATCTTTATTTTTATTTTTAGTTTACATGAATTCTCTTCTACTTTCTGTTATCTGTGAGTCATCTTAGCTGAAATTACAGTGAGCCTATGTTTGCAAGAATGAGTTTCAATGGATCATGGTTTGTTCGTGCACATATATTAATGATAGCTCTATAAAGAAAACCTATGCATGAGAGGTAGGGAAGAAAGAAGAAGCACTGAAGCTTAACAGAGAAGTTCCTATTGAGTCCCTAGCATACCGAATTTGCTAATTATGTTTAGATTGTTTATTGCTAATTTAGATTGTTTATTGCTAATTATGTTTAGATTACATTACATTACATCTTCTCTGATCTTACAGAAAAGAGTAAAATATAAGAGAAGGCAAAAGTGCTAGGGTTATTTTTACAAGTGAAGATGGATAACATCTGGGCCATGCTTGAACAAGCATCTAGATGAGAACTTGTTTTAAATATGACAGTTCTTAAAAGCGTTTGGATTCGTTTTGCAGATCAGATTTTTAATTTCCAGTTGCCTTCCCACCAGCCCTTCCTTTCCCCAAAATACAATTTTACTACTCTTCTATACCTTTACCTTTTGAAATGGCAATAGCAGGGTGTGGTGAGGGCTATTTCCTCTATTCTTCCTCTCTATTCCCTGTTATACTTCCTATGAACTAACAAGGATCAGTTTTAGCTCTTTTGCTTAAGCAGAGGGCTTTCTGAGGAACCTTTATGGGACTTCTTAATATCCTTCCTGCAGATTTTTTTTTTTTCTCCTCACAGGAGGAAACCCAAAAGGGAAGTTTGCCCTTGGCCTGGTTCAGAATGAATGGAAGGTATATGTCAAGAGACCTCTAGATCGAGAAGAACAGGATGTCTACCTGCTGAACATTACAGCCACTGATGGGCTGTTTGTAACACAGAGTGCAGTGGAAGTGATCGTCACAGATGTCAATGACAACAGCCCTGTTTGTGATCAGGTTAGTTGGCAGCTTTTTTAATTGATGGAAATCAAGATAGATCAGACAGACAGACATATAGGTGATAAAACTGAAGAACTGTGTTGGAGCTATTGTGTGTCATGTTTCCAATGACAACCCATCTGAAGATGGCCAGCATGGTCTAGAAATGGATGAGGGATGGGGTGGCACTTTTGAGCTGTAGCAACTGCTATATACGTGGCATAGGAAAGATAAGCAGCCAGATAGCAGTGAAGAATGAAGGCTGACATTCTATACAGAAGAGAGATGAGGATCAACATAAGCTCTGAAGGTAGATTTATTGCGCTGTCAAAGCTTTGTGGTAAGCTCACCTTTTCCTAAGGCAAGATCAGTGTTGGGAGAGGTTTAGTTAATCTGAGGACTGCAGAAGTGCTCAATAGAGTCTCAGCAAAAGGGTTATTTAGCCCATCCACTTTTCCAATGGCACATTCAGAGCAGTCCCTGAAATTACTATTGGCTAAAATTGTTACATCATCGCCACAGTGTGAAACTGTCACAACCCATGAACCATCACAAACCAGTCTTCCCTCATTTGATGCCCTCCCAAAGTGCTGACCTGCAATTCTTGTCATTCTTAGTCACTCCCTTCCCACTCTTCTACTACTACTACTAATAATAATGGTAATAATAATAATGATTTATTAAATTTATACGCCGCCCAACTCCCAGTGACTCTGGGCAGTTTACAAATTGTTAAAAACATTAAAAACAAGAAAACAACACAAAACAAAAAAGAACAAAAATGGCAGAGATAACAAACCCAGATAGGAACCAAGAAAAGAGGGTATTAGTCATCCTTGCCAAAGCTTTGAAGCACCAGCAGGGTGGGGACTGTTTGACTCTCAGGGGGACCTCATTCCAGAGGGCAGGCACTGCTATAGAGTATGCACACTTCCAGGGTCCTGATAGATGGCATTGATTAATCTAAGGAACCCGGAGCATGCCAACCCTGCCAGATTGGATCAGCCAGGCAGATATTATGGGAGATAGGCAGTCCCTCAAGTAATCAGGCCCTGTGCCATGTAGGGTTTTATAGGAAACACCCAGCACCTTGAATCTCACCTGGAAACAAACTGGCAACCTGTGCAGCTTGCGAAGGAGAGGTGTTACATGGCCTGAAGCATGCTCATCACAGCCTGCACTGCTGTATTCTGAACCAGTTGAAGCATCTGGGTGGTCTTCAGGGGCAGCCCCATGTAGAGCACATTGCAGTAGTCAGGCCATGAGTTGACCAGGGCATGAGTGACTGTCTGAAGGGCCCCCCAATCTAGGAAAGGGTGCAAGTGGTGCACCAGATAAAGCTCTGCAAAGGCCTTCCTGGCCACAGCTGCCACCTGCTCATCAAGCAGGAACTGTGAGACCACGAAGACCCCCAGATTGTGCATCACCCTTGAATGGGGAAGTGCCACCTCATCCAAGGTCAAGGATGGAATATCCCCAGATTTGGACGGTCCAAACACTCACAACCACTTGGTCTTAGTAGAATTGAGTAGGATCCAGACTTGCCAGCCTCCAGGCACTGGGACAGGACCTCAACAGCCTCATAGAGGCTGGTCCAGAGTCAAAAGATATAATTGGGTATCATCACCATACTGATGATACTGAACCCCAAATCAGCGGATGACCTCTACTACTATTTGTGTCAAAAGCAGTGAAGTGCCATTCCCTTAACTTGGCTTTGACCCATCCTATTTTGCTTTATCTGTCGCCCCTTTATATCCAAATCAATGTTCTCATCTTCAGATCAAGAGTACTAAATGCATGAAAGGAGGAGACCAATCTTGTACACCATCCCTACCCTCTATAAATTACATGGAAGGTGTGAACAGGCTTCTGTGTTCATACAGTTGTCTACATCCATATTTTTCCATACAATTGAATCTTTCCAGTTGAAAATGCTGAGCTTATGAGCATGCAGGTTCTCTATGTTGGAAGTCCACTCTTATTTTCTGCTGAATATGCAAAGCTGGGAAATGAAGTGAGTGAGATCATCTCACTCCATGTGTTCAATTTTCCAGGATTTGAAAAAGAAAATAGACCTCCCATGTTATTTATTCTTTCATAAATGTTATTTATTTTCAATAATAAAATGTTATTATTGGTATGATTCTCCGTATCGCTGAGCAACATGGTGAATCAAGAAAGTTGGAATTTTAATTGACCATCATTTGCCCACCTAAACTGGAATAATCTGTTCTTTTTTGGTCTTAAGGTTACATATATGGCAATATTTCCTGAGGACATTCCTCCAAATAAAATCATCCTTAAAATGGGCGCACAAGATGTAGACATTGGATCCAATGGTGAAATTCGCTATTCTTTATATGGTTCTGGAAACAGCAAGTTTCTTCTGGACCCCGAAAATGGTAAGATGATGATGAATTTTTACATGGATAATTTCTGTATTTATTTACTGTTGAAATTAAAGCTACTTAGGGAGTCTGCTGATATCTCTCCCTCAATCCCTAGGTGCCTCCTTCACATTGCTGCCAAAATATGCTGGCTGCTTCCAACATTTTACTTCCCTTGACCAAACTACAAGTTGCCTAGTAGTTCTCAAAATAGAGCTTACAAGGGAGATCAGCATCTGTCCCACTTACGTTGTACCTTTCCCTTCCTTTCCCTGTTTGAAGCTTCTCTCTGTGTTTGGTGCTGAGGATCTTTTACATTTCTTTCTCTAGTTAATGGTGGGCAGAACTCCCAGGCAGGCAGGGCCTTAACTCTGAAGTGAGCCTGTGGCACTTGTTGCTCGTCTGCTTGCTGGTGTAATTGGCCACATGTATGACTTACCACAATCCATGATTATTCTTCTGTCTGAATGAAGCCAATATGTTACTTCCAGTCTCAGAACTGCGTGCCTATCAATTAGAGCCATGCATAAAAAATGCTGCTTCGTTTTTTTTTCTACGAGGTCTCATTCAGTTTGATGAAAGAAATGTAACTCGCAACATTGCCTTGAAAGGAAGAGAGGATTTTTCTAGCTGGAGGGTAGTGCCTTGGCACTTATTTAATGATGAAGTGGCCAAGTGTTCTCTTGAGTGTCTAATCTTCCACTATATAATCATCTCTTTAGCAACTTACCACTTTCCTGGCTCCTGACACTTCAGTTCCCCTATTACAGTACCTTCCTCCATCACAAGCTGCTTATCAATGCTACGCAGTTTTTTTAAACAGTTTAGGAGGAGACACAGGGAGGGGTTGCAGTGAAAAGGAAGACTTCAGATAATTTAGTAGCGACACCTTGTTATGTCAGAGATAGAAATGTGCAGATTAGCTAAAGTTGCTCCATGTAACTTGGCATTCAGAGATCAGGGAGTGCTGAAAAGAAGGCATCATCTTGGTGAAGAACATCACGTTTCTATCAGCATTTGCTTTTGTGAATTAAAAAAAATATTGGAAGACTTTAAAAATGATAACCTCATAAATGGTACATGGAGAGTGGAGTGGGTATCGAATGCAGGTCCAACTTCACTAGTTTGTGCCCACTGCGGATCCACTGAGAGCCAAATTCCCAGATTCTCTCCCATAAAATTCCAGGCAGAATTCCTTTTGGTCCCTAGTTAATGGTGAGCAGAGGGTTATATAGGGTAAGGGAGGGGGGGGTTGCACATTCTCTCCTATCCGGGTCTCAGGATCCCAGCCCTTTTAAGATAAAATTACCTTGTAATTTTAAGATAAATTACCATGTAAAAACAAAATAGTAGAGCTGATAATGAAGGTAATAACAATGCATTTGTTTTTCCTTGTTTTACTTTAATTTATTTTAGGGGAGCTCAAAACCTTAGCTCCACTAGACCGTGAAAAGATCCCTGTCTACAATCTGATTGCCAGGGCAACTGATGGGGGAGGGAAGTTCTGTCAATCAGAAATCCATCTGATGTTGGAAGATGTCAATGATAATCCTCCAGTGTTTTCCTCTGACCACTACACTGCTTGTGTGTATGAGAACACTGCCACTAAAGCTTTGCTGACAAGAGTTCAAGCCAATGATCCTGATGTAGGTGAGTATAGGACACTGAAAAGAATACTAATGAAAAACAAATAGATAGAACTTGGTAAGGGGTAGCCTTTATTTTCCTTGCAATATATGCATTAACAGCAATTATAAAACTCAAAAACAACACAAGAAACTAAAGTTCTCAAGTCTGGATTTGATCCCCAAACCCACAGCTATATTCAGCTCACGTTCGTTGGTTAAATAGTATCTTACCCCCAAAATAGAAGAAATAGAAGAAAATCCATGGGAATCAGTTGGACCATAGATGGGCTGTACTCAAGATTCCAAGGCAGAGAATGTTACAAGAGATGTATTTTCATCAACATTTCCTGGAATCCCAAGAAAGGAACTTTATGATTGTGTAAAGTTGCAGTGCAGCATAAGGGGAGGCTTTTATTAGGAGTGCCCCAACTGTGATTTTGGGAGCCTCTCAGATCAGTTTTCTGCCAGTTACATTTTGGTCATCTCATAAACTTTGTAAGGTAAATGCAGTTCACCTGTCTCCTGGAGGGTTTTTGCTAACAAAAGACAAACTCTAGGCAGGGTTCAGTTGATGCTGAAGTTCATCCCATTGCATGGTCCAGCCATAGCAGAATGTCCAAGTTCATTCCCATCAGATTTGCCACAGAATTCACTTACTACCCTAAATAAAATAAAATATAATAAAATAAAAATAAGATTCATCCTTGGAATCTTAATTTTTCTTTAGGATGTTTGAAAAAAAAACATGGAAATTCAGCTTAACATGTTACTGCTCAGACTAATTGAAGTGTGCTGCTAAAAATGTTTGAATTTGCAGCGAATTTTAAAATGCAGATCAAAATTTGAATGAAAATAAAAGATGTATAGATTTGTCTGCTTTTTCCATCGTGCCATACTCTCCTTTTGTGGCTACTTCACGTCAGAAATAAGGGAGCACGGCAATGAGAAAGAGAAACAAAGGATCAGCAGATTTTATACTAATGATGAATAGTGCAGATTTCATTTTCTAACTTTTGACTTGTAGTTAGCTATTAAGGTCAAATGCAAACACAGGATGCTAGTAATAAAACATGACAGTATTGATATGTGAATATTAAAAGAAAGATCTCTTGATTCAGCAGTGTGTTAATACAGCTATAAATCCTTCTGTATTGAAGACCGGAAACTCTCTGCATGCATGTTCATCTTTTGCAAGCATGCCACTTTGCACAGTGATATCTGCTTTAAGGGTATATTTTTATGGGAAGACAGCAGGAGAGAAACAGATTGAAGAGGGAGGCAGTTGTTGTATGCAAAATTCTGTATTCTGCTTGCTGAATGCTCTAAGGGTGTTTCCAAGCCAATCAAGTCCAAAATACCATGAACATTTCCTATTCCAGAAAGAGCACATTCCAGGAGAAAAACAGAATAATCTGAAGAACACCACCAGATAAAAATTTTTGCCAAACTTGAGAGGCAGGCTTCTAATTAGTATAGTAGTTTACCAAATGTTGGGTAGATTTTTCAAAAACTCTGACACTGGGAGATAACCTTCAATTTTATGCTTTTTTGGGGGGGGGATAATAACAACAAGCCCCCTCCCTCCCTCCCTCCCTCCCTCCCTTCCGTAACCTACCACAATTCAGATCTGTAAAAACTGTAAAATATCCATGGTGAATATGAAGAAGTATCCAAAATCAATTAAAAATATATGACAGATATTGTTTCAGTCACCACCATGGATTCTGCCCATGAAGACTCAAGACTCTGATGAACCTGAATGACTTTATTAGTAAGATGCTATGCAAATTGATCACAGTGGTCAGGTGGGAAATGTTGATGTCAGATCCCCCCTGAAAGGGAATTAGCCATGCTTGCCATCACAATGAGAGGAGAAAATGCCATGCTATAGATTTGAACACAGGTCAGGTTTACTTTTCATTTTCCTCCACTGGTGGCATTACTTTTGCCACTTCAAGTCTTAGAGGTCCTTGGTAAACCAAGAATCAGCCAACTGAGAGAAGGAGAATCTCATCAACTGCCCAGGTTTTGCCTATTGCTAGTAGCTCACTAGGCATTTGATGGAACTACCTGCCAGATTTCCACGAAAGTTCCCAAGTGCCTGGTGGAAACCATTTATATCCATTAGGCACCTGAGGTATACCATCTGAATGGGACTACTCACCCTACAGAAGTGCTAAATGGTAGTCAGTTTCATCTGGACCAAGGCATGATCTGACCACAGGGAAGGCATGATGGACATCCTTTCTGTATCCAGATCGCACAACCACAGCACAAATTCAATGTAGTGTGTGACCACTTATGGTTTGGGCCAGATATTGTCTGGGACAAACCCATGATTTTCATAAGTTCTACAAACTTTATTGCAGTCATTGATCAGAGCTGGTTGCCTGGACTTTCCCAAACCCTGGCCCCAAGGTGTGGAGGTTGTAGTCCCCCAACATCAAAAGGCAGGAGATACTAACAGTTAGTGACTTGGACAAAGTCTATCTAGTACTTCCACAGCTGAGGGTAGAACTGAATCTTGTTCTCCCAGCTCCTAGTGTAACATCCTTCCTAATTACCTCACCAGATTTGCCTTTGCAGTACAGCATGAACTAAGGAATTTGAAGAGTATAAATAAAATAAGTCAGAGGTGTATTCAAGGAACCACCATTTCCAGTGGATAATGTTTCCCAAATGAAGTAGCTGTTCTTATAAGGAAGATAAGTCTAATTACGGAAATTTCATTTTTTTTTTCTTCTTCTTAGGCTTTTTAGTTGTACACTGGGGGAAATGAAGGCATATTCATTAAGTAAAGCAGCAAATAATGACACAATATACCACTGAGGAAATAACCATAAAAGCTGTCATAATCTGCAAGGAGTGGACAGCATATCTTGAATTTAAAGGAGCAGGTTCTCAATTGGAGGGTCCTCCTGGACTTGCATCTCCTGCTGGAACAACACATGGAAAATGTGGCCATCACATTTTCAGTTGCTCAGTTGTAGCCCCCACCAGGAAGCCCTAGCAGTGCAGAGGAAATCATACCAGTCAGTCTTATATCACAGTGCACGGACCAAAGGGGAGGAGAGATGCAAAAGAGAGAGATGCAAAAGTAGAAAGTCGCATTGCGACAGTACAACACGAAGCTAGTATTGTGCCAGTGTGACGCAAAGGTAGCATTGAGACAGCACCACACAAGCACTTCTGCTTTCGTAGTGCATCATGGGGCAGAGCTGACGATTTGATGCAGCAGAAGTCTGTCAATGCCTGTGCTTATTACCATAAATTGCAAAGAGTTACAAGCTCTACATTTGCCTTTGAAAACAATTTGGAAGCTGCTCTAGGTATGAAATAGAAGAGCCAAATTGTTAGTGGGTAAGAACTCCGGTGTCAGTATTACACCTGTCCTCCAGTTACTGCATTAGTCGTTAATAGGCTTCTGGGCCAAGCTCAAAGCACTGATGTTGATCTATAAAGCTTTATACAGTTTGGCTGCAAGATTGGAATCTGCCTTGTCTGTGCACGCATGTAGGGAGGGAATGCTGTAGGCCCTGGCCCAATCTGAAGTTAAAGGTATTGGTAGTGCTTCTTTATTTTGGTTTCCATGCTGCAAAACACCTTACTCCCAGAGTATATCTGGCACCCTACATAAGTATTTAACGGTACTGCTTTTATTGACTTTGGTTTCTGTTTCTTATGGTAAACCACCAGAAGTCATATTGAGCTGAGTGATATAAAAATAAATGTAAGAGATAAAGATAGACAGACAAAAGGATGCATATATTTATGAATTATTGATTATGTGCCATCAAATCTGTGTTGACTCTTAGTGACCACATAGATAGGTTTTCTCCATTACAATCTATCCCTAACCTGGTCTTTTGGATCTTCCAATGGTGCAACGATGGCTGCTGTAAGAGCCTCCAGAGAGCTAGGTCTTCACATAATGTGTCCAAAGTAGGATAATTTGAGGCTGGTCATTTGTGCCTTGAGTAAGAACTCTCAGTTGATGTGTTCAGTAATCCATTTGTTTATTTTCTTGGCATCTCCATGGTATTCTCAGGAATCTTCTCTAACACCAAATTTCAAAAACATCAATACTTTTTCCATCCTTCTTCAAAGTCCAACTTTTGCTTCCATAGAGTTTCAGAGGGAATACCATTACTTGTATTGTTCTGATGATCTTATTGGTGTTCTGATCAATCAGTTATGGGGGACAAAATATCAGATGATGATTGTCTGAAACATTTCATTAGCCACATACATTGGATTGATTGAAATGCTAACAGGTAGTCCTCAACTTAATGCCACAATAGGGACCAGAAAATTCATTGTTAAGTGGTGTAATCATTAAACAAGGCATCACATGACTGCACCCAATTTTACAATATTTTTTGCAGTGGTCGTTAAGTAAATCATTGTGATCATTAAGTGAATCACATTATTGAGTGAATTACTTGGTCATTAAGTAAATCACACAGTTCCCAATTGGTTTTCCTTGTTGGAAGCTGGCTGGGAAGGTCATAAATGATGATCACATGACCCTGGGACACTGCAATCATCATAAGTACATGCCAGTTGCTAAGTGCCTACATTTTGATCGTGTGACCTTGGGGACACTGTAACAGTCATAAATGCAAGGACCAGTAGTAAGTCACTTTTTTCAGTGCTGTCATAACTTCAAACGGTTGCTAACAAATTGTCATAAGTCAAGGACTATCTGTATACAGATTTGAATAAATATTTTGAGGTCAAATGCATCAACTTTAGTTCCCTGTTAAAGGAATCATGAATTCTTCAGTTACTGATAGATGCTGAACTAGAAACTACGCTTAATAGATTTGGGACAAGCTGACTTCATATGGATTCTTATGGATCCATTTTGACTTCAGTATGGATTCTCATTGTGGTTTGTTCCAATGCTCCAAATCAAGAAATGGGAAATTACAATTAATGAAAAAAGTCCTGGCTTATTTGTTCATTTTCATAAAAGGATAAACATAGCATCTTCCCCTTACAATACAGTATAAACACTCACCTATGAATAGTAATTGTAGCTATTTGTTACTCTGATTTATGTAACAACTCACCAATAACTTACCTGACATTGGGGCCAGGGGGAATTCATACTATAGGAATAAATAATAGTAATGATGGATGATCAAGCTATTTATTCAATGACTTGAATCTGTAAAGACTTTAAAATACCAGTGAATCAAGTAGTCAGATAATAAAATCATAATTTAAATACTACTTATCTTTAATAACTGCAGAACGTTGGGAAATATATCCCGTGTGTATCGACATGTAGATTCTAAATGGTAAAATTATAATTGAAATACCATTTCTTCTTAATGACTTTTTCAAGGTTTCATGTCATCGCCTTTGGGTAAATCAAAAAGGGTTTCAGACAATATCCCTGTTCCTTGGAGAGTGTCATCTAATCTTTTGTAATATAATTTAAACAAGTGTTCGTATTTTGTTCTTATGATTGCTTTTTATGAATATGCCTAGACAACAGAGCATCCTTCCCCAGGCCTTCCTAAGGAAGGAATTGTGCTCCTGCCATGTCAAGCGGAAAATAAATGTATTCTACATTCTGATCCATGTTAATTGATTTTATACAATACATTTCTGTCATAGGAAAGAAGAATTGCCCAGCTTGATGGCTGAACCTATTTGATCTTGGTTGAGCTGATAAAGGTGATGAGGTTTAAAGCAGATTTAGGGCTTCCAAGTTTGGGCTGCAAAATCTGGATGACCACTTTCTTTTTTTTATCCATTCAGTTGTGTCCGATTCTCGGAGACTACCTAGACAAGTCCCCGCAGTTTTCTTGGCAAGGTTTTTCAGAAGTGGTTTGCCATTGCCTCCTTCCTAGGGCTGAGAAAAGTAACCAGCCGAGGTCACCCAACTGGCTTTGTGCCTAGGTGGGACTAGAAGTCATGATCTCCCAGTTTCTAGCCTGATGCCTTAACCAGGACACCAAAAATCCAGATAACTCTAACTCTTTTAGTTCCCATCTAATGGTTGTCTGAATTTTTGCAAGTTATATGTGGTAGCCCTTCCTGATTAATATGTGAATGAAAGACTCCCAGGAAATTCCAGGCTAGAATGGGAAGTTTAAAAAAAAAACCACAGAAGAAGACATTGAATCATTTTTGTATTGATGCCAAAATATATGGATGGCCATGAAATCATCAGAAGCTGGGCTCAGCTTGAAGGAAGCTTTATCTTTAAAGAAGCACTAAAGTAACGTCACCAAATTTTGAATTAATGAAGTATAACTAGAAGCAGGATGTGTAGTTTGTGTTTGTGAGTGATTGATGTCAGGCAAATAGTTCTGGCTTGAAGACAAACGCGTTTCTATTTCTCAGTTGGCTTCAAAGGAAGGGAACACTGACTTTAAAGGAGTGTTGCATTGTTCTTTGTTTCTCTTTGCTATTGCTAAGTTGTACAGATAAAGCAGCAACAACATGGAAATGTGCATAGTTTAGTTTTTGCATTTGTGCTTAATTAGGCTTAAAGTGGTCCCCTGCTGCAGTATAAAGGGAATTGCCCTGATTTCACTTTTAGCATACAGATCTCTATCATTCCGAAGTTAGCTCAAGTTGGCTGTCTTGGTGAGCAGATATTTCCCTCGGGGGTGGGTAACCCAGGAGCCCACACATGGCCTCTGAACCCATTTTCTTTCAAACCCTTTCCAGCTACATTTGCTGAAAATCAGTGGTAGGGCTTCTCGTCGTTCTCAGGAAGCTTTAAAATAGGGTAGTGATCGTGGTTTTTTTAAGAGAGAGAAAAAAACAGCTCCTCTCTCTCCCTCCAAATAGGAAGAAATAGAACCTCCTGGTCCCCCTCGCCCCCCACATAAGAGGCATTTCCCTACTGAGTCCCCCATCCATCAGAAAGTTGGCCACTGCTGCTATACACCAACCTTTCCCAACTTGACAGTCTGACAGTATTCTGGGACTTCAGTTCCCAGATCTGTGGGTTAGAAAGGCTCAGAGATGCAGTTCTAGCACATTGGACCTACACCAAATTATTGCAGACTGCTTTCCAAGGACAATTACCAGGGACAACCTTCTGTGAAACAATGGCAATTCCAAATAGCAGCTGATGGTGGTTGACCCAGACAGGAAATGGAGCAAGAAGTATCTCACAGGTCTGCTGCTAATAGCACTGAACTTTGAGCAATTACAGGTAGTCCTCACTTAACGACTGTTGGTTTAGCAGTCATTTGAAGTTACGACAGCGCTAAAAAAAGTGACTTACAACCGGTGCCTGAAGTTAAAACCATTGCAATGCCCCCGCGGTCATGTGATCGTGATCTGGGCACTTGGCAGCCAGCTTGCACTTATGATGGTTGCAGCATCCCGGGGTCACATGATCACCATCTGTGACCTTCCCAGCTGGCTTTCAGCAAGCAAGATCAATGGGGGACTGCATGATTCACTTAACGACTGTGTGATTCATTTAACGACCACTGTGATTTGCTTAACAACTGCTGCAAAAAATGTCATAAAAATCAGGTCCAGTCACATGATGATTCACTAACAACCGCATTGTTTAGTGACCTAAATTCCAGTCCCAATTGTGGTCATTAAATGAGGACTACCTGTAAATTGTTATCCCATGTTGGGATCTTGGTCTTTTCTGCATCACTGAATTAAGAACTGCTGTTCCCTCCTTTTTTTTTCAGGGGTGAATAGAAAGATTGTATATTCCCTGGCAGACTCTTCAGAAGGCTTCTTCTCCGTCGACAAGTCCTCAGGCATCATCATTTTGGAACATCCTCTGGACCGAGAACTTCAGTCTTCCTATAATGTCACCATTAAAGCTTCTGACCAGAGCATTGTACAGACCCTGTCATCATTTGCCACCGTTACCATTACAGTTCTGGACATTAATGACAACCCCCCTGTCTTTGAGAGGAGAGATTATCTGGTTGCGGTGCCTGAGGACACCTCACCAAATGCCAAGATTCTTTTTGTTTTTGCGACCAGCAAAGATATTGGTACAAATGCAGAGATCACCTACTTCATCAGATCTGGTAATGAAAAAGGGAAATTCCAGATCGATTCTAAAACAGGTAAGTTTACCAAAATAAGAAGAAGGCTTATAAAGGAGGTTTAAAAAGAATCCTTTCATTTTATAGTTGGGAAGGAAATAGCAGGTTTTTTGCACTGCTTACATCGCTGCTTATATTTAACTTTTGTTTCTTTGTTACTAATTTACACTTCTTCATATGAACAGCAACAGAACAATATTACAAAAATACTGAAGAATCTCCATGGTGCCTATTAAAATTCAATATAGAACTTAATGGCTGTAATCCTCATTTTCACTAACCTGGGAGTAAGCTCCATGGAACTCTGTAGGACTTACTTCTGAAAAAGGACACGTTGGATTTTGCTATAGAAAAATATCATTTCCAAGCCAGGTATATCTCCCCCGCATAAGATTTCTGTTTGCCTAAGTGAAGAACCTGGCATCCATTTCTGTTAAACTTCAGTCACTTATTTTCAGACCATTTCTCTAACCTTGTTTTATTACTTTCTGGGTTTTAGCTACCCCACCCAATTGTGTGTCATCTGAAAATTTGATAAGCAATCCCTGTAGCTCTTCATCTCAATCATTAGAGAAAATATTGAAGACGAGAGGACCCAGGAGGGGATCCTTGTAGCACTCCACATGATACTTCTCTCTAGGTTTGATGAACAACCACTGATGAGTACTCTTTGAGTGCCATTTTCAAGCCAGCTATGTACCCATTTAATTCTCATACCATTCATCCCACATTCAACTAGCTTGCTAATCAGCTTGTCATGAGGTACCGCTAAGGCTGTTTGTATGCAGTATTGATGACTGAAGGAACACTAAAATGGATCTACTAATACTTGTAGTTCAATAGCCATTTCCTTTCTAATGCCTTGTCCAAGAAAGGGATATTTGCAACTGGGTGGTAGTTGTCCAAACTCAAGATTTAAGGAGGGCAAGATAGGCTGTGCTACTGCCTCTTGTAAAATGTTGTAGAGAGACTAAGAGTGGGAGAAACAGCCAAGATCCAATTCTGATTTGTGAATTATTAGTTGAATTTGCAATTCAAAGTGTTGGGTCCATCTGAGTCAAAGATATGTTTCAGTACCTTGTCTGAAGAGTCAAATCAGTTTGATTTCAGGATTTGATATGACAAGATAAACGCATGTGTACGTGTGCACAAAAGTCTGTCAAATCTCCAAATCAATTTGAAGGCCTTAAGGTTTTGTTTTCGGTCCAGAGGAAAGGGGTGGAGCATGGAAAATGGAGTGAGGTAGTTGTGCCAGTGATGGAAAATCCACCCTTAAGAGGGCATTCTGGAAAGAAGGTGCTACCAGTGAGAAGATCCTGCTTGTGGTAGGTTCCCATCAAATTTCATGCAGATTTGGAAAACCTACTTCTAATATCAAAGAAGTCACAAGGGAAGCAGCATACAGAAGATGGTATTTGTGTCTTTCATTTCCTTTAGATTCATATACCATCCGTGTTTGTGCAAAGACTCTTCTCACTGACATCAAATCAACTGAACAAAAACAAAAAAAATAGGTCTCTTCTATATTCTCCCATTGCTCTCAGTAAAAAGAAGAAATAGGTTCAGTGAGTTAATCTTCATTCATGCTTCCGTGCAGGGTTTTCTTTCGTTTTTCCTATTGCCTTTCTTTTCTCTCAGGTCCTGAAATCTCATTTCTTAGTGTGGAATCAAAACACAGGACACAAAGGCAAAATAATCAAGGCTTCACTGCAGTGTTTATTAGGCAGTACGTACTGGAGGGGGACCCCACCAAAGGTTAGTGGGAGACACTCCCCTGTAGGCAAAATGGAAGCCCTGATATTTATACAGCTCTACAAGGAAGGGGAAGGGAAAAGAACACATACGTATACATATTCATCTGATGATGCAGGCACTCCTAAATGAGCAGTACTTCTCAAGTTACTTTCTGTCCCTGTTCTTGGCCGCTATCTACAAGGACAGAACAACTGCTATCTATAAGGAAAGCAGTAGTGTTGGAGGGGAAGAAACAAATTGTTCAAGGTGCCAACTGCCAGGAAGAAGACATCCTCCCTTACGTTGCTATGGGGATGTTTGTGATAAGCGGTTTACAGTCAACCTAGTTCATGTCAGCTTCAAGGGTGCTGCGCATTCCTTTATGTTTCAATTTTATTAAGGCGATCCCATTCATCTGAGGCCTCTAAAACTTGCTTCTTTCACCCAAAGATTCACCCAAGGATATATTTTTCTCACAGTAGTTAGAAGAGATTTTAAAATATCACTCAAGGGCACTTTAAGTTGTAATATTTGAGAGAGCTGGAATGGCATTAGCATATTAAGACTCCCAGATATAGGAACAAAAACAATAGTTAAAGCTCTATTTTAAAGGAAGGCAAGAAGGTAAATCAATTAAAAATGGTGACATTTAATCACCAAAGAGGTATTTATTATGTGTTAATGAATGACAGCTTCCCTATCAACAAATCAGCAGTTGGCACTAAAGACTCTAAGCAATACTGTAATTATGTAAAATATCTGATGAATTTATTATTATTTTTTAAAATCTTACCATGGACCTAGTCTTGATGGATGCTTTATGTCAGTGCTTGTCCATACTGACAAATGTACAGTAGCTTTTTTTCCCCCCATGAAGTTGGAAAGAACTACATCTAAGTTTCCCAGGACAAATGGTTGGGGAGAAATAAGACTTTTGGCCAACAGTCTGAAATCAAGGCCAACCTTCAGTGGTTGATATGAAGATGCCCAAAGGAGACAGGTGAGAGTGGGGTGGCTGAACCAGACGGTCTTTAGAAGCTTTTTTGTTTTGGGTTTTTTTTTTTTTCAAATTAAGTCATAAGGTATAGGGCAGCTTCTTGGAGATTGCGAACACATTTGGAAGGTGATGTTCTCACCAACTGTCTGCTGTGAGAGGAGTGGCCTGTTCACAAAATATCCATATACCAGAAGTACACTAATGAAATTATTCTATTCTAAACCATTTAGCTCCCCAGGATGCTACCTGCCACCTCAGCTTATCTTTGTCTTTTTCTGAGTGCCCCTTCCTAAAAATGTATTAGGGTTTCGATACCACCATTTTTATTTTCCAAGAATCCATCTTGGAAACGAAGTGGAAGCTAGAGACTTGCGCTTTGCAGTATGTCAAGTTCCAGTGTTTAATTTTCAAGGAAAATAACGTTAAAAAAATATGTCAGGTGAGGCAGAGCCTCATAATCATCTGTTTAGTCTTACAATGAAAAGATATGGATCAAGTGCAGGTAACATCTAAAGAATCATGTTTCCGTGAAAACTGTATTTCCATTTCTAATGTTGCTCTGCTTTAGTAAAAGGAATTCGTGAGTTTTGTGTTGGCACAGATCTCTTCTTTCATTCTTACCTGCTTTGCTCCTTCCAACATGAAAAAAAGTATATCAGAAGTGGCTTTACTATACAATTTGGGTCGTCATTGTTTGCTTTGTGTCTTTCTTCGGTCACTGAAGTTGCTTATATTTGTTTTCAAAGAAGAGTCTGTGACCTTAGGAATGTATATGATGTTCATCTTCTGTCTTCTGCCTCCAAGGGTCCATATCTGTAATTGAAACTTTGGACTATGAAACGTGTAAGGATTTCTTCCTTGTCATTGAAGCTAAAGATGGGGGCAGCCCCGCTCTGAGTGCTGTGACCACAGTGAATATAAATGTGACAGATGTTAATGATAACGCACCCAGATTTAGCCAAGAAGTCTATAGTGCAGTCATCAGCGAAGACTCATCCATTGGTGATTCATTAATAATGGTGAGTTCTGAGTTTTTCTTCCCATATCACCAGGATAAATGGTTAATTGTAAGTGAATACAGGTTGAACTTTCTTAGTGGTAACAGATATTGATGACATTGGCAGGGATTATGCAGACAGCACCTATCAGGAGAAATGTAGTCAAATATCTAGGGGTCTTCAGCAGGGATGTAAAAGAAATCTAGTACTGAGATGACAGACAGAATTCTTGACTGGCGAAGTTAAAATTAAATACATATTCATGAAATTTTTACAGGGACAGTGTATCTTTTGAAAGTTTTGTTAAAATGCAGGTTGCACGAGCCCAATTCACTTATGGTGCTAAACCATAATATAGTTTGTTTAGTTTGACATAGCATGCTGCGTAATCAAGCCAATTATAAATCATGGTGAAGCAAAGCATGGGTTAGTGTGATGTACGAAGCAAGTCTTAATTGCAAGATGACAATTGAATTAACTTCCCAAAGTTGAGAATAGCTCCCCCATTGGTTTTCCCATTTGGACTTTTCTGATCTAGCATGTATTTAATCATGGACCTTTATTCAGATGAGACCCTGATGGATCAAAATATTCTCTTTGTACATTCCAAGGGGAAAGTACATACTTATATGCTACCTATTTCAGATACCTATCTCTATGGAATTCTGATAGACCATCAGTGCCAATCTGATGTATTTTTAAATATATCATGTAATAGCATTTAACCAAATGTACATTTGTGGTGATCTGGTATACCAAACAATTGGTGATTTGGTAATCAGTTCATTAGTCATCATTCTCCCTTCTATTTCTAATTCCTCATCTTTCCAAAGTTGATAGCTGAAGATGTGGACAGTCCTCCCAATGGACAGGTTTCTTTCTCCATTATCAGTGGAGATCAGAATAATGAATTTTCAATCGATCCTGGCTTGGGGCTGATTAAAGTTAAAAAGAGATTGGACCGAGAACGGGTAAGGTCATCCTATTTCATTGCTTTTTCATTGCCTTTTTCATGCAGCTAGTATTAATAATTGATAAATACTTACAAGTTTCTATTACACCGGTAAAGTTTTTCCAAGATTATTCTTTGGCATTTTCCTATTGCATTGCTGATTGAACCCCCTCCTTTCCCAGTGTCCTAATCCCATTTTGAAGTATTTGCCCCATTGCTGACATCCTTCATTGTAGAAGCTTGGAGTTCCTATTTTTCAGAAAAAGAGACAAAAAAATCTATACTAATGAGATAAGAGATTTGTACAGGAAAGAGATGATTGAGGCAAAAAAAGCATGCAACTTTCTGTGATGTGCTTTCTCAAAAATTAGTAGAGCTCACGTGATATCAAGTGGGGAAGATGTTGAAGCAGAACTGAGAAGACCCAGGTTCAGGTCCATCATCAACCACAGAAATTCACTGGGTGACTTTAGGCCAGTCTCTCTTAGTCCAATCTGAGGATAAAATGTAGGTATATGTAAGCTACCTTGAGCTTCTGAAAAATAGGTGGAACATAAATCTAAGATATAAACAAATGATTTAAAATATTCTGGGAGTGCAAGTTCTACTGACATAACCCATCCCCACTATTTTTCAAGTTTATGTGCCTCTGATTATTGCGTGTTTTATATTTACTTTATGAATGAATTAGTTTATATATAGAGCTGGCTGAGGACCTCAAGGAAACCTGCCGAGGATAAATACAAGGAATGGGTGAAGCCAGCAGGAAAAAATATAATCAGGACCTTGGAGAGCTCAGTGTATGGAAATACAGGCTTAATTAACTCTCAACTCAACGTGAGCAACTTTCCTTCCAGCACTCATCTAAGCTCATACTAAGGCTTTAATAAAGCTGAAGAGCCTGTGATTCCTTAGCTCCAGTCCTGCTTACTGCTGATTTTGGACTGAAGAGCACATGACCCTTTCTAACATTTGAGACTCCTGCATAGCTGGGAAATTGCAGAAACTATAGAAGAGTCTGAAACAAAGATTTCGGAAAGCAAACCATAAAATCATTATAATGGATATAGTAGTACGGTAACCTGGGTCCTTTGTTAGATGCTGAACCCAGGGATATGACAAGACCCCTAAACTCCAGAATGAATAGAAGAGTTGGCTATTTGGGGGCATAACACTGAACTGCAATTTATTGTTGTGGGAACAATCACAGATACCTCTGACTCTTCCTTCCTCTATTGCAGTTTCAGGTCAGACATGGGAAGTTTTTCCTTCTCCTTTGAATTATTCCAAAGAAAAAGAAAAAAGTTATTAGGATTAAATGTGTTTAAGGCAGAGGCAAAACCTCCCAAATTGCACCACTGAATATCAGGAGCATAACACTGAACATTGGTGAATGGGGTTTGCTGCCAACTGCTCAGCAGGAAACAGTGGAAACTGATAGATTAAGCCTAGTGTTGGTTTAACATCCTTATGAAAGTCACAGTCCCGCTCCAAACAACCTCCAAATAAGACCAACTTTTTGAATTAAAAAATTTACCTTTATCCCTCTGCTGAAAATGTTATGTTGCTATCCATTTCCTGCAGTCTTTGGTCATCCTGTCATCATATTTTAAAAGGTACAACATTAACTACAAAAAGAATGTTTGTTCCTAAGTTTAAGAAAACAAGCCGGCACTGTAAACCAGGAATCAAAGTTCATGTGCTCCTTTGGCCTCATTCTAAATGCTCTCTAAAAGCTACCCATTCATACTTCAAAGCATGAGTGTCTGTTCCTCAGTTTGGCAGTCCATTCCATAGGGAGCAAGCAAGAGAGAGATGTAACAAAATTAGAGAAAAAGGAGGACAGATGAAAGAGGAAACTCTGAATAATTTTGATTTAGATCTCACTTACAGCTGCCATCACCTTCACTTGTCACCTGCATGACACTCACTGAGATCATTCAAGAAAATTAGTTAGCCACAAATATGTTTTAAAGCTCCACTTTAAACCATTGTTAACTTTGTAATTTGTCTGAGTTCAGGCAGGAAGTTTAAGAAAGTCAAAATGTTCCAGATTTCTCCTAGTGGGTGTGTTGGAGGAAGACCATGATTATGCATACTGACCTCTGCGTCAAAGATAGCAACCTGATCTGGCTGCAGAGCACCAGGTCACCACTAGATGGTGGCAGAGAGGCACTGAAAACTATATCCTGCAATGACGCGGGCATGCCAGTGTTTCCAATCCTAATATGACAGTGCTAATGCAATAGACATTGGCATTCCATTAACACAGATTCAGTACTATTGTGCCAAAATGAAATTTATTGCTGCATAAAGTCTATTTCATCCCCTCATTTCTCTGCATTGTTGATAAGGCCATATAACCTCCTTAAAGAACAAGTTTCCAACCACACAATGCTAAGACAATGTGAAAAACCACACAAGCTAAAACTGTCAGAAAGTGATCCCACTTTTTTCACACAAAATAAATTTTGCATGGGAAAGTAAAGCTTCATTCTCACAGAAGCTTGACTCCTGAAGGTGATGTGCACACATCCACATAATTTTCTTTAGAACAGCATAAAGGGGTTCTTCTAGGATGATGATGATACAATCATCATGATCATGATCATGATGATTTCCCAGTCTACTCTGCAGTTCTGGCATTTCCTGGTCATCCATGTACTGATCCGGGCCAACCCTGTTTAACGTTTCTGAGATCAGCCAAGATCAGCTAGGTGCTCTGTTTTCTTGAAAGAAGAAAAATATCTCCACTTGGAAAAAAAATACTCTATTTGCCTCAAGGCTGCTTAATGCAAAAGAAAACATACTTCCCATATTAATACCACAGCAGGCTAGAGCTATCAATATTTGAATCACCATTATAAATAGTTTGCCAGCAGAATGCAGGCGAAGCAGAGGGTGGGTGGATCTGTTGCCATCTGTGGACTATGGGAAGACTCTCGAGGAAGAATTAGGCGGTTACATCGGAATTAAGTGGGATGTCAGCAGAACCTCCAGTCTGATGGTTCTGAATGAAACCTTGAAATGTTGCAAACCCTAATCACGCATACCTAAGAATATAGATTCAAATGACAACCAATGCTGTTTGCACAAAACAGCAGTGTGGGATCCCAGGCGTTAAGTTGATTTAAAGCGATGTAGACAGATGGTATGTTCACACCCTTGCATGCTCCAGAGTATACTTTTGCCTTAAAAAAATGGGAACTGGCCCATCATCCTGTACTCCACCCACCTTGCTTCTCCCCATTTGCCAGTAATATATATTTCATAGAAGTAACCTCGTCAAGTGTGTTTCTCACTACTCTGAGCATCCCTCACTTCCATGGCTGCTACCTGCAGAATAATGGTTGCAGGGTTGCTTTTATCCAAACTGAAGCTAACCCGTTAGCTTCCAAATAAACAAAGACAGCACCATAATGCATTAATGTCTTTCTCTCGATTGTCTTCTTAATGTCTTCTCAGGCAAGAAGTCTAAGTGCTGCTTGCCCAAAAGCTAGGACATCAGAATGAAGCTCTTCCCACAGATTTGTGTATACAAGGATCTTACAATCGTTATCCATCTTTTTTTTTCCTTGGGTTTTTTTTTTTTTTTGTACCTTCGATTCAGTCTTGACTCCTGGCAACTGCCTGGACAAGTCCCTGCAGCTTTCCTGGCAAGGTTTTTTGGAAGTGGTTTGCCCTTGCCTCCTTCCTAGGGCTGAGAGAGAGGGACTGGCCCAAGGTTACCCAGCTGGCCTTGTGCCCAAAGCAGGACTAGAACTCCCGATCTCCTGGTTTCTAGCCTGATGCCTTAACTACTACACCAAACTGGCACTCTCTATCTAATAAGTATAATTAAATAGAAGATTTTTTAAAATAGTACACTTACCATCTTACTTCTCCAATCTATTAAGAACCTTGAATTTTCTCTGAATGTTTATATGTTTTAAATCTAGGAAACTAAGTGTTCTATGGGTATGAGATACTTCTTGGGCACAGTTGTTCACAAGGTTGGCTTAAGCCTCCTGCTATCACAGGAAGCACTGAAGCCACAATGTGGTTTTTAGAAATAAATTTTGGAATCCATTCTTGTAATACAACTGATTGTGCTGCCTAAGTCTATATTTGATACCTGTGAAGGTTTGAAAGCATGTTTGTGCATAGATATTTCTTAAAACTATAGTGGCTGATATTAAATTTCTTAGGTAAGATGCTTAGATGTTTATTTTTTTAAGTACTGCATTATGTGCAGCATCATCTCATGGAGTAATTTTAATGGACTGGAGCCATTATGTTTATGGATTCCTTTCCTAAAAAAGAAAAAGCATTTGAGCCACATTGCAGCACAAAATGCAGAAATGCCATTACACAAAACCCAGGTAATGTAGCCCAGACTCTTCTGTTAGACCACCTGGTGCTTTTTGAACGTTGAGCACTATGGTTGCCACAACCTTTGCCTATAATGGTTGAGGATGATGGGAGCTGAACTCAAAACACCTTGAGGGCATCAAATTCTCTTTCACCTGGTAGAGGATTTGACCTATCTATGAATTTCTATGGTAAAATCCTAGAGGAAGAAAGCAAATTATACTTCATCAGTCTATTGAGGGTCTTATTTGAATCTTCCCCCCCAACTATCTGCTGTGTGTGATAGTGAGAGTGAGAACATAATGGAGCAATGGATGTGCGTCCAAGTATGTCCCATCAGTTCTGGCAGAAGAGGTGTGCTACAGATCCTATCTGCTAGGGAGCTACACTTGGTGGGTCCTCGGAGCAGGGCCTTCATCTGCCATGGCGCCCACCTTATGGAACATCCTCCCCCCCCCCCCCACAAGGTGAGGCTGGCTCCATCCCTGTTCACTTTCTGGAAGTCCCTCAAAACCTGGTTATGCCATCAGGCCTGGGGGCCCCAGGGGACCAGCGAGGTACTAAGGTGGCTCCATTGTTGTTGACATCTGCTGTCCTTTCTTAGCCTTCGTGATTTTTAAAAATTTTTTAAATAATAATTGCTTTTTTTACGTAAACTGTTTTATCATTTTATTGTACACCATCCAGAGTAACTGTTTCATGAGATGGGTGGCCATATAAAATGAATGAATGAATGAATGAATGAATGAATGAATGAATGAATGAATGAATGAATGAATGAATGAATATACATTTATGGGCTGTGGTACCACACTCATCACCAGTCCTTTCCATTTGCATGGCCCCCAAAGGCTCCACAGAGGTCAGTAAACTCTCTACTCCAAAAGGTGGGTCATCCCTACCTTACTAGAATCTCTACAACTCTTCCTCTGCTAAAAGAGAGAGAGGGAGGGAAGGGAAAATAAAATAGACATAAACTATTAAGCAAGTGTTATAATTAGTCTCAGGATGGAGATTGGAGACCAGATAAATTAAGGTGTCAGGAACTCTTGATAGGAAAACTGTATCAAACAGTCCATTCTTGTTCCTGGTTTCTTCCAAGTTCCTCTTATTTTTGGACTGTTGCAGGATTTATTGCTTTCTATTCAGCAGTGCTTTGTCATTAGTGAAAAATACACCCTGCATCATTCTCTTCCTAGAAATGTGGCACTAATTGGAGTTAAACTTGAGGATAACATAGGGCCCTTTAGTCACTATTGGAAAAATTTACAAACCAATTCAGGGTAGAAGTTCTTGTGTCCCTTGTTTGAAACTTCCCTCCGTTGCCAAAACACCACTGAAAAAGACAGTGCTTTACAAGCTGACAGAAGCTTCATTTTTTTTCTCTTCTCTTTACCTGCTCTTTTTCTGTCATGCATTTATTTGTTTGTTTGCTGTTATAAAAACAATGTGAGTCTTTGCTTGGAATCGGAAATGGTAAATCCATTCTGCTACTTCAGAATTTCTACCACAATTTCTGTATATACTGATTGTAAAAAGAGAGAGAGAAGGATGGAATTTGGAACCTTTCCTAGATTAATTTAAGGTTTTTGTTTAACATCATTTGTGCAGGTTTCAGGATATTCATTAGTTGTACAGGCCCAAGACAGTGGTAGTCCTCCTTTGTCAACCACAGTGACGGTCAACGTTGACATTTCTGACGTGAACGATAACAGTCCTGTCTTTACGCCTGCCAATTATACAGCTGTGATTCAAGTAAGTTGATCCAGAACATCCCAGAAGACCTTCCCTTCTGACGTTTAAGATATAAAGATGTTTGCATACAATTTCAAACACAGTTGATTTATCAGCCTGGGGTGCATTATCTTTCTTTACAAGGAAAGGATTAAAATGTTATTTCTTAATTACCTGAGTAATGCATTTTCTATTTATAGGGATAATTAAACACCAGGTCCCACTATACGATAGTAGGATGGTACAAAAGGGTGCTCTGAAAAGACGTGCTAAGTAGCCGTTCAGTAGCTGCAGTTCTTTACGCACCTAACTTGGGAGTAAGACCTGTTAAATCAGTGCAACCTACTGCCAAGAAATTTGCTCTGCAGAATAAATATATCATGTAGGATGTCATTATCAATTCTAGATTTTATATTATGTGATGATTTAGACTATTTTAATGGTATGTGGGAATGACCTTGGGAGACAGGGGAAAGAGCTACAGTCGGGAACGGTCGGATAAGAGGCAGCTTAGCCCACAAAAGGCTTGTGGGTGTAGCAAACATCTCAGAAGAGACCCTCCCTAGTTTCTTGGACTGTAAAGGCAATGGGGGAGAACTGTACTTTCAGACTTGCAAGATTCTGTTCATGTAACCTTACAATAAAGTAGAATTAGTGTATGCTTCTTTTCTGGACTACCTCACATGGCTGACAGCTATTCAGAGTTTATCACGTATCTAATCTTGGTCATCTTTACAACAGCACCATAGGGTGACTCACCATTATTCCAAATTGGCTCAGACTAACCATAGTGAAGAACCCATCCCACACTGTGGGATGATCTTCCAGACGCACAGTGTGAAGACTGCAATCTGAAGTAGTTTGTCTCCTTTTGTTTTCCAGTATGTCAGCCCTCATTCTCATCTCCAAGCATTAGCTGCAACTGTAGTTTATCAGCAGTGAGATCAAACGTGCAACAAGCCCCATCAGTTACCATAAGCTGGTTCATAAATGAGAATGAGACTCAACATTTTTGTTTGTTTAGGAGTTCTCTGCAAGGATTCCAAGTCTCAGACACTTTAGATGGTGGTGTTGCTTTGTACTGGAATGCAGTGTGTCCTTACATGTGGACAGTAGGATAAAGTGTGGTCAAAGAGAAATTCGTGCAGATCTGTCTTCTGGAGTTACTCATTCCTTTGTCCACATTCACACATAGATTCTCAAATAGTAATAAAACACTTTGGTACTACCAGCATTACCAACTGCTCATACTTTATGGTGCATAGCGTAGATCAGTATTTCTCAGCCCTAGCCATTTTAAGACGTGTGGACTTCAACTCTCAGAACTCCCACTGGGAGTTGAAGTCTACACATTTTAAAATGGCTAAGGTTGAGAAACACTGGCATAGATAGACGAGAAGGGACATACACACTGGAATAAACTATTTCAGAAAGTTGGCAAAGATAATTGAAACCAGGCTGACAACCAGGAAGGATACCCCTCCTGTTTCTTGCTGATAAAATATAATAATAACCTAGAGTAGAGTTTATTAAGTAGAAGAGGCTATTGGAGATGGAAATAGAAATGCATCCCTAATTAAAGATTATAATTCTTGCTCTAAGTGGTCATCTAAACAAGTCTACAATATAGGTTATGCTAGCAGTACAAAAGTGGGAGGCAAATACACATTTTACAACAGATGGCAGATAAGAAAAAAGAAATGTTGCTATAAAAATGCTGCATTCTCACATGTTGTTCAGCAATGTGCCAAGATATAATTAAAATTCTGCCTCTCTGTCTCTCTCTCACTTTCTCTGCCTCTCTCTTTTTAACACTGCATTATGTGCTTATGTACAAAGGAAAACAAACCAGTGGGAACCAGTATTCTGCAACTGGTGGTAACTGATAAAGACTCCCTGCACAATGGCCCCCCTTTCACCTTCTCCATCGTGGCTGGAAATGAAGAGAAAGAATTCATGCTTGACCAGCAAGGCATCTTGCGATCCTCTGTCATCTTCAAACGCATGGTAGCCACTGAATATGTGCTCTGCGTTCAGGTACCAATTGATTTGTCCATTGGTGGAAAATGGTAGAACATCATTCCTAAGCCAGAGGTTTTTCTGTCCCTGTAACTATGATCACTTGCATGCAATGTTTCTAACAATCTTCCTTGTTAAAAGGAAAGAAGTATATTTTGCAACACGTTCTAAATGTTATTGAACAGGAGCGAAGTCCTTTGCATGAAATGAAACTTTGGAACTGATCGTTTTAATTCTGTAACTGTTTTTCCCTATAACCCACACAAAAATACTGTTTTACTGTATAAGCAAAAAAAATTCCACATTCTGATGGTTATCCAAGTTTAAATTCTGTGAGCGTTTCATGATCTACATACATAAAAAAACATACACGCCACTCAAATCCATTTTGCCTCCATAAACAATTATATCCTGTTTTGGAGCTTGCAAACTCTGGCTGCAGCTTTTTCCATTTGGAAAATTGATCACAAAGAGAAGATTTTCTCTTGTGAAAGAAAGAAGGGGAAGGGAGGAAGATACCCAGCTGTTCGCTACCTCCAAATTATGCACAGGCCACCTGTTATAACTGGGTGTTCCATTTTTAGTAAGAAATAACTGGAAATGTGAAGGTCTTTCAAATTCAACATTAGCAAACTGGCATGCTTGCCGCTGAAGTCCTTTGGTTCTACAGTAGACACACTGCTGAAAGTCTAAAGGGCTTTTCTTAAGTGTTTTTTCCATTATTTTTATTATAGTCTGAGGCACAGCCTGAAAATGATCAATGACATTTTGAACATTTGAGTGATGTTCAGGCATCTAAATCCAATCTTGATCCTTTGTTCCAGAAGCTGGGTGAGGGAGGGAAGTGTGACTACACAGCACCGTGGTTTATGAGGAAAGAGCATTTCAATGCTAGAGTGTATATTTTACTTGCAGAAATGCTCAGTTTCATCTCGGTTCATCTCAGGATCTCCACTGACAAGGCAGAAAAAGTCCTTGGCTTGTGATAACAGAAAGCCAATTGGCACAGATCACATATATCTCGATATTCAGCTTCCTATTAAGATGGAGATCTGGTTAGACAGTATTATTTCTCCTCCCATGCACCTTAGTTGCAGATATAATGGTGAGAATAACAACACCTTGCTGATCACGTGTATCCAGATTCTAGTTTCGCTGAGAAGCAAATTCTGTTGAAAGCATAGGATGCAATTTTATCTTAAAAGAAAAAAAGTAAATTACAGATGCTGGTGGGGGAAGAGGTAGGAGAAGGTTTACGTTTTCTACCTTTCCTTTCTCTTTCCCTCATGCTATGCATGAGGGGTTTATTTGTGTGTGTGTTCTGCTATAGATTTGACATCTGAGTTTTTGCTATGGAGCCTCTGAAATTCTTCTGAAGAAAGGGCTGCCCAGATATTTATAGACTCCCTTATTGGGCAGCATTTAAAGTGATTTTTGTGTTGCATCATTGGGTTTTCAGTTTCTCATTTCTTGAATTAGGCAAAGGATTCAGGAAAGCCTCAGCAGGTTTCCCATACCTACATTCAGATCCGGGTGATTGAAGAAAGCATTCACAAGCCAACAGCCATTCCCCTGGAGATTTTCATCGTTACTATGGAAGATGACTTTCCAGGAGGTGTTATTGGAAAGATACATGCAACAGACCAAGATGTATATGATGTCCTTACCTATGGCCTGAAGTCAGAACAGAAAAGTTTGTTCAAGGTTAACAACCATGATGGAAAGATCATTGCCCTTGGAGGTTTGGACAGTGGGAAGTATGTCCTGAATGTGTCAGTCAGTGATGGGCGGTTCCAGGTACCCATGGATGTGACAGTCCATGTTGAGCAGTTAGCGCAGGAGATGTTGCAGAATACAGTCACCATCCGCTTTGAGAATGTCTCCCCAGAGGATTTTGTGGGACTTCACATGCATGGATTCAGGCGCACTCTGCGCAACGCTGTCCTCACCCAAAAGCAAGATAGCTTACACATCATCAGTATTCAGCCTGTGGCAGGTAGTAATCAACTTGACATGCTATTTGCGGTTCAGATGCACACTGGTGGCTTCTATAAGCCAGCTTACTTGATTCAGAAGCTCACCAATGCAAGGCGACACTTGGAAAATGTGATTCGCATCGCTGCTATCCTTGAGAAGAATTGCTCTGGACTGGATTGTCAGGAGCAGCACTGTGAGCAAAATCTGTCTATTGATTCCCATTCCCTGATGACTTACAGCACGGCCCGGATTAGTTTTGTGTCTCCCCGATTCTACCGAAACGTACGCTGTTCTTGCAATGGTGAGTGCGACTTCCCATTTCCACCACTCTTGTTCTCCTCCATCCTCCCCATTCAAAGCTACTTTTTCTTCCTGTGACTGTGTAGCCAACCTAGGCAGCTCAGGTCAGCTACTTAAAAGAGCCTTTGTAAAGCAGAGTGCTGAGGATCTATTTCTCATGCCCAACAGGAACATTTGATGTTGCCTGAGGTCAGAGGAAGCTGGTGAACTATGACCTCTTGGGACAAAGCTAGCCAAACTTTCAGGATATGGCCCAATCAAAGAGGTCAACCAGCTTCATGCCATGGAAAAGGTTATGGGATTTTGGGGCCCAAATTTGAGGCCTTGAGTAAGAACAATCCCAGACAGTCTGCGGTATTTCAAACTGACGAGGACATCTGACCTGAGCGATAAAGTTTAAAAAGACTTTGACTCATTCTCTATTTTGCCAGAGTAATGAAAACCAATAAAGCATGTCATTAAGTAATTGAGACCAAGGGGGTTCTTGACCTTTCCCAGAGCATATTCAATATTGTATGGCCCCTCATTTATTTTTGTTGTCTTTCATTTGCGGGCACACACATAGAAAAAATGATTTGAAACTTCTGTACTATTTTGAAGGGGGCATAAATGACCAATGCATGCAATTCTGCAGAGTTTGCCTTTTTGCTGTGTTAGGTGCTGTAAAAACATAAGAAGAGCCCTGTTGGATTAGACGAACGGGCCATCACTGTGGTCAATGAAATGCAGGCGATATTTTTGGTGTGCTCCTTTCCTAGAATTTATACTTTAAGAAAATAATAGCAGAAGAAAATACCCTTGAGCAGAAATCAGTCCACAAAACCAAATTTTGCACAGCTGAAGAAAGGCTGATGTGAAGGAGGGGTATTCATTCTTAAAATATGTATCTTACTCAGAAACCTATTCCCACTGACAGATGCTGTGGAGAGTCATTGTTTATGCCTGCCAGCTGTGGAGCAATTCCACCTAGTTTACCTTGATTAGCGGACATAGTTACCAAAACTCAAAATAGGCTGAAAGCGGGGGAAGCAACGGGTGGGGGATCTCAAGGGGTTTGGACCTTTGTGTGGGTTTGGATAGCATTCAAAGAAGTAGATGGAGCAGTCCAGATCCTTTTACTTCCGTCTGTAAAGTTTAAGTTTCAGATTACCTGAGCTAATCTCGCAGACTTTAATGAAATTATTCAGAAGCTTACAGAATCAACCAGATGCCCCAAGCAAAAAAAGACGAGTACTGTATTTTTTTGCCCTGCGGAAAAAACAATTCCCCATTCTGGAACGAAATTACTGCATTGAGCTTTAACGTGCTAAATGCCACAGGTTTTGCAAAGTAGCCTTATTAGTGATTCCCTTCTCCAGTTGATTCTCCTCCTTTTAACCCAGTGGTTTTCTTTTGTTTCCACTCAGTTTGTGATCTTGCCATCTTTACCCTTCTTGTTGTTTCTTGTCGTTTTTAATGTCTCGTTTGAAAGGTCTAAATAATTGTGAGTAGTCCAGAGTCATTGTGAGTTGGGCAGCATAGAAATTTAATATATTATTATTTATTCTCTGTGTATACCACTGAATCAATAAAGAATCACAGCGGTTTAACAGCAGTCCAATAAAAATATACAACCAATTAAAACATCTACAGTAAGTACCCTTTATAGACTTTTTGCTGAAAATGAACTGCTGATTTTGGGATTTATTGATTAAAAAGGTTGTTTATGGGAAGAAGGGAGCTATGATACGCAATATGGGAGGATGGAGATGGTAATTATTAGGTTTGTAACTGTTGCAAAGAAGATCAGAAGTCACTTCTTTAGATACCTTTCTTTTCTTTCTTTTTTTGCTTTTTTTGTTAGTCACTTTTTCTTCTACCTTTTTATAATCTTTTTCTATTTCTTCTCCTATGTTTGTGTCGTTTTTTAAATCTTCGTAAAATCTTCTTTTAATAAAAATTATTTTTAAAAACATCCACAGTAAGCATCTTAAAATCAAAATTGTGAACAATATAGAACAATAATAAGTAATATTAGAAGAAGAGGGGGGGAAAAAAACAGCACAACCCAAATACAGTACAAAAATGGAATACAATACAATGAAATTAACCAAGGGGAAAAATTAACCAGTCAGTAAATAGTTCACAGAAGGGTTCTTTCTTAAGCAGCATAATTACTAGAGTTTGCACAGACCTTTCACTAATATACCTTGGATTCTTGATTGGGAAAGAATGAATGCTCGTGGATTTCATTTGATTTTGATATTAACGTTTGCCAAAATTATTTCTATCCCTAGTATATACCCATTTGAAATATTCTTCAAGTCAGTCTTTAAAACTTCACATTCAAGTCTCATGATTTTTATCCCAATTAAATTGTTCATGATACTGTGTATGTTCGGTTTTAGTCTCCTTTCTCTTCTTCTCTCCCCTCTTCCTCCTCTTAAAAATCGTTTAAAAGAATAAATGCAGACAGACAGACATAGAGATTATAGCATTCCTTCCAAAAATAAAAACGGTCCTGAATAAAAATGTACCTAATCCATCACAATTGATTTAGATGGGAAACCACAGTATAATTAATCTTCTTTTGTGATGCAAAAGTGACCTTTTATAATACAGTAATACAGTTTTCAAGTGTGTTGCAGATTATATTTAAATGAAGGACTTGACCAAGTGTTCTAATTTGTCTTATTTTGCCATACAGGCAGAATACGGATAGATGTAACTCCACCTCCGTGCAAGCAGCTTCAGTTAAGATACCTCCTTCCATCTCCCTGCTGACCCCTCATCGCAAATAGCACCTTCCCTTATTTATTTTAGCCATGATTTATCTTTATGTCACTACTGAGGAAACTGTTGTGTATCCTAACCTAGTTCTTTCTGTGTGTGTGTGTGTGTGTGTGTGTGTGTCTGTGTCTGTGTGTGTGTAGCCATAGTCCATATTCAGGTATACAGTGGTTTTGAATTCTTTATGAAGAATTATTTCTAACATTTTTCTTACTATTTTCATCATTTTATTATTATTTTCATCATTTTTAACATTAAGAATCATCTAGCATAATGTTGAAGTTAACTCTGCAGCTTAGGTCAAGAAGATGTAAAGTCTCCAAGATGAGCTCAAATGAAGCTTTTTCAGGTTGAGCTCTTGGTAACCATGTGTACTCATCCATCTAGGTTTGTTCGGCAACACTGGTTTTCTCTTGTCTTCTTCTGGGATTTTTTAAACTTCCCAGCCTATTCTGCAAGAACCAGTTTGATGTAGTGGTTAAGGCATCAGGCTAGAAACCAGGAGGCTGTAAATTCTAGTCCCGCCTTAGGCACAAAGCCAGCTGGGGGACCTTGGGCCAGTCACTCTCTCTCAGCCCTAGGAAGGAGGCAATGGCAAGCCACTTCCAAAAAACCTTGCCAAGAAAGCTGCAGGGACTTGTCCAGGCTGTCGCCAGGAGCCAATCCTGACTCAAAGGCATGCGTGCACACACGCACACACAAAGTCTAATCTGCAGCCCTTGAATTTCCTACTGGTCTCTTTCCTAACTACTGACCCTCCTTAGTTTCCAAACCCAGATAAGATAAGCCTGATGCTGCTATCTACTGAGACCATGTTTCTAATCCTGCTTAGCTATGATGGTTTGGATGGTGCTGGTCTTCCGTAAGGCTTTTGGTTTTTCCTGAGTGCTGGATTAGGATGTTGAATGAGCCTGTCTGGAAAATTGGTTTAAAAGTGCTGTTTTTTTACTTCTGTTTTAGTGGTTTTAAACTATGTTGTCATAGTGTTTATGTTTATTGTTTATCTTTTATTTTGAATCCTCTGTTCACTACGTAGTGTCATATTTTGCGAGTTGGGTGGGTATACAACTAAGAGAGGGAGAGAGAGATCACTGGCCATTATTGGTTCAGCTAATGTGTTTCAGCTTAATTTTATAATATTGTTTCAAGGACAAAGGGCTGTTCAGAAGGAGGGTGAAATATCAATGTGAACAGATGCATGAAAAAACATGGTTGAAATTGCTAAGAAGGGAGCATTGTGTTCATGTGATCCTAAGTTGGCTCTCCATTTGCAAATGATGGTTTCCAGGACCACCATTAATCCTGGTTCGTGCATAATGCTAAGCCATGATGTGGCATGTTGGGTATTGGCATATCTAGAACCAAGCCAACTCATCCATTGCAGCATGGGAGAGGTGCACGTGATCCCCAAGCTGCAGTTTTGCAGCTGCAGAATTACCTGCCGAATTATCTATCACAAAATCCCAGGGTCTTGATTGCTATCAGGAGGAGCTTTATGAATCAGTCTGCTAACCCAATTTACCTTTTGTAAGGCTCTTAAGAACTTAATGTTGGGCACTGGGCCAGAGTTTTGAGTGAGCTCACCTCTGGGAAGCATGGTAGGCTCTTCAATTGCCAGTTTGTCTGCTGTTTTGTTACAAATTGTTTTTCTTTTTGGGATTGTTTTTAATTTGTTGGCTGTAGTAGTTAGCCACGCAGGTTGAATAAATGAATTAAATACCGGCTTTCATAGATGCTCCATAAAAATGGGAGATTCCATTCAAACTAAAATAACAGTTATGTTAGAACTAGACTGTTTAAACCTTTCAGCAGTAAAATCTTTAAAATAGGTTTTACGCAGTTGAAGACAAAGAGGAGCTTGAACTCCTTCTGTCACCCAAGGACTCAGGAAAAAAATTGAAGTTTGTGGCTCTCATATAGACGCACACAGCAGCTGTGCCTTCCTTGCATCATCATCATCTTCATCATCAACACACACACACCCAGTGCATTCTTCAGTCCCGCACATCCTGGCTTAACATTCTGGGTGAACTTGAATTGTGACTCCCACAAACCTCTAGGTGCTATGTCAGCTTTTTAAAACCATTCTCTAGCAATTTTCTAAACCACTGCAGGAACATTTAGAGACTTGTGGTTATGGTCAGCAGGATTTCCATCTCCTAGAGGCATTTCTGAGAACCACAGTTAGTGGTGAATTTTCATGGTAATGGGAAGTAGGGAGTGGCAGTATATGACAGTGATTTAACTGTTCAAGAAGTTTGCTGACACTGCTGCACAGGATACAAAATAGTTTAAATACTGGTTGTCATAAGTCAACGTTAACACTGACAGAACACCACTTTCTAGCATGACAGCAGTTGGTTTTACTGTCTGGAAAATAACATAAGATATAATTGGTCGGGTGGGGAGGAGGAGAAGAGAACAGACTCCGTGCTTTGGGTTTCTGCTCTCATTTTCTAGCATGACACTTCTAAAAAAAGCCCTGACTTGAACCCAAGGCTTCACTACAACACCAGTAATCCAGTCATAAATATCATGTTTTGAGAATTCTCTCTCCTCTATGTTTTAGTTGGCTTTTTCCTGCAGTTATTGAGAAAAAAAAGCATTGCTCTCAGATCTTTGGAGCACTCCACCCACACTATAAGCAAGCAGTTGAGGGTCTTCTTTTGGCTGACCCTGGGCCAAGGCTGAAAGTGAGAACCTCAAAACCAGCTGAACGTGTTTGGAGTTGAGCTAAAATGGGGTGTGGGGCTTGGCAGGGCGTAGTCGTAATAACTGTCCTGTGTTATCTTGGACAAAGCAAGGGGTAAATGAAGGATCTTCTGAACCAGCAACACCATCCTTGGGGTTGAAGTATGCAGCCATGTTCTTTCTGATACCATATGGATCATCACAGCTTTTTGAGGTTGTGGTCAAACTTGGAGTGACATGTCAGTTGTTAGTGGCATCCATGGGGTAGTGTCAAAATCAGCAAATGGATTGTTGTGATTCAAACCCTGCCCATTTTGAACATTCATGTAAGGTATGTTAAGTTACATGTTTTATTGCTCCATCCAGACATTACTGTTCTTTCTATTTTATTATGATGTTTTCATACTGTTCTTAGTGCTGCATGCCACCCAGAGTCTCTAGAGAGGGAGGTCAGGTTATAAATGTGACAAATAAACCGTTCAAATTTTGAACTCATCCTGCAGTGGTAATCTATATCAGTTATCCCATCATCCAAGTAAGTTAGGACAAAGAAGAGGGTGGACCAGGAGAAACTTAATTAAATCTATCCAATAATTTCAGTTATAATTAAATGAAAATAATCCAACCACTCAGTTGCTCAATTCTGCATAGTCCAGTCTTAACCTTAGTTTACATTCATAGTAGAAACAGTCAAGAAAGACTCATTCTGTGTACTCACCTACCTCCTTTCTCTCTATCTGTTTCTGAGAGCTCAGGATGCCATACACAGAAATCTCCTAAGGGCCTGCAAAATAATTGTTTTGAACTGTTTTGAGCTTGACATTTCATAGAACATCACATTTTTTAGTGTACAACTACTATTTCAAGTATGAAATGGGCCAGTCATATTTTAGAATGGTTTTGAGCCTGGGATAGCTCTGAATCATTTCCATGATGCTCAAAGAACCAATTTTGCATTCAGAGTGGTCGTTTTTCACACTCAGGGCAGGGTATTCTGCCAGGTTTCTAGCTTGAAATAGTTTGAAACAAAAGCTTTTGCATGCTTCTACAGTCTCCTTCCCTTAACAACAAGCCTATAAAGTAAGTTGGACTGAAAAAGCTAGTGGCCCAGAATCACTTAATACGTTCAGCTGTTCAATGAGGATTTGAACCTTTATTTCCACAATCTAGATCCAAAACCATAATCATGATGTTGCAATGTTGCACAAGCGGGAATTTGCACACCCAGTAGGACTTTTTATTAAACTCTGCTACTGCAGCAGAGATGTCGATAAACACAATTCTTGAACATCTCCAGCACTGCCAACAGAACCATTGTTAAGGGTATGCATACAGCTTTGGGGGAGGGGAGAATCCTTCTCCTGGTCCATCTGATGGAAGAAATCCATCCAGGGCCATCGATTATTGAGAGTTGCTTTTTAACAAGATGGGCGATGACAAATTTGATACATAAATAAATAAATAAATAAAGCTACCCTTATTACCAAGATATTCTCAGAAGTCCCCCCAGTTCTACTTCAGTGCTACATCCTGGAGCAGTATAATATTTTGGCTAGATTTATTGGGGCTTTTGTGCTTATATGTCTTGGAAATATTGTAATGAGTAGTCCCTGTGCACATTGATTTTCTACTGCTATTTGCGACGTGCTTGCATGTGGGTTTTTTTCCCTTTCTCGCAATGCTAAATCGTTCCCATCTGAAGCCAGTGCACGTTCTGGAAAGCAATTAATGTCATCCTTTTCTTGTTCTGCATGTGATCTTACCTGTAGTGGCAACAGAGAATCAGCCCAGGATGAATGGTGTAGATAGGTGTTTTATAGTTCAATAATCAGGGTTGATAATTGAGTCACCGCAGGGGAGGGAATGACAGCTAAAAAACACGCACGTGCGCGCGCACACACACACACACGTGTGACTCAGCAGCCCTTAAATGCTAAACTGATCTTGGGAATCTGTTGTGTTCAGCTTTAGTCCAAAAGAAATTAGGGATAAGCAGTACAGACCTTTATTTTGGATGTGCCAAAATTCTGATTTTAGCATCTACAAATGTGTGTGTGTTTGTGTTTGAATTTATTAGCTGCCCAACTCCAATGGACTCTGGGTAGCTTGGCTACAGTTTATGTAGTTGATACAAAAAGTGCATACGAATATTCATACATCTGGGCAGCCACGCATCTTTCATATGCACAATTTGCATACATGTGTTCCAGGGTGCATACAAGTGGCGTGCAGATTTTTTTCCGTAGTAAACTGCAGTTTTGTGTGTAAAGATATGTATGTTTAAGTGAGTACCCTATTGTCTTCTCACAATAAAAGAAATAACTGAATTTTACTGCAGTCACACATCTATATAGTGTACTGTATTCTAACATAGATATATTATTTTCCCATAATATACACAGTTGGTACATGTTTAAAAGTGTGAACTGAGCAGTGCTAATTTCACTACACCTGCCATTTTGAATTTGCCTATTTATTGAGGAGAACAGAAATCATTATTCATATTAATGCATGCCTAATGCATTTCTCCTACATTACACGATCATATATTTTCTCCAGCTCATCTCTTTTAGCCCAAGCAGGACACATCCATTTTCCTATGTTCTCCAAGTAACTATTTTTTGTTTCATTTCCAAAATAAAAAATGAAACACTGCAGTAATACTGTATTTCAAAAAAGGTTAAGCGTATAAATAGACATCTCATGCATATGTGAAATTAAGAAGAAATTGTGGTATATATGTTATTTGGCCAACCTGCTCTAACCCCACAGCAATGGATTATTTTATTGTCATTACAACATGGCATAAGAGCATAATCCATATAATAAGGATGAATTATGACAATCTTCTTCCAATTAGGTGGCGTCTCAAAGAGTAGTACTGTGCTGCTATGCACTGGTTCTTCTGTTTTGTTCTGGAATCAGATGGAGCAATTTCATTGTGTTTTGAAATTTGATTTATTCATTTTTTTACTTTTTTACTCCAGTTCCAAAGAACAGCACATTCACATAACACTGATTAAATGATTTAACTTACAAGTCCGTCAAGACCCATTTCATTTCAGGAAGATTTACTCCCAGGTAAAGAGGCCTTAGATTGGATTCTTCCTCCTTTTACTCAGGGCCCCAGAGAAAAGCCATTAATTTTTTTCCAGGCTGGTCTACCAAGAGTAATCCTACCTCCATTCCGATAATGAACATTGCTTGGTGAAATAAAGACCAGCAGAAAACCACTGGACTTCAAAGTAGGTACTCAAGCCTTGGCCATAAATCCCCAAAGATGGATAACATCCTCCTGAGTGCTTTAGTGGTTTTCTAGTCTGTGCCATTGTGAAATCAACCTGAAAATGCAGGTTAGCAGGGAGCCACAAGATTTGTAGCTCGGGGCCCACAAAAACAGACATAAAATACTCTTTCCAAAGCTTTAATATTTTAAAAGTTTTTTGTGATGGCTATAAAATTCACCTACAGGAGCCTGAGTACAAAAAGTGAAAATGTCTCCATTGTTTCTCTGTCAGGACCTACTCTTCATGCTTTGAGAGGACCACCAAATGGTGGCTTTGTGTAAAGAATAAGTTGGTTAGCAAAAGCAACATCAAAGTTTGGGCAATGGGGTGAAGCTATGGATAGGGTCCCAGGTACGAAACAGAACAGCTTTTGAGGATATCGAAGCAGGACAAGGAGAGAAGTGGGGGCATGTAGTTATACTAACTATCTTGGCTCCTGAGCTTCTCTAATTGCTCGAAAGAGGAAGCTGATCCTATGTCTTCCTCTGGGTACCTATCTGCATTCTTAGTAATAATTCCAGATATTCTAGTTCTAAATTTTCCATCCTAACATCAGTTTAATGGCACCACTTAGAACTGAATGGCAGACAAAAATCACAAGGCACGCACAAACATTTACTATTTTGAAAAATTAATTTTGTGCATTTCTTTTGCAGAGCTCAAAATGATGCACTGTCAGTCCTTCAAGGCAAGATCAAGAAACAGGAGTCACTAGGTGTCTTGTAATGTACTTCATTGCGATCAGGGCCTTACACAGAATCTTGAGAGCCTGTCAAAGACTCTCTCTACTCCAACTTATACCTAGCAAAATCAAGGCAGAGTTATTTTGAGTTTCTTTCTTATGCTTCCTACTTTCTCAGGACTGAGATATCTTTTCGGTAGCAGCTCTACAGTCTCCTGACATTCCAACACACACAGAGAGTTCTTCCCCCTTCCCCCTTTTGTTGTCACAATAGCCATGTCAAGCTTATGTTAGCCAATTAGCATCAGTGGCTAAGTTGAGAAGATGGCCAAACTGAACCAACCTTTGCTATCTCAAAAAAGCTAAACGGGGGCAGATTTGGCTAGCACTTGAATGGGAGACTACCAGGAAATCCCAGGGCTTAGAAGCTCAAAAAAATATGACAGTGGCAAATCATTTCTGATTTTTCACAAAGAAAATAATATATCCAGATTCATGTAAACAAAATGAGTTGAGTTCTATTCAAGGAAGACTACTTTTTCACACATCTGACTATAATCATCCAGCTACTCCAGGTTTAAGCCTGATTCGTGGACAGATTTCTAACTCACTAAATGTTCATGATAGATCAGACTGGTATATTTCAAAAATCTACAACATGACCAGCAAATCTCTTTCACATTCCCTCAAATTTCTTTGAGTCAGATGTCCTTACAACAGGACCAGAGTCTTTGAAAAGTTGAAGCTTTTTCCTCATGCATCATTGCTCAAAATCTCATAAATGTGTCCATCTCAAGCAAGCCTCCGCTACTTGGTAGAATGCTGCTGGCTTACTCAGAAAACATAAAGGCACAGCACAGAGGTGTCAGAATGGCTGGTTTCTTCCTTGAACACCTCAACCAACCACATTTCACAACCCTTCATGCAATAGTCATAGGAGTATCTTGATAATAATTAGTCAAGCTAAATCTTTAAGGAATAGTTATTATTTACTAAACCATGGGGGGACTTACATAAGATATTTGGGGCTAGCATGGAGTTTTGTGGTACATGTAGAATTCCTTTGCTCTTAGAACTCCAAGGAACTCTACCATCATAGAGATTACTTGTGACAGATTGCCTGAACAACTGTTGGGCTCTGTGGCCATTGTACTTTAGGTCTATGCACATTCTGCCTCAGCATAGCCCATGAATGCTTAGTTGGAGGCCCACTAAAATCTTGGCAGCATTTCCCCTCACACAGAGGCTCCATTTCTGCCTTCTGCCTGAAATGATGAAAACATTGAACAGTCAGACACTTGGGAGGTGCCTGTACATGGTGATGGTTGTAGTGGAATGTTGTGTCATACAGAGCTGTCACATTAAATTACTAGCTTCTTCCTATATACCTCTTGGCTTCATAGGAACTCACTCTGTCTCAAGTATGAAACAATCGAAACCTGGCAGAGATTGATTACAAGGCAGCATATTGATTTTATTGCTTGGTGTCAAAGATTTTACCAGAGGTTAAAAGGTTGTAAAAACATGTGGTGCTTTGTTCCAAAATCTCAGCAGGGTTGTCTTCCCACGAGCCAGTGTATATGCATGACTCTTGGAGCTTTTTTTGGTTCACGTAACTTGTCTCTCCATCAACCACAGAGAGACTTGTTGAGAATTATTGCCTGACATGACATAAAATGTAATTGTGTTCTGAAAACAAATATCCTGTGCATACAGAACTGTGTGCAGTGCTGATGTGATACCATGATACATGAAAAGTGCCAGCAGAATCAACTGGATAATCAGAAATTTCTAAAGAGACTATTTTAACTATTCATTGTTGGGTTTTGGAACAAATACATTTTAACCCTGCTGCTTAATTCCCTGAGCATTTCAGAAACACATGGTGAGAATAAGGATTGTCTCCACATTTGGAAGAGAGACCATGATGTTTAACCACTGTGGTTGATAATATTTGCAGGGAGAAAGCAACCTTGATAATGAGGATAAAATCTGTTTATTGACTTTATTAGATTTCTATGCCCAGCTTAATGGCAGCACCAAACTGATTTGATCTCAAAAAGCTAAACAGGGTTGATTTTGTTTAGTGCTTAGATGGAAGATACTAGAAAAGATCAGGCTTGTATGCTAAACTGGGAAATCTCTCCCCTAAAAAATCAAACAGTACAAAACACTTCCATATTGGCCCCAGGAAACATGGAATTGTCCATGAAGGAACTAAGAGTTGAGTTTCATTCAAAGAAGACTTTATCTTGACATTCCTATGTTGCTGTTCCTCTGTTAATCCCCCCCCCCCATTTTATCTTCACACCGAACCTGTAAACTTGGCTATGGTGAGAGATAACGAGGGATCCAAAGTCAGCCAATGACCTTCTGTTTTTAAACAGAACCACCAGTTTAAAGCAATGTAGTGTATGAGGTAATACAGTTGGAGACTCTATTTAATTGGATTAATTATTTGGGCTACGCTCTTATGCCATCCTGTTCTGATAATAAAATAAATACATATATACTTATTCGCCTCTATTGGTAACATATATACTTAACATTTTAAAAAATACAGTATTATTTCATTTTTATTTTGAAAATGAAATACAATATATCATACAGTTTTTAAATCAGAATTATAATATTTAATTTTTAACCCATTTTTTTAAAGTTCTGAGTATTGTTAGTTACTCAGTATTGTTGCACCAAAACATAGGGAGGCAACAGTTTCCTTTTTTAATGAAAAATAATTGAGAAGAAAAATAAACTTAATGCTCAGGTCATAATCCATCTTCTTTAACAGTATGCTAAAATATTAACCATTACATCATTCTGATGTTGTAGCGGATGATTTGCCTTCTATGAAAGGTACTACATACTGAGATGTACAAGCAGTCATCGTTTAGCAACTGCCTTGTTTAGCAACCATTCACAGTTACAACAGTGATGAAAAAGTAATTTTATGACCAATCCTCATGTTTATGACCTCCACAAGTCTGTAAAGCAAAGGAAAGCTGAAGTAAAATCATAAGCACAGTTGCAGTTTCACTTAGCAACTGCTTCGCTTAACGACCAATTGCTGGTCCCAGTTGTGATCGCTAAACATGGTCTACCTGTATACATCTCTCTGAGCTGATATTATCAAAGCAGGATGCTCTTAATATGCACTGAAGCAGACCAGATAAGCTTGCTCGGTGGTGGAGCACCTGTTGTACATGTACAAGATCTTAGACTGAGTCCCTGAGGTAGGATTGGAGAAAACAATACTGGGATAGGTAAATAGTCTAATGTAGTAGAAGACAACTTCCTATGGTCCTTTGTTGTGAGTTCTTTTTTGTTCCACAGCAATCTCGTTTTGTAACATATTGATCCCCCCCAAAAGAGTGCCAACTCTTCTCCCACCTGCCAAAGCCAAGGCAAAACAGCAACAGTAATCATCAAGGGCACTGAAGCAATGGGACATAAGGTGGGATGTCACCTTGCATAGTCCTCCCCAAACGTAATTGCTGCTTAAAGCCCTTTGTTGTGATCCACTTTTCTGGCTGATGACAGGTGCTCCCACAATCTGTAGGAGGTATATGGAACACCTAAAGCCAACTCTGATGTAAAGCAGTGTATTCATATCTTCCCGTTACGTTACCCAATACTGTAAATTGCTTGTAAGAATTTCTGTGCATCATTTTGCATAGCCTGACAGGCAAATATCTGACAAAACAAGGTGAATGTTCTGGAAGATTAAATGGAGCTTCATCAAGCAGAGGCACTGTTGTATTTGCTAGCAGATTGTCTTCCTTTTGAAACCTATAGTAGTAATGCTTCTGTTTCCAGGGAAAGACCTTCAATGCAAACTCATCTGAACTTTGCTGTGAGCAAGCCCATGCTCCCCATGTATGAAAGCACATAGGACTAAATGTCTGTTGTAACCACAAAGGATGTTTGCTCCCACATGAATTCACAGCATCTTTTATAGAACAGCTGATTACTATAAATAAGGACTTTTTAAAGCTAATTAGTTGACTGTTCCCAAGTTCTCTTTACTGAAGAAGTTGGGCACCTTTCCCCATCCTGATACTCTCCATGTGTATAAGGCACCAAATCCTAGACTTCAATTCAATTCAATTCATTCATTCATAATTTGGATTTGTTAGGCTGATGATGAAATGACTCAAGGCAGCACACAGGACAAGATGAAAACACAACAGTAGAAAAAGAACCCAATAGCAAACAACTGTCTGAGGAATATTTAGACAATTAAAACAATCATACTATATTAGCAGGTTTATGAAACCCTGGGGCCTGCTGGAAGAGCCAGTTTTATGGCCTTGCTGAAGGACAGCTGGGGCAGGGCCATGCAGACCTTGAGGGAATGCTGTTCCAGAGAGCAGGAGTGTTGGTGGAAAAGGCATGCTTCTGGGGTCCCATAAGATGACATTTTGTAAACTGATGGGACTCATCTGGGAGTGTGCAGTCTGTAAGAAGGATAAAATAATTAGTCCTGGCAATATAAATTAGATCAGCATGCCTTGAAAACAGCCCAAATGAAATCTGACACTATCTCTATCCTAACCTCCCCAGGAGGTACTGTCACAGTCAGGAGACCCCTACCAAAAGGATTCTTGACTAACCATGTTGATTGCAGAGGGACATGGAAAAGGATCTCTGAAGACATATGGGATTCCTGCAGGTGTGAGTGATAGTGTAAAATATTAATGTAATGGCACTCATGGTGCTTTTGTCTGCTTACCATTTCCTTGATCCTCTGGCATTCTCCCTGCCCATTTTGCTCTAGATGCAAGTTGACCAATGCAAATACATCTGTTGCTCAGGGAGTTTTCTCCTTCTTTCTTAATTTGCACTTAAATCTGTGAGCTCCCGAGGGGACCTACAAGCAGTACATGGGTAGAAGTTGGCTTTTGCCTGCATTTAATTCCCCTGAGTTCCTTTATTGTTTGGGAAGTTTGATGCCATGTGTTTGCATGGCTCGTTGAGGTCATATGCTAGGTAAACATTTTAGCATTAACTCGATAGCTCAAACTATCCAGATAAACAAAATTGAATTCATTCGATAAAAATTCTCAAAGCAGCAGCCATTGGTTTAATCCATCTCCCAGTGGACAGTGCATAGTTACAGTGACCATCTGTCCTTTATTATAAAGGCCAGTTCTGTGGAGTCCTTGGTACTCTCTGAGCTTGACTGTTTGATTCCAGATGTTTCATTACCCGACTAGGGAACATCATCAATGAGAGTGAGTGTGGGGTTTGCTCCCTGTTTATATACAGTGGCTTGCTCTGCCAGTGTTGGTGGGAGTGTGGTTTCATTGTTTGTCTGATTGATTGTCTCCTTGGTAGTTCCTTTATTAGAGTATTGCTTTCTGCTTGATGGTTATCTGGTGTAAATCCCTGCTTATCTAGGTGTAGGCTGCTGGAGAGTAGGGAGTAAACCCCACACTCACTAGCACTGATGATGTTCCCTAGTCGGGCAGTGAAACGTCTGCAATCAAACAACCAAACTCAGAGAACACCAAGGACTTTAGACTTAGATTTAGATCTATTTATTTTTCAAAAACTCACTTTTGTCCTTTATTTTGGTCATTTAACCTCTACCATACAAATAGTACCACTTAATGCACAGTTTTACACATTGAGTTTTCTTTTTAAAATTAATTTTCATTCATTTTGATTTTAGATATTTTATTAGAATATGCGTTTTTGTAAAGTTTTACTTGGTTTTGGTTTTGCTCTTTGTAAAACAAAGCCATAAACATAAACATTTTTTTTTTTTTATTACTCTTATGAATCTCTTTCAGATTTGCACCTTTTTCAGGTTTTCCTTTATTTTTTCCAAGAAACTATGGTCACTGTATACATACTACAATTTACTTTATATCTCAGAATATTATGGTGGTGAATTTCCTACTTCTGAGCAGCCAACGATGTGGAGTTGAGACCTGTTCATTGTCCTTCCCCATCCCTACCCCTTCAGTTATATGCAGTGATATGGATCCCATTTACAATATTTACCCAGATTCTTTAATTCTCCCATTTTCTTTTAGTTCCCCTAAATAAGAGTTTTAGCCCAAACTTGGCCCTTTTGTAGCATAACTCTAAAAAGTGTGCTGTCAGGGTACAGGCATGAGAGGCTCAGAGCAGACACTAACTTTGCTTTAATTTAAATGTAAACTAATTACATTAAATTAAAATATACTTTCTGTTATTACTCCATATTTACTAAAGCATGTTCATTTCTTGTAGCATTAAAAATCATAGCTTGGTGGCAAGTTTTGCAGGCATCCTGGGGACCTAAGTTAGAATGTAGTGCCTGTCCTTGATTTTAACCCCAATTGTGACCCACCATAATGAACTCACATACGGGAGTTTACAGGCAAAATCGGAAGCCTTGACAAACTCATAGCAAGGATCAAGATAGAAATGACTACATTCAGCTTTGTTGGTCAAAAAGTTTAGAAACTGTTTCGCTCTTGACCGAGTCGTATTCATGCTGTTTCTCATTTTCATTTAATTTTGATCAAAATGAATGAACATAGTGCAATCCCCATCTGAGTTGCACATGTTCAGTATGTTGATCTATTCTAGATGGCTTTGGGGAAAATTAGTAAAATTTTGTAAATTAGTAAAATGGCTTTGGTCCCAGGCCTGGGGTTGATGTTTATGATTTGCTTAAGGCCTCTATTTTTTTACGTTGATTTTGTTTATTGGATTATCTTAGTCTAGGCCAGTGATGGCGAACTTATGACATGTGTGTCAAAAGTGACATGCCATGATGTTTTGGGTGACACACGAGCATTCACCAACATCCGACAACAACCATTCTCCCAGTCTGAGTTACCAAAGAAACTGAGTTTGTTTTACTCATATTTCATTTTTGTAATTATTTGACGTTTCTTTGCATAATACATAGCACCACCCATGACTGGACTGTATTTTTGTTAAATAAATGAATATGTAAAGAATTGTTTCTCTTCTGTTTGGTGGGGTTGTTGACATGCCAGCAGTCAAGTTATGCATTTTCCACATTTTTAACACACCGAGCCCAAAATGACATTTAAAAGTCTTCCTTTTTTCACAGTCATGTTAATCCTTGTTTTTTTTTTTAAATTGAAATAGTACTTAGACTTGTAATTAGTATTACTATTTTGTTACAAGGATGTCCCACTGAAAGCAGTCCATTTTCTCAGCTTTTTCACTCTTCTTCACTTTACAGTCCTGTCCACTTATTCTCTCAAATTATTTTTCTCAAATCACTAATTTTAGGATAGCATCCAATCAGAGGTCACAGTGATATCAAATTGTCAAGCTACTATTCATTCATTCATTGATTCAGGATAATTCAGAAGGAGGACAGGAAATGGTCTTTCATTCTTTTTATTAACGTAAGAGCCATGTTAGGGAGGTAGCTCACCTTGGGCTCTAATCATACACCTTCCTGAAAGATCTTTATTTTGCTGAACTCATACATGCAAAACGCATTTTTTCATTTTTGCTTAGCCCTTGATAGAAGAGCTATGGTTTCAATTTGTCATGACTGTAGAAAGCTCTTGTTCAAATATCGCTCCATAAGAAAACTCAGGTAAAGGAAGGAGACAGGAATTAGCTCAGTAGAGATGGGAGGGAGGCAGGGAGGGAGGGAGGGAGGGAGGAAGGAAGGAAGGAAGGAAGGAAGGAAGGAAGGAAGGAAGGAAGGAAGGAAGGAAGGAAGGAAGGAAGGAAGGAAGGAAGGAAGGAAGGAAGGAGGAAAGTGCATAGGTCTGAAGAGAGGATAAATCAGAGCACCAAGGACAGATTTCTGAGTTGGATCTGAATCATGACATGCATATTGGGCCATGTGGTGTATACACCAACCTAGAATTGTTGAAGTAGGAAACTAAGAGTTATGAGGTTCTTCCAGACCAGAAATCTGAAGACAGTGAACTCTCCCACATCCACCAGCCACCACTTAAGTTTTATTTTTCTTCAGAGGCCTTTTTCCAGTTAGATCCACCTTCTTGGATTAGGCAGGGAGTTACTGGAGAGCACAACTCTCCAGGAGTAACTTGCAATGTACCGAACCTTTTTTATTGACATCTGGCATCTTCCATTCAATCTTACAGGCTCTAGCTGTACCTTCAGGCTCTTGCTCTTTTATTTAAAGATTTATTGGTTCTTTTATTTAGATTTAGGTTCTGTTATTTTAATCACAATTTGATTGCGTGTTGCTTTTCTGTTGTATGTGTTCTTGCTATGGGATCTCCAAAATAGCTTAGATTTCAGGTTCAGTTCAAATTGATGATGGAGAGTCAGCTAAGACAGATGGTGGGGAGGGAAGCACCCTGTTGTATAGCTTTTCCACTGATCCAGACTTTGCTGCCCTTAAAACAGTGTTTCTCAACCTCAGCGACTTTAAGGTGGGTGGGCTTCAACTCCCAGAACCCCCAGCCAGCATGCTGGCTGGGGAGTTCTGGGAGTTGAAGTCCACCCACCTTAAAGTCACTGAGGTTGAGAAACACTGCCTTAGAGACTGCTCATGTCTTCAGAGGAATCAAATCATGCTTTTGTCTGTTCTGAGGATCACGTAAGAGAAACATTCATTGATGTCTTAAGAATATCTTACTTTGTATGTGAATAATTGGGTCCATTTCTTTCCTTTTTGTGTGTACAACAGGAGGATTGTGCCCAGGCTCTAATGATCCTTGCACAGAAAAGCCTTGTCCAGGAGACATGCAGTGCGTAGGCTACGAAATCAACCAGAGACTGTTCATCTGTCAGTGTCCACCTGGAAAACTTGGAGAATGCTCAGGTAGGCCAATTGCTCTGCTGTTGTATCATTTTGGTCATGTCTTTAAGCCCTGTCAGTCTTTTCTTCTAAACTCTTTTGAGCTCAACATCTCAAAATGACCCATTATTTACTGTATCTAGAAGACTTATACAGCCAGCTATTGTATACAGTGCAGTAATCCTAGGTGACTTACAATAAAGTCAATAAAACAACCCCATAAAAACACTTCATACCCTTTCGACCATGGTGCCATGATAACCCATAGGCCATATTCACTGGCTCATCCCCATCCTTGCCCAGTTCTTGGGGGAGAATTGGGTATTTTACAGCCTTTTGTTTCTTTATATCATATTTAAGAAAGTTTGGACTGATAATTCTATAATTGGTAACAAGGGTTACCAAAAGGCTAAAAACTATGTCTTTGCAAAAAAAATGGAAGAAACATTTGTCCTGACTGTCTAGGATGGCAATAAATATATTAATAAAGGAAAAAAATGTTTCATTATTTTTCAAACTAAAAAATTCCTGGAATAGTGAAGTGTATTAGTAATTCTTAGGAGGAAAAAAGAAACAGAAGGAAAAGGGTAGAATGGATAGGCCTATCTGAGTTGGACTTGAGATGAATCTGACATTAGACGCTTATCTTCTGTCCAGCTGCTGAAGAGGTCTATTGTGTGAGGCCATGGTGTAGAGCTGGTAATCTGGAGATGGTTAAGTAAGTAAGTGGTTCAAAATACTAGACTCATCTAAAAGCTGGCTTAATGAAATGCGTCAGCTCTTACCCTTTGATTTAGCTTTGTATCACAAGGGAGCAATGGTTCCATATAGTCTAAGTTCAATCCATTGTTTAAAACTGAATCATCACATTGAAACTGAAGAAAGATAGACAGTTTTAACAGCCAGAGAGAGAAAGAGAAGACAGATTCTTCTTCATATGGGTTTTTTTTTCCTTTATTTTGAGTGTTTAATATTTCGTTATTTTGCTTTTTAAAAAAAAAATCTGGGGGAATTGTTTTTCTTTCCTTTTCCCCCCTCATTTCATATTTCTTTTCATATAGTAGATTTCTTTTTTAAAGTCTATAGCTTTTATAGCATACTAATATAGTTCTGTTGCTATTTAGTTTATATATACCATTACAAATGCATAACTAAGGTTTTCTAAGAAATGTTAATTGTAATTCTTGAAAAACTTTAATGACACTATATTTTAAAAGAAAGAATACAAGGCTTCAGTGAGCCAGTGGAAATCTATTGGACCATTTCTTCATCTAATCCTGACGAGGCTCAAACTTGCGGGACATGGTGTGACCTGCTACAGTGATGTTCTGGCCAGCCCCTTTGCTTGCAGGCTGCCCAGACCTGCCATGACTCTCAGTGCCTTATACGAGACTTCACAAAATATCCCGGTTTCATTATTATTTGGAATTGCAAAAGCCAGGAGGGTTGGGGACCTACTGGTAGGACATAACATCTGGGCAACAGGCTGTGCCTGGTTTGATAGGCCACAAGTTATATAGGCCTATCACAATGGTATCCTCAGGGAGTTGTGGGGGAAGCAGAGTCACAGTGTTGGAATGCAAGCCTTGCCCGTTTTGATGCGCATCACAGTGTCACATGCACATCAAAAAAGGGTGGAGCTGGCGGCAACATTGCTTTTGTCACTCTGATAAAAACAAGGGCCTGCAGATGTTGCTGGACCACCACATGTGTGCCAAAAGAAAAAATCAATATTTTACTTATTGTCTTGCTTATTCAGTACAGATCGGTATTGTTTCATGCGCAGTAATAATTCTTACTAAGAAAGAACAGTTCCTGCCTTATTAGTGCATTAATCTTCGTTAGCGTGAGGTGTAGATACTACAGGGACAGGTTTTTAAGCTGTCAGAGTTGTGGTTTGTTTTTAAGATTCGTCCTTATCAGTCTTGTTAAACGTGCATCTTCCTTAATTAACTTTCTTTTCCCCCTTGGTGAGGGATAAGATAATCTCCAGTGTTTAGCTTCAGAAGGCATAAAATAAAACACTGTAATCTGTTTTCTAAATGGTTATTTCAGGACACACTTCCCTTAGCTTTGCTGGGAATAGTTACATCAAATACCGGGTTTCTGAAAATAGCAAGAACGAAGAATTCAGATTGGCTCTCCGTCTGCGGACTCTGCAAAGCAACGGAATTATAATGTACACCAGAGCAAATCCCTGTATAATTCTGAAGGTAATTAAAATCAGTTTTATCTTTTCCCCCAGGTTGTGTTTTTTTTTTTTTTTTGATTATATGTTTCTCTCTCTTTAGACCCTATTGGAAATGTGGTTCCTGTTTTAGCAGGAAAAATCCAGCCTTTTCAGTTTTGAGAGTGATAAAGAAAGAAACCACAGTTTTAGCAGCAATGATGGAAATGCCTTGTTTCTCTGAATTGCATTTCTATTGAAATAAGCTCCCGGATGAGTAAAAGGGCAACAGCAAGACAGAATAACTTATTTTGTACCTTACTAGCAGTATCTGCCAAAGCCAGGGGTTTGGAAGAATTTTTGGAAATGGATTTTGCTGCAGGTAGATTTGGGCTTTTCATTCTAATGGACCGGTGATGCAGTGAATAATACAAAAATGAAGTCTGGCTTCTGTTCTTCCCAAGGAAAAAAGCCATCTCACTTTTGGAAAAATATGAGATGGCCAGATTTCTTGGCCATTTCTTTCTTTTCGCAGCCAAAATACTCTTCATGCTAATAGCAGCACTAGGATCTCATCCTTTGTGTAATGACCATGTAATTAGTCTTTTTATGTATAGGATTTTTTGTATACAGTCTGACTTTTTAACTAATGAATGTGGGTATTTATATTTTTAACCGTTTTCAGGTTTTACTTTAATTGTGAGCCATCCAGAGTCATCCTCTAGGGGAGATGGGCAGCATACAAATGTAACAAATAAATAAATAATTGTTTAACGGGTTTGGCTGCCTGGTCAGTTCAGCAAGGGCCACAGTGCAGAAGTAGCTTCTAGGAACCCCTGCATTGCTAGGAGCATGCAGAAGGTGGGGTTGCTACTGACTGACTGACTGACTGACTGACTGACTGACTGACTGACTGACTGACTGATACCCAGACCTCTGTCTAATTGGGGTCTTGGCCCTTTGATATGCAAGATATGTAAAAATGACCCCTCTCTCTAAACCCCACTTCAGAGAATTAGAAACCACAGCAGGACAGGGGGGAGAAGTAGAGTGCTTCTGTGTGGGATAGACTGAAGTCGCTTTTTAACAACTATTGCAGTACATGTTTTAAAACTAGGATATAGAACGTGCCTTTTATGCAGAAAATCTGAGTTTAAGTCCTTGGTCTCTCCAGTTTCATAAGGATCAGGTAATAAATGATGTGAATGATTTAGACCAGTGTTTCTCAACCTTGGCAACTTTAAGTTGCGTGGACTTCAACTCCCAGAATTCCCCAGCCAGCATGTGGGAGCTGAAGTGCACACATCTTAAAGTTGCCAAGGTTGAGAAACGCTGATGTAGACCATCTGAGGAAGAGACTAATAGAGTCCCCAAGTAGTCTATGCTGAGCTAAAGGAACAAGTAGTCCAACTTGGTATAAAGGAATTTGATATACTCTGATGCTAACCTCCTTTGAGGGTTTTGGAAGGCAGAGATCTATAAGGGCTTATTTTTTAAAAACAGCAGTTTCAGATCATGTGATACAGATAACAATTTGCATGATGTGTCCTAATTCACAAATACCACCAATCGTAATGTGGTTGGTCTATTTATGGCTGAGTATGATGTTTGAAACCACCATTGTGGTTTAGTGTGATGGGTCAACTACACTACTATGGTCGAACCATGATTAAAATGCCTGGTTATTTATCACGCATGAACTAGGTTTGGGTTAATTCAGAGTCAGCCCATGCTGATGTTGAATGTTGTATTGTTACTCCTATCATCTGTATCCTCAGTATCACAGGGACTGAAGCTGTTTAAACATTTTGCCCAAATATAAATGTGCCTTCCAGGAAAAGAAGCATTGACATTTCCCGGCTGCTAAAACTTACTCCAATTAAGAGACCTTCTTGCATCTGTTCTGGCAGAGACTCAGAGCTGACTCAAACACTCTTTGGGCCACGTGGTACAGCCCCACCTGGTGGAGTGCTAATTTGCTACCACAGTGGGGTCAACTTCCTCCAGCGTATGGTTTAGTTCAACTCAAGCCTATTTGCTGTAGCCACAGGCTAAAACAAAAGCAACATTCAACAAAAAGCAAAGCCAAAATAGTCACAGCAGCTATTGCAAAGTACAGAGCAGGCTCCTAATTCTCACTCCGTTTGCTCCGGGCACTTTTCTTCCTTCCACTCATTTCTAGAGAAAAGCATCTGGAGCAATAAACCAAAAGTGTAATTTTCAGCAACCCCATTATTACGTGGGTATGCATTCCAGGTCTCTGCTCATTTATCCTAACTTTAAGGACCAAGCTATTGCAGCACACTGAATTTCCCACTTGTAGAGCAAAGTAGAGCATGGTCGGATATTAAAAAAGGGTAGATTATGGCTTTCTTCCCACATGCCTACTTTTGTTCTCCCCATGAGCAGATGGCCTCTGCAAACCTAGCTCATTCAGAAAAGTACCCTTCGGTGGCTTTTTTGGCTTTGCTTTTCTGATCAGCAAAATCACTCAGATGTTGGGGGCGAGGGGAGAGAGTTCTTATTATGCATACATTTTGACTGAGTTCACACAATGTTGGATAGTTTGTTATTTCACATGTCGTAGGAACCCAGCTACTTTCTTAGCATCTTGTGGGAACCAGGCTATTGCATTGCATTGCATTATATGTTGTTTGGGCACTTCACTTTATGTGAGCATAGCAGTTGTGTTGAGTAAACGAGGGTTTAAGATTTAGCACATGAATTATTTTGAAATCAGAACATCCATGCCACCGTACTACATGTTCTCTCACTAAGCTGGTTCCATATTTCATCATCTGGAATTTCTGCCATTTCATTTGCCTTAGCCTTTCTCATCTTTCTCTGACATACCCGGGTTGAGGGCAACCTAGCAAGTTACAAAGCATAGGGCAATGCCTTAAAGCAAACCAGACTTTAGCTCCATCTTGTCCAAGATTGTAGATGCTGACTAACAACAATCCAGTAAGAATTTCTCCAACCCTATTTGAAGGTGCCAGGATTTAAACCTGGAACTCTATGCAAGGCAGGAGCTCTTTCATTGAACCAGAGGGTTAGCCAAGAAGGGTGTCATAAGAGGTCGATGGTGTCTTTTTCTGATGTCTAAAGCTCACACATAACTCTACTCTCTTTGCTAATCATAAGGGGTTCGCTTTGCTAATCATAAGGGGTTTGCTAATCATAAAGGGTTGAGAAACCAGTGAGCAGTCCAATGCTCTGGTGAAAGTTGAGTTCAAACTCAGTTATCCTGTAGGTCCTGTGTGTTCTGGTAAGAGATGGCGAAGGATTCCAGCCAGCAGGGGAAACCAAGATAGCTAGAAGCATTGTTTCTGTGAAGAGACTAGTTTTGGGTTGCTAGACCCCAGAATTGTACTTCCTGGTGGAAAGAGCTAAGGGAGTACTGAAGAACGTTTAAGATTCTCCTACTGGATACTCAGATTTGATTCATGTTCTCCAGAATTTTTGACTTTCTGGATGGAACTTATGCTGACTGTGTAGTGAGGTAGGGACAGAAATCAAACATATCACAAGTTTCCTCCCTTCCTTCCTTCCTTCCTTCCTCCCTCCCTCCCTCCCTCCCTCCCTCCCTCCCTCCCTCCCTCCCTCCCTCCCTTCCTTCCTTCCTTCCTTCCTTCCTTCCTTCCTTCCTTCCTTCCTTCCTTCCTTCCTTCCCCTCCTCCTCCTCCTCCTCCTCATTATCATCATCATCATCATGCCTTTATTATTTTTTATAAATAACTCAGGGCGGTGAACATACCTAATACTCCTTCCTTCTCCTATGTTCCCCACAACAATAACAACAACCCTGTGAAGTGAGTTGGGCTGAGAGAGAGGGACTGGCCCAAAGTCACCCAGGCCCTTTCATGGCCTAAGGTGGGACTAGAACTCACAGTCTCCTGGATTTTAGGCCAACACCTTAACCACTACACCACTCTAACCACTGATAGGATCTGGTCAGGTTATTCATTCATTCATTCATTCATAGACTTATCCCCACCCATCTCCCCACAATGGGGGACTCTGGGCGGTTTACATCAAGTTAAAACAATAAATACATGATAAAAATTATACAAAGACAAAGACATCTACACAGATGGAAAGAAGAGAAGAAAATCCAAGAGGCTGATGGAAGCCGCACTAGGCCTCTAGGGGGCTAGCCAACCCCTCATCTGATTACCTCCCTCCCCACCACAGGCCAGATGGCAGAGCCAGGTCTTCAAGTCCCTCCGAAAGGCCGGGAGTGAGGGGACCAATTTCACCTCCGGGGGCAAGATGTTCCAAAGGGCGGGGGCTACAGCAGAGAAGGCCCGCCTTCTGGACCCCACTAGTTGGAGTTCTTTTGCCGAGGGGGTCCGGAGCATGCCCTCTCTAATACTGTGGTAATAAGTATATTGGTCAATATATACTGTATAAGTATATCTGGTCAGATAATAAGTACTGTATATTTACATATTCAGTAAAATTCAATACAGATGAGTGTGGGGTTGTCATCTGTTACACCAATCAAGCCTTGCTTGAAACATTCATTGCTGAAACAGCAGAAAGCCTTGGAAGTGATCCCAGTGTGGCAGGAGCTGTAGGAAGTAATATTTTAATAAATCTACCATTTTGCTCAAATGAACCTGAAATGTAATCCTCCTAACTAAATATTCCCTTGGATGGGTGGGTAGCCAGTCTTTTGCATTCAGGAACTGTGACTGCAAGTCTAGGAAAATCCCTAAAGGACCATTTGATGGTTTTATTACCTGTGCTGATACGCAGATATGGTTGACATCCAAGCACCTTTGCTAGGCTAATATTCTAAAATGATTTATTAGAGCCATTCATCTCATTCTGCCTATTTGGTGAAGCAATGAAAGTGCACCAATTTGTGTATTAAAGTTCCTTCCTGCCTTCCTTCCTGGCCAATTTAATGACTGTGTGTAGGTGTGCGTAGGTGCATGTATGTCTATATGAATTATTGATTGGGGAGTTTTAATTTATGGTTTGGATTTACTGCACGTGTCATTCTGAGACCTTAGGCTAAAAAACAGGGATATGGAGCTTGGTTCAAGGAGAAGTGACACAGGAGTGGAACAGCTGCGCTCCCCAAAGTAAATGTGGTGGGACAAGATGGCAAGATGGTGGACAGAAAGTTGCGGTAGGAGCCCCACTCCTTCTGGACAGGGGTAGATCACACCCACACATACCCTGTGGATACTGCTAGCCAGAGCCAAGGAAAAAGAAACCCATTTGCTTACATTTAACATTGCCGATGTTATTACTCCCAGAATATTTAACCATTCTCCTTCGCTGTCATAATAACCATTACAATTCCCTAGCAACTTTTGGAAGGGATTTGGAGGAGCACACCTAAACTTTTCAGCATCTGGATGTGGCTTTGGGGCCTCGGTCTGTGCACTCCTGCTGTTTGGGTACTGTAGAAGTAGTAGTCCTGGCCTCCAGTGGTACTCTCTCCCCAAAGTTTGGGACCTGAACCCCTGAGTGGAAATGTGCTAAATCCTTAAAAATTTAATTTAATTTATTCAATTTAGGCCAAACTCCAAACCAACTCTGGGCAGTATACAATCAACCTAACGGAATAAAAATAGACTGTAATAATTATGAAAGAAATAAACAACAAGAATCAGTGGCCAGTCTGGCCACCACATCCACATACAGTCTGGCAGGGGCTCTAAGGCTTTCAGAATGCCATCAGGGTGGGAGCCACACGGATCTCAGGGGGAATCTCATTCTAGAAAGTAGGCATTGCGATAGAGAAAGCGCACCTCCTGGGTCTCAATAGATGACACTGCTTAACTGAAGGAACCTGGAGTGCACCAACCTCGGATCATTTGAACGTTGATACCCTGGGAGATAAGAGGTCCCTCAGGTTACCAGGCTCTATGCCATGTAGGGCTCTAAGAGTCATAACAAGCATCTTGAATTGTACCTGGAAGCATACTAGTAACCAGTCCAGCTTGCAGAGCAAAGTTGTCACACGGGTATGCCAAGACATGCCATCATGCCTGTGCCACTGCATTCTGGACCAGTGGAAGCTTCCAAGCCCCATGTAGAATGCATTGCAATAGTTTGACTATTGGACACTTCGGTTGCTACAAAATGTAGAAACTTGGCTATTTACCAATGCAAAGTAGAAGGATTGCATGATGCTTGTGTTGAAAATCCTACAGTGGTTGCCAGCTGTTTTCTGCACTTAAAGTGTTGGTTTAACGTTTAAAGCCCTAAATGATTTCAGTCCTGACTATTTGTGAGACCACCCCCTGCAGACTTCTAAGGATGCTCCCCTTGTGAGAAGCTGGCACACACTCCTCCTCTCTCTGCCAGGAGCATCTGCAGGAGGGGCTCCAAAAAGTCGAGATGGCTTGCTCAATGGCAGAGTCAAAGCCTTGTCCCTTTTTTATACGCATCACAAATGTGATGCAGGTAAAAGAGGGGACAGAACTTCAGTCACACAGTCATGACTGACATCTAGACATTTTGGATGCGCACCCCTCCAGGGGCGCTGCTGCTCTCTTCCTTTAAAACATCTAAAAACATGGATCTTGTTCACCAGCTGTTTAGCAGACAGTGACTTTTTAATTCATATTGTAATGAATAGTGTAGAAAGGCGGGGGAGGGAGGGAGGAAGGGAGGGAGGGAGGGAGGAAGGAAGGAAGGAAGGAAGGAAGGAAGGAAGGAAGGAAGGAAGGAAGGAAGGAAGGAAGGAAGGAAGGAAGGAAGGAAGGAAGGAAGGAAGGAAGGTTACTGATTTCTCCCTGTAATCCCAACATGCTCAAAGTTTTCTGGCCATTATAGCTAAAATCAACAGGAGTATTTGAAGATAGTCAGTACAACTCAGTCCAGATAAGTTTCCAGATTATTTGATTATTTATTAACTTGTCATTTCTGTATCTCCTTTTGTTCAGGAGCTTATGGTGGTGTGCATAATAGTCAGTAAGCCTGTATGGCTGAGAATGGACTTGAAGAATGGACTTGTCCCAGCCCTAGTCCAATTCTGTTGCCACTTGACTACCTGACTTATCATAACTGCCTCTAAAGAAGCCAGCATTGCAAGGTGTAGAATTCTTCTCCAGCTCAGGTTCAGATTCAAACTAGAGAAAAATACCTTCTCATAAATCAAGGACAGGCTTTCCATAATATCACTCCCCCAGAACAAGAATCCTTACTTTAAAAACACATGGTTGTGTAGACATTGTCACTTGAGAGTTAGAAATGTACGAAGGAATGTTGGGTCAGTATGGAAATTTAAAAAATCAATCCAATTTGGAGAAATAATCTCTTCTTGTTCAGCAATAATTAATAATCAACTCCTTGTGCGGTTTTTTGGATGGACTCCACCTGGTGTCCTATTATGTACACGGTGAACTATTGATTCACCATGTACTATGTTGTAAAATAACAAAGACAGTATTCAGTAACCATTTTAACTTTGCAACAGTAAAATTTTAGCAGGATTATTATAGAAATTCTATAGAAGAAAATAGAAAGAGGAATCAGGGTGGGAAAACCATTTGCTTTTGGTTTGTGTATTTCTAAGAATGATAAACAGAAATGCACGTCCTATTTTGCACTCAAAACGGAAGCATTACTGGGGAAATACTGTATATGCGTCAAATAACTCACATTTGTAAATGCATCCTTGGCGTTTCATTTAGGTAGACTTAAAAGCATATGAAATCTGTAGAGATATACGATGCACTTAGCCAACCTTGGCTGATCTGGAAAAACCTAAGAGTTATACCTGGTTTATAATTGGTTGGGAGACCACAAGGAAATCTCACAGCTATAGATTAGACCGGGAAGCTGAAAGAACATCTCAGAAGAAGGCAAAGTTGCAGAAGTTGCCAAGAAAACAATATGGCTATGCAGTCATCAGGAATCAAGCTCAGCTGAAAAGAAACTTTATCTGCTTTCAGCATGAAATAGACTTTCTGGACATTTTCTGTATAAAGCATGCAGGAGAGTTGATAGTGATACTAAAATCCTGGTCGTAACAGTTGCTCCGACTGTATTTCACAATTTACTGCTTTCCATTAGATTTTACAGTTAAACGGGTACCATGAAAACCCTGTTTCCCCTTCAGAGCTGTATTTTTGCCACTTTTGGACATGGGGGAGAGAAACACTCCCTCTTTTAACAAAGTCACAGGGTAGCTACAGTATTTGTGTTCCTACATTTAAGCTTTTTAAAAAATGTTAAACCTTAGTTTACCTGACCTCAGTGCAAGGGTCTTCATATGCAGTGAATTAAACTTCCCTGGTAGGGTATGTGATAACATCATTGCATAAATGTTGCATTTTCCCTGTGACACAGAGTACATCACTTGTGTCCATTTACATAATCTGCATAATGATCAGGCAAATCCTGTAATTTGTATTATTTGCATAATAACTTCATTCAAATGACATACATTGTCTCAATAAACTTTCGTATTTAACAGACATTCTTGAATAACAGACAGTCCCTCTCCCATTAGTCCATTAAAACAAGATTTCATTGTGATTTTCTTGAGTGTGTTGCCACGGGGCTGTTTATAGATATAGATATGGATATATATAAATTTTATTAAGGATTTTAACAATAATAAAAGTTAATAAAAACTGAAATCAGAAAGAGAAAAGAATAGAAAAAAGGAAGAAAAAAGTGCAGATAAGAATGGGGAAAAGGAAAAAGGAAAAAAAGTAATATTTAAAGAAGTGACTTCCGGTTTTCATCATAACAAGTACAAACTTCTTATTTCTCCACCCATAAAAGGTTACATACATGGATTACTTCTTTCCATAACCCATCCCTTATCCATTTGCAAATCCATGAATCATTAAGTTTCTATCCAGCTGTCAGCAAAAAGTCCATAAAGGATTCCCAGAATTTCATAAAGATATGTCTTATTTTAACCCTGATCAAACAAATCAACTTTCTATTCCTTCCTTTTGCTTCTAACAATCTTAGTCCTTAATTCATTCAGATGCTGTCAAAGGATTTGATCTCCCTTTGATTTTTCTTTCCCATCTCAAAGGTTTCTTCAAGTTATTAACAACCCTCCTTTGTAAATCCAGTAAAAAGTCATTATCCAGGTCATTCTCTTGGCTTATCATTTGTATTTCTATTACGACTGTCATCTCTGTCTTTTAATCCAGAATTTCTTTATTTTCCAGTAGTTCTGCATCAGGTAATATTTGTTTATCCCCTTCATCCTGTCGTCTTCCAAAATGTTCTCTTTCACATCTTTCATTTCTTCTTTAAAATCTTTTGCAAATAATACATCCATATAAGCAAACATTGTTGCTGACACTGTAGCTACCAGTGTATTGTCGAAGGCTTTCATGGCCGGCATACGATGGCTGGTGTGGGTCTTCCGGGCTGTGTGGCCGTGTTCTGGAAGTTTTGTTTCCTAACATTTCGCCAGCACCTGTGACCGGCATCTTCAGAGTGCAGGAGCACAGACAGGAGCAGTTCTCTCTGTGCCCAACTGCTCCTGTCTGTGCTCCTGCCCTCTGAAGATGCCGGTCACAGGTGCTGGCGAAACGTTAGGAAACAAAACTTCCAGAACACGGCCACACAGCCCGGAAGACCCACACCAGCCACTGTAGCTACCACTTTCTGACCCCATTCTTCATAAATCTCCTGAAATGTCTCCAATGCCATAGCACTGTCTGTCATTTTATAGGTCCCATGAAAGACAGGCTGTTCTCTCTTTTTTGTCCTTCCATTTTTCTCCTGCCTGAAATCTTTAGTCCCCTCTAGTATTTCATTTCTAAAACTGCAAAATCTGAGTTTTCTATTGTTTATTTTTCAATAGACTAAACAATTTATATTCCCACAAAAATTCTGTTTTGTTTATTTTATTATTTCCCAAATCTTTTAACAAAAATCCTAATGCTCCAAAGTTGTCTGGTCCCTTAATTTGTTTGTAACTTTCTTAGATTTAGTTCTTATTAAGCTTTTTGCATTTACTTCCATTTCTTTACATTCTTTAGGCTGTTAGCTAATTTGTCTTTTTATTTATTTTTTATTTTATTTATTTATTGTTAAAATTGTATGCTGCCCATCTCCCCCAGAGGTTATCAAAGGTTAACTCACCAGGTGGTTTTTCAAACTCTTTGCTTCAAAGATCTCTTTCAACTTTAAAGTAATTACATTTCAAAGAAGGTGAGGCTTAACAAACCTAGTGCCCTTAAAAGGCTCCACCGCAGTTGAGAGCTTGATGGCTTCCATCATCTCCTGGCCCTCAGACCCACGGGAATCCACTGTCCTGCAGTTTCCTCACGAGGAGCTGTTGTCCAGAGTACAAAAGGGCGATCTCTCACCTTCTCTTTTATCTGGAGAGATTCCATTAGACTGGGCTTGTCGCTGGTCTGTCGGTCCTGGCCACACCGTCTCTGCTTCTTCGGAGATGTCTAGTTTGCGATTTCCTCACTCGGAAGTCAAAATCTCCTTCACCATTGGGCTGTTTTAAGAACATAAGAACATAAGCATTGCCCTGCTGGATCAGACCCCTGGCCCATCTAGTCCAGCAGTCTGTTGTCACATGGCCAGCCAACATGCACAAGGAGGCCCGCTATCTCCCAGCAGTTGGCCTTCTGAGGCAATCCCACTGCCATCAAGGCTAATTTTTCTCATGCCAAAGGAAATACATCGCAGTGTAAGGTTTTCTACTGGGCCATCAAGGACCTGGGGGATTCCTGAGTTTTGATTTGCAGACCATGTTCCTCCTAAGGGAGAGAACAGAATGTTTGGCATCCCCTCCCCTCCAAATTAAAGGCATGTTTCCTAGCACAGATAAGGAAAGAACGATCTTTGGAAGTACACATTACTAACATCCTAGGGCAAAGGGTGCTATCATGCAGAAGACTTGCTCCCATGTTTCAGCCATCTACGCTTCTCTAGGACGTGGAGCAGCCCGTGTACCCATGAACTGAGAAGCATGGGGAATCATGTGAAAGGCAACACCCCATTTAATGCTTGAAAAATAATAAGCAAACCTTTGGATTGATTCAGATGTAAACCAGGGAGCAAAGCTTATATTGTCAGTTGTCTGGCAAGACACTGTATGTGACTTCAGCTTGGTAAAATGAGAGTTTAAATGAACTGGAAGAGTTCAGAATGCTAGGGCAGTGCTAGCTCTACTGTTACAGGCTCTGTTTTCCTGACATTTCATTTTCTATTTGCAGATTGTGGATGGTAAACTGTGGTTCCAGTTGGACTGTGGCACTGGCCCGGGCATCCTGGGAATTTCAGGCAGGACGGTTAATGATGGGAGTTGGCATTCCGTCTTCCTTGAGTTGAACCGGAATTTCACCAGCCTCTCTCTTGACGACAGCTACGTGGAGAGGCGCAAAGCCCCCCTTTATTTCCAGACACTCAGCACTGATAGCTCAGTTTATTTTGGAGCCCAGGTACAGGTGGATAATGTCCGAAGCTTAACAGACAAGAGGTCCACCCAGGTCTTGAGCGGCTTTCAAGGCTGTTTGGACTCCATCATCCTCAATAACAACGAGTTGCCCCTCCAGAACAAACGCAGCAGCTTTGCAGAAGTGGTGGGACTAACAGAACTGAAGCTTGGTTGTGTGCTGTACCCTGATGCCTGTGAACGCAATCCTTGTCAGAACGGAGGAACTTGTATCAGTGTGCCATCTGGTGGTGAATATTCTCATATTGTACTTGGGATTTTTCAGGGCGGGGGGTGAGCTGGGTTGTGGCTTCAGCTTCTCATGCCAACCCTCAGTCCATTTGTCGATTGATTTTGAGCTGCAGGGAGAGATTGGAAACATCCTGCATTTCTTTCTGCGTAGCATTAATTCACAGAGCCGTCAATTTAATAATATACTCCATTTGTCTTCGGTCAGACATATTGACTCCCTGTGCGTTGGGCAGCATTCCCCAAATTCACAATAATTCTTTGCACTTTTTTTTTTTGCACTCTTAATTGGTCTGAGTGCCCCTAAATCACTCTTTCTCTTGATGATTGATTGGGGTTCTGCGCTGCAATAAATCATTCCAGTGATCTCCTAACCTGTCCAAGATGCTGTGCTGTGGACCATCCATTTGGGGGGGTGATGATGATGATGATCACAGGGACAATGATTTGGTTCTCTGATTTGAGGACAAATCTATTGATCACAGAGTCTAACCCTCTTCCTACTGCTACTTTCTCCTGTTCCTTGGTGAGATTATACACAAATGCTGAAGTATCATGGGGAGCAATAATTTCCTTTTATCCTGAACCTGTTCTGTTGTTCAGATCTCACCTTGAATAACATCCTATGAAGAGAGATAAAATATTTAGCCTGGAGAAGGGAAGACTGATGGGGAGTATGAAACTGTAGAGAGTTAGGAAGATGGAATATTACTTGATGGAAGTATGCAAGAACCATTTCCTAGGGGAAAGGGGCTGAAATGTTTTTAAGTTCAGAGCAACCAGATAGCATTTGGAAGGGGCTCAGGCAGACATCTTATACTCAATGGAGTATAAGGAGGAGGTACAACACAATCAGACTTGCAAGATTCTGTTTTTATAGCCAATCACAGTAACAATAGTTTTAATCGTCCTGTAGAGTTGATTTCCTGGTCTGATCCCTAACCCTTTCTTCAAATACCTAAAAGAATGTCACACAGAAGAATATCAAAACCTGTTGCCTCTCATCTCAGAGGGCAGGACACAGAACAGCGGATTACAGGAAGACAAAGGCCCATTGAATCCTAGAGAATATTTCCTACTATAAGAATAGTTCAACAGTGAAGCCAATTATCCAATTTTGTGGTGGCCTCTTCCTCATTATATACATTCAGGTGGAGACTAGATAGCATCTTTCAGGAGGTACTTTATTACACTAAGCAGGAGTTTGAGTGGACCTTTCCAAATCTGTGGTTTTATGATTTTTGAAAGTCCCTTAACCCCCTTTTTATGATCTTTGAGGAGTGATTTGATTCATATCAGGACAGATTTTTAGAGCCACCCGCTCCCTAAGGTACATTATAGTCCATTCCTTGTTTACTCCAAGCCACCTTAATATTGGAATTCATGTAGATTTGTACCATGTCCCTGTTGCATATACAACATGGAACATAGAAGAACAGTCCAATGGTTGGGTGGGTCCTTGCTGAAAGTATGTGCCTCCACTTGTATTTGAAGCTCATGCAAATAATTTTGCATCTAATTCTACTGAAACAACTTTGTGGCTCTCTCCTTGGGAAAAAAAATGAAATGGTATTCTACTGGATAAGTTGCTTTGTGGTTAATCCCACCTGCTAGAAATGAATTCTTGGTGGAAAATGCTACAGGCTATCCATGTAGATAACCTAATACTGTACATACATGTATGCGTGCATATCATACCAATGAATATATTGTAACCCATTCTACTATTTTTCCCACTGTATGGCCATCCTGCACCATCCCAGTCCTACCTTTTCGCTTGTCTCATTTGTCCATTCAGGCTTCTTTGCAGCCTTCGTATTAATACTGACTGTCTCCTAGATGACTTCAGTCTTATGGGATATGAGCTGAAGGACGTGCTTGGCCGAAAAAAAAAAAATGATAGAGTCCAGAAACCTGAACACTAAAGCATTAGCACACTTGATATGCAACATCAGGACGTATGTCCATGCAAAGTTGTATGTGTAAGAGTTTTTCATTTGCAAATGTAAAGTCTGGGCGGATGAATGCTTCTGATCCAGCAAGGAAAGCAGGATCATCATTCAAAAGATGCAGAAGCTTTTATGAAAATAGCTAAATACAATTATTTATGTTTCTGAGTAATAAAGATAAAGCCAGTGCCTAACTTTCACTTGGCGTATTATAAATTAGTGCAAGCGTTCCCCACATAAATAAGCAAAGTAAAAGGGAAGCTATCTCGTCTGCTATCGATCTTGCTGGACTCTGTTTATAGGAATGCTCAGCAAATAGCATGATGTTCAAATTGAAACCTTTCTACCAAATCACTTTAAGCTAATTGTCCTTTTACTCCATCCCTCGACGGATTGAATGCCTCACATTTACGTTGGCTGCTGGAAGGAAAGAACATCTTCAAATTAGGGTTCATTTTATTAGGAGAGACACACAAGCAGTTCCCATCCGAATGTCTTGCTGCTCCATTTTATGTTCTAATGCTAGTTAGCCTGCCCTACGTTACTGCTGCTGTCGGAGAGTAAGTGCCCCAAGGGGGTAGTTCAGCGTCCTTACTCGCATTTTGCTCTATGTCTTGTGCGTGTCTCTCTCTGTTGTCTCTTGTTAGGAAATCTATTTCCTTGGGCTTTTATTTCACGGTCTCAGCAGCGTATGTAAATAAAGGACTGTAATGGTGCCATAATTCTAAAGCAGCAGCCCTTAACAATATATCAGCCCATCTATAAGACAATCAGCTGCCTCACCAGTACAAGACTTCCTTTTCTTTCCCCCCTCCCAAACAAAATAATTTATTAACCCAAGCAGTCCTCTGTATATAAAAAGGGTATATACAATTAAACTGAGTTCAACAGAAGGCCTTATATTATGTCAAATCATAGATCAACACGTTGGCTGAAAGAACTGGCTGTAGTTGGAACAGGTCTTTTCACACATTACTTGGTGACTGCCAGCTGGGTCACCCACTGAGAGTGCTTTGGACAAGGAACAAAGCTAACTGTGGGCCAAAGAGTCTGTTTCCAGGTATGCGTCCCATTGTAATTTGCAACTAAAATCCATGTGACAGTGTACATTTCAGTAGGCAATTTTAAATGTAGTTTTTCCTCAAAATATGCATCTCTGAATAGTTTTTGCCCCAAATCCTTAGGTTGTTACTTTTTAAGCAAGAATGCATAAGAATGTTTGGGAAGGCATTTGGTAATTAATGCCATTCCAAGGCATTTCGGTCAGATCAGCAGGAATTTTCAGAGATCAGTAGGAATTTTCAGGGATCCCTAAGTCTTAATCATCCCTGATTTCTCTGTGGACGTGTATCCAGAATACACACATTTATGAACTCCAGTTTACTTTTATTTCTCCTTCCATTTTTAATTCAGTACATGCAACCCATCTTGGATGGATGGATCGATCCCCTCTCACCTCTATGGGTGGTATGTGTCTTCCTCAATCTCAGGTCCTCTACCAGAGGCCTGGGAGTTTGAGGGTTCTGCACAGTATCTGAGCTGTTCCTAGCCCTGCACTCTTCTGGACGGAGAGCTCTGATGTTGTTCCCGGGATCTGTTGGAGCCACTCTCCCAGCTTAGGAGTCACAGCCCCGAGTGTTCCTACAGTCATCCTCCTGGCACCACTTTGTCTTTACTTTCCACATCCTTTCTAGTTCTTCCTTCAGGCCCTGATACTTCTCCAGCTTCTCATACTCCTTCTTCTGATGTTGCTGTCACTTGGCACCACTACATCTATCACCACCACCACCAATTTGTGTGTGTGTGTGTGTGTGTGTAATTTTGATTGAAAGTTTTAACAACAATAATAACTAATAGAAACTAAAATAGAATGAAAAAAGAAAGAGAAAGGGAGAGAAAAAAAGAAAAAGCTAAAAGGAAGGAAGGAAGGAAGGAAGGAAGGAAGGAAGGAAGGAAGGAAGGAAGAAAGAAAGAAAGGAAAGAAAGAAATAAAGAAAGAAAGAAAGAAAGAAAGAAAGAAAGAAAGAAAGAAAGAAAGAAAGAAAGAAAGAGAGAAAGAAAGAAAGAAAGAAAGAAAGAAAGAGAGAAAGAAGATATAAAGAAGTGGCTTCCGATCTTCACAGTAGTTATAAATGCAATTATATTTCAACCTCTGTCTCAAAAGTTACATCATAACTCTCTTCTTTCTATAATCTATCCTGTCTAATCATCAAAACCATAAATAAAGTCTAATGTATGAACTACCCACAAAATAAACTCCAGGAACCAAAATCATTGATTAACTTCAGCAGGGCAAGGAAGTTTCCATTCCTTTCAGAAAATACTTGCATTTGGAATCTAAATTAAATAAGTTTCAGTCCCAGGAGATGAGTTGTCGATCTCAGAAACCATTGGCTGCTCAGTTTTTTTGAAAAAGAGAGACATAATAATTGACATCCTGATGGCACCATCCCATTTATTCTGGTTATTGTTAGCAGGTAGATCACTGGAATAAGTTCTGTGTGATGTAGCAATTGGTCCCTGATTACTATCTTTAATACCTACAATTCAAAAGAATCAGCATCTTTGGAAGCTCATTAAAATAGAAATGTAAAAACTGGCTGCAGTTAAACAGCCTTTTACCAGAGATGCCAAACATTTTTCTATCACTACCTGAAAAAAATGATGATAGAAAAGTTGCCAGTTGCCCCCAGTTGCACGTGTTCCTTTTGGCATGTTAACAATGCACAGCACCGAACGTAGAAATAGCAATAAAAATGATGGGTGGTGCTGAAGCTGTTGCTGGGTACAGTTGCAACTGAGGATTAAATCTGCATCCTCATCTTCTTCCATACCTGTGAAATTGAACGTACCATGAAACAGGGTGTGAATTCAAATTTAAAGGGCCTCGCTTTTGCTTCTTTTCATCTCGTATCAAGACGCAGGCGTTCTCCAAAACTTTCGAACATCCTTGCAGCCTGTCTGTTCCATGCAACGTATAGGACAAGTACTGAACTTAGTCATCCAGCCAAATAAGAGGTCCAAGAGAAGCTTCATAGGTCTCCAGCACTGTGCTTCCTCACACTGCGTAGGCTTTAGGGAGGTAACTTAGCTGATTGGAAGAACCTTTTTCATAAGTACGGCAACACTTCTGCAATGTTTAGAATCCGTACTTCTTATGGCTTTGATTTTCTTTCATATTAAAGCCTTTATAGAGCCTTCAGACTTTTCAATAAACCAAAAAAGGTCACGATCCACAATCTGTGCTTGACTGATGTAAGATTTGTAATCCAGGGATATCCCTAAATTGGCCACCAGAGGGTGATAAAATACCACTTTATCTCTGCTAACTTTCCCAATGCAAATTCCCTATTTGAAGAATTATAGTTTCATTTATCCCTTAAATTTATACTTATCCTTCCAATTCTCCTTCTCTATCTCCTCCTAACTTAGGTTACCAGTGCAGCTGCCTTTCTCAGTTCACTGGGCGAAACTGTGAATCAGAGATCACAGCCTGCTTTCCAAATCCTTGCCACAATGGAGGATCCTGTGACCCCATCGGCAGTGCCTTCATCTGCACCTGTAAGAGTGGATTAACTGGAGTGACGTAAGTAAAGTCATCCTGGGAAGACCTTGTTAGGGTGCCAGAGGTCCTCCGAGGTTTTGGACATAGCATCACTAATTTGCAGCATAATATAGCAAAAAAAAAAGAACTTTGGGGAGCTAATTCCACTGATGATACAAAGTTATGGTAACCGTGAGGTTATACAGTAATAATTGGAGGACACACAATGCTACAGAAGTTAAATCAGTTATTTTTTCAAAGCGTTGGTGAGAAACAGCTATGATTTGCATCTGTCCTCTCACTTTCTCCATGCTGAAATCAAGGTAGCAAGCATAGGATTGGCAGGTAGTCAACCATCCATGGGAACACTGAGATCTGCACTGACCTTCAGACTGAGTTCTTGGACATGTAACTGAAGTCCACCTTAAGCTATTCTGAATTTTCTCTGTCCTTATGTATGGAGGCAGCCACTCCTTGCAGCTTATCACTGAATTATAGCTTTTAAGTGAGATGTTCTTAGACAACCATTGACTGCTTGATCCCACCGAGGCTGGATATTAGATCTTCTCAGACAGGAAAAAATTTAAGAGGGTTTTTTTCCTAGCTGTGCCTTGCTTAAGCAACAAGATCTTTCCGAGCTCTGACATATTTCAATATCCTTAATTGTTCTTCATCTAGATATGTAACCTATCCCATGATTGACTGGCCATCCTGTGTTAGCAATTTCAGACAGGCAGCAGATAGGCAGTTACTGAACTGTATAGTTCAGGTAATTCCTGGGTGTATTGTTCCTTATGGAGTTGTTTTAATTTTATCCCTTCAACCTTAATCTGTATTGAATTATTGGGTTGCATTGAACAAAGGCAAGCATATAGTAAGCCACATTAGAGAGTGGTTTGGTGGTTGAGATTGGACCCAAAAGTAGCAGAACCAAGTTCAAATCTGTCTTCAGTTGCGGAACCTCATGGAGTAACGTTGGGCTTGCCGCTTTCTCAAAGCCTAACCTATTCAACAGGGTACTGGTTGTGAAAAAAATGGAGAGAGTGCTATGTATAGTCTTGAGCTCCTAGAGGAAAGATGATGTATAAATCTAAGGCTTAACTGGAGAAAATATCTCGAACGTAAAGGTAAAGGCATGTAACTGCTGAAATCTCTCATCTACTTTGATTTTCTTTCTCGTAGGTGTGATGAAGATATCAATGAATGTGAAAGAGAGGAATGTGAAAATGGGGGCTCTTGTGTCAATGTATTTGGCTCATTTCTGTGTAACTGCACTCCTGGATATGTGGGCCAGCACTGCGGGCTAAGACCAGTAGTTGTTCCTAATATCCAAGCTGGCCATTCTTATGTGGGCAAAGAAGAATTGATAGGCATCGCTGTTGTTCTTTTCATCATCTTTTTGTTAATAGTCCTCTTCATCGTCTTCCGCAAGAAAGTTTTCCGGAAGAATTATTCTCGGAACAACATCACTTTAGTCCAAGATCCAGCTACTGCCGCTCTGCTTCACAAAAGCAATGGCATTCAGTTCAAAAACATGAGGACCAGTGGGGACAGCCGCAATATCTATCAAGAAGTAGGACCTCCTCAGGTCCCAGTGAGGCCAATGGCCTACACCCCTTGCTTCCAGAGTGAGTCTAGGAACAATTTGGACAAGATAGTTGATGGACATGGAGTGGAACATCAAGAGATGACAACCTTCCATCCTGAATCTCCCCGGATCCTAACAGCAAGGCGGGGTGTTGTAGTGTGCAGTGTGGCTCCCAACTTGCCAGCTGTATCTCCATGCCGTTCTGATTGTGACTCCATCAGGAAGACCTGGGAAAATGGCACTGAAAGTGAGCAACTTCCCCCACCTTTCTAGATTTTTTATTCACATTTCTTTCCCCATTGCCATTTTAGCCTCATAACAATCCTGTGGTTATGACTGGTACAAGGGTTATAACTGACCTGCTTCTATAGAGAAGTGACCATAGCTCAGAAGATCCAAGATTCAGTTCATAGCATCTTCAGATAGGCTTGGAAATATTCCTGCTTAAAAACCAACAGAGCCATTGCTGCTTTTAATATATGGGCATTAGCTCACCATAGTATAAAGCATAAGAGAAGAACAATCTAGGTTGGTGCAGCTATTTGAATCTCAAGCCAAAAAGCTTCTTTGGAGGGTCAGTATCTCCTTACAGCAGCTGCATCTTTTCCTGTGTTGGTACTATAGCCAAACAATCCCAGGAAAGATGTAGTTGAATTAATGAGGCATTGAGTACAATGAAATCACAGCACCAAAACAAGAAACCCAACTCATAAAACCAGCATTACCAATATAGCTCACCTAACCTCCAGGCCCAAACGTCTAGGAGTGTTTGGTGCCTTACAAAAAGCTAACAGGGTTGGGGCCATCTGGATTTCTGGAAGGATGCTGTTCCACAGGGCAGGCACTGTCACAACAAGATGATGTTGCTTGATGGAAGGGACTTGGAACATGTCCACCCTATAATACTGATGGGCTGAGCAAAAACAATGGGAGATAAGTGGTCCCACAGATAGCCTGGTCCAATAACATGTAGATAACCAGCACCTTGAGTCATGCTGGGACGCCTACTAGGAGCCAGTGCTGTTCGTGGAACAATGGTTTTAGTTGGGTATAACAGAAAACACCCAAAACGGTCCACATCACTGCATTCTGAACCAGCTGCAGCTTCCAAATGCTTTTCAAGGACAGCCTGGTTACAGTAATCCAAAAGGGAGGTTGTTAAGGCATGAATCACTGTGAGAAAGACCTCCAAGTACATGAATAGGTACAGATGGTATGATAGAGAAGGTGTAGATTGGGTTACCAGCTCAAGTAAAAACAGTCCCAGTCAGTTTTGACACATTTTGACCAGTCTGCTACAAGGATAACTAAAGCCCAGTTTCTCCCCAAGCATGCTCACAGTATTCCATGCAAGCTAGGAACTCTATCCAGAAGCTGTTTGGCAGGCCAGCACCCTGTTGCCTGTATCCCATCAGCTAGGACATACATGCAATGTACTGGCACGTATTCAGGATATGCCTACTACTTCTGTGGCATACCAATATCTACTACTGCTCGTCAGTCATTTAATCAGTGAGCTATCAGCCACAGATTAACTGAATGATCTTTTAATCATGTGACAGCCCTGAGATATAGCCACCCAAGCATATGCACAATGTTATTAATCCAGTAATTGGATTGCATTTAATTATACAGTTCTCAATCATGATAAAATTAGCAATTTGGAATCTTTTGTTTTTGTCCCAAATAACATGTCTTGCCCTATCATTAAAGGAATGTAAATAAATAGGTGTCACACATATATTTGGAATCATCTTCAGATGATATATAAATCAGCCTTTAGACTTCTCCAACTTGTGTCCTGGAACCTGAAGATTCAAGACATCTGGAAGGCACCACGTTGGGAAAAGCTGCCGTACAAAGAAAATAAATTTCTCAATTTGATAAATTTATTTTGTTTTTATATTTGTCACATTTATATAGCCACCCGTCTCACACAAAGTGACTCTGGGCAGCATACAACAAATAAATAAAACAGCAAATAGATAAAAAAAAACAATCCTTATAAAAAGATAAAAAGGAAGTATTAAAATGAAAATATTATCAAAAATTTTAAAATATAGAATATTTTTATTCTAATTTTAATTTAAAATCTATCATTTAAAATATAAAAATAAATAACAAGCAGCTGGCAGAATTTTTTCAACTTGCCAGAGCTACTGAGAACAAAATGTAAAGCTAACAGTCTGTTTATAAGACTTCTTAGAAGAACTTGATGCTCAGAGATGGGGAAGGGGGAAAGAAAGAGCTCGCTGCAAAGAGGCAAGAGCTGACTCTAAAATTCCACAGAGCCCCAGCATTTTTACCTCCTTCCTCCTGTACTGCACTTGAACCAGAACCAAATCATCTCAGGTGCTGAAGTCATATGAGAACATGGAGTCACAGGAGCACAAGCCATTCCTGAGGCTGTGCAAATCCTTTGTCTGAAAGTGCGTTCCATTATGAAAGTAGAAGGTCTTTTGACATTTAGATCTAGCAGATGTAATGGTGAGCCATTTCTGAACCAAGAAGTCCCATTGGATGTCATGTGATCTAAAACACAGGTCTGTGTATCCACACCACCCATTCTCTTCTCTTTTCCATGTGTATAGGCAAAGGAATTGATGATATGGAAGAGGTGACCTGTTTGTCAGGAAGCAATAAAGGCAGCAATTCTGAAGTTCAGTCTCTCAGCTCTTACCAGTCAGATTCGGGTGATGATAATGGTAAGAATATTAATAATTTTTATGTTATTACCAAAAAGGGCTTGGATACTAGGATTCTAGCAAATCTTTCTGTACTAAGTGAAATGTTCAATAACATGTAATTGCTATATAATATTGAATCGTTGTATAATATTGAAGCTACACAATTAACTTCTACAGGTAGTTGGGATATGGAAATCAGCTGTTGATAGCTTTGTACTAAATTTGATATATGCAAAGAATATCCCAACACCCATAACTACTGAATGTTATTGTACTGAAGGCTACTATCTTCGGCAAGCCCTCTTTAAAAATATATATATATATATATTTTTCTTTACACTACAGTTGCCATTAGGGAGTAGTGTGTTTAAAATTGCTGAAAAAATCTCTAGGAAAAGGATCTGAAACTCTGTAGCAAGGCCTACCTTGATGTTTCTATTCTATTCTCAAACGTTATATAAAATCACTGAACAAATGAATAAATCACATAGTTGCTATGATACAGACAATGCTGTAGCAGATATTTCCCCTTCTAAACAGATCTTCATATAGTCTTGGCAAAATAATGTTTTCCAAACCTCCACAGAGGGTTCCATGGGTAGGAGAGAAGATGCCTACTAGAAGAATCATTTCTGGAGCCAAGTACAATGGCCTGGGCATAAATCCATCTACCCTGACCTAAAATTTTGAGCGATTACCACATTTTGTGATATTTTTGGCAAATTCAATGTGACATCTTGAGAGATTTCACTCCAAGAGTGCCCAAGTGTTGCAAAATGTTGGTAGTTTTGAGTGTTGCAAAATGTTGGTAGTTTCAACCAAATACCATGTGAGACTTCCCACATGAGATTTGTTAAATGACTAACATTTAGATGTTGACATGCCTATTATATCATGTATGTTGAACTTCAGGTCAACTTAAATGTGCTATTGCTATCACTGCTAGGGTCTCTTCTGACATCTTATTTGCTCTTCTGCTTGTGGCACAGGATAGCATCTATCTAGTGACTGACATGGCCTTCCCTATCATTAGGCATTGGAAACATTTAATTCTGTGCTGCCAAAGAAGCATAGTATCTTCTTAGTTACTTCATTGAGTCCTGTATTTTTACTTCTTAGAAGAAAAGCAGGTGCTTATGGAATTTTGTTCCCCAGATGCTAAAATAATTGAATAGAGTTTTTAAAATGATAACAAGGCTGGACTCAGGAGTTGGAAGGACACCATTCATTATTCTCCTTCAAGCATGGAAAACCTCCTGGCATAGTCCTGGTGTCTGTTGTTTGTAGGCATGACCTGCCTCAGCAAAGGAGTTCAGATATGATAAAACGTCTACTCCTTTTTATTGTTTAGTTAACATCACATTGGCTTTCATGGCATTTTCCCATCCTGACTTCCATCTTCATTTAGCCATTCTTCACGTGCTCTAGTAATGCATATGGTTCACAAGACTAATAGAAAAGTTATCATGCTCCCACCCACTTTGTAATTCTTGGTCTCCCCATGCCAGAACCTCCAAGCTTATACAGAGCCATTGGACATATTTGGAATGTTGAGAAACTGCCAAGGATGCCAGCACAAAAGGGTTGCCATGGAAGGCTCCCATTCATAAAATGGCTGAGTAGAGTTTGCAGTCAGTCACCCAAAATTTATTTACACCCCCCCCCCGCCCAAAACCCATACTGGTTAAATAGAAAGGATTTGCCCCCAACCCTGAATTGGGTCCAGGCTTCAAAATACAAAAACAGTTTTGACCACCATGTCTACTAGATTATGCACACCCAGGACTATCTCCATCCTCTCTGTCTTTCTCTCCCACATTCTCACACAAAATTTCAGATCACCTGGTCAGTCATTTTCTTTCTCATTCTGAATCAACCATTCCCCAAATATTCTCCCACGCTAACACCCCAAGCACACTGACTCATCTTTTATCCTTTCTATTTCTATCCGTACCTTCTGTCCATACCTACTCACATCCTATTTCCTGGTTTCTCATCCTTCTACTTGGGTCAGACCCTCTTAGGTTTCTCTGCTCTTTCTTTCCATATTAGGTCAGTCACAGTTCTTATCCATCAATCAGCCATACTCTCATCCTCAAATCTCCAAATTTTCCATGCACTCACCTTCCCTTTCTTTTCATTTCCTTTTTCTGGGGAGTTGGGAATGGTTCAAAGGAAAGCATTATCTTTGGTGCTGGATGGGTGGCACTGCCCCAAACAGACCCCGTGTGCAATCTGGGGGGTGTCCTAGACTCACAACCCGTGCTCAAAGAGCAGGTGGCAGTTGTGGCTAGGAGGGCCTTTGCACAACTTCATTCCTAGATTGAGGGGCTCTACTCATGGTCACTCATGCCCTACTCATCTCCCGGTTGGACTATTGTAATGCACTCTACGTGGGGCTGCGCTTGAAGAGTGTCCGGAAACTTCAACTGGTACAAAATGCAAAGGCACAGACAGTTATGTGTGTTTCTAGTAGAACACATTACCCCTCTGTTCTGTGAGCTGCATTGGTTACCAGTCTGTTTCCAGGTCCTATTCAAGGTGCTGGTTTTGACTTTTAAAGCCCTACATGGCATGGGACTGGGTTATCTGAGGGACTGCCTTTCCCTGATGACAGCTGCCCATCCCACCACATCCAGAAGAGAGGGTTGGTCCCATTGACTGGGAAGCTACATTTGGCAGGCTCTAAGTGGCGGACCTTCTCTACTCTGGTGCCTACCCTATGCAATATTCCTCCCCCGAAGTGAGGCTGGCTTCATCACTTTTGACCTTCTGAAAGTCCCACAAAACCTGGTTGTGCCATCAGGCCTGGTGACCCCAGGGGACTGGTGAATTATTAAGGTGGCTCCACTATTATGTGAACATCTCTTCACCTAATATTCCTTCTTTTTAGTTTTGTTTGTATAATTTTTCATATTTTAATAATTATTATAATAATAATAGTTTAGTATTTAGTAACTAACTTTTTTAGCTTTGTTGTACATCACCCAGAGTCACTTCTTGTGAACTGGATAGCTATAAAAATTGGATAAATAAATAAATAATGACCCTCCAAATGTCTAAGATTCCCTGGGACCCTTTGTGGCTCAGAACAATTCATGGCAAATGTTTTGAGGTCAGTGCTTTGAAGCACTACCCACTGTCTTTTAAAACTATATATAACTAAATGAATACGTAACACATGATAGCATTTGTGGAGTGGTGAGTGTTTGATCTCCTGGGGTAGTGGTTATTGGGGCAAGGTTGAAAGGCAACCACCTCTCATCAGATAGCTAACATTGATAAGCAGGTGATCTCTGAAGGTCGGATTGTCAGGTCTAGTTGTTCTTTCGACAAGCATTTCAGCCTATGTATTCCTGTTCCTATTTTAACGGTATGAAAGAGATTTTTCTTTGGGGTATCCTTTTGAAATTCTTTTCCCGGTGTCATCACAGGATCACAGCATTTTGGAGGTATCAGTCCCACTGGTTTGGAAGCAGATCTGGGGAGGGATATTGGCTGGAGACATTACAGAGCCCTTTAGGCACTCTCCAGATGTGTTGGACTGCAATTCAAGATCATGTTGGCTGGAAATTCTGGGACTTTCAGCCTGAAAGGGTCCCCAGAAACCAGGAAAAGCAATAAAAGGACATATAAGGATTTGGGGGACTTCTCAATAAGTCTTCAATGTAACTGCTGTCCAAGAAGAGACAACCCAGGCTTGAGAATATTTATAGCTAGATCAGGGGAAACACATTAGCTGCCTAGATGGGTGGAGTTTGTTTGTCCATAGGAATGTAACACTGATTCAGCCTTCTTTCTGCACCAAGGGTGATGGTTTACCATGAGGAGCATAGGATCATAGACCTCAGCAATGGGCAATGCTTTGCATGTCAAAGGTATTGGGTTCAATATCCAATTCCAAAGTAGAAAAGCTACCAATTCAATGATATTTGTGGACCTTTCAAAGCTTTGTAGGTGCCCCTAAGAGCTTCTTCAAAAATTGTCACCAAATAATAATTTTTACCATGACACAATAATGGAAGAGGAAAATAATTAAATGCATAAATATTAACTGAATTTAATTAATTTAAAATATGTTTTATTTAAATTATTTTGTTCTTCTGCTGGCCCTGCATACCGCTTTGTCGTGACCTTTCCTTCCTTCCCCACACTACCCCATATACTATTAAAAAAGCTTCATTCCAATAATTGTTGCTTTTGAGTTAAAGGTTCAAGTTACAATCGATAATTAAAATCTACTGGTGATCCTGGAATAAATGCTAATCTAAATAAATAATTCTGAGCTAGATGAACCAATGATCTACAAAGGAGGTCTTATTCTAACATTAGTCTACTGGTTGTATTCTCATTGTTAATAATATGAAATTCTCTCTTTTGACACACTGATAAACCCAACATTGAATAAGTGGCCATCACTGGCTTAAAAGAATCTTAAAAGTAATTAAGGAACGGTAGCCATTAAACGGAAGCTATTTAATTAGCAATGTTAATCTGAGACTTCTACCATTCTTAAATGCTTCCCTAGCAGAATTTGTAGGTTTTGTGTTCACTAAGCAGTAAGAAGCAAGCAATCCTAGTGGGAAAAGGTTTAGCCAAAGACTTTTCAAACCACCTTGTATCATTCTGGTTGCCTCAAAGATAAGGACCACTTCAAAGGTAGCACTTAATCTCAAGAGGTTTTAAGCAATAATCACCTAGAGATGAGTCTCAGGTAGATAAAATCCTCTTCTGGTTCACTGAATCTTCAAGGCTGAATTTATGAACTTGTAGTAATCATCTCATAGGACCTTTTGAGTGTTGCTCCCATTTGGTTTCCTGTTGTAGTGGGAAAAAAAGAGAGAGTGTGTGTATGGGATTACCAGGAGTTGAAATTTTCTTAAATCATTGCATAACTCATTTGTAATTGTCTATCCTTCCTTAGTCCACCTCTTGCAGCTAATCTGAGATTACGTCATTGATAATCTTACAGCTCTGTGTGTAATCAATAAATACTAACTTGAGACTGTCCTTCCTTTCCTGCTTTCCTCCTCATGCAAGCTTCCATTGTGACTGTCATACAACTTGTCAACAATGTAGTTGACACAATAGAAAATGAAGGTATTTAATCTTTTTTAAAATATATAGATATAGATATATAAACTTTTCCTCCTGCACTGTTGTCTATTGTTTGTTGATTGTTTGTTTGTCTGGTTTTGTTCTTCTATATGAAAGATCACAGCAGAACTTTGTTAACTCACACTGACTAGCCAGGACTCAGCAAACAACTATTTTGCAAAGAAGGAAGATCTTGAAAGATAGCAATAAATACTGGTCAAAAGCAAAGTATCACCCTTCATTTATTATGATTACAGACATTAGAGAATTGAAGCCAACAAGGTTTTGTTTCTAATTAGTTTTGTCTGGTGGGGGGATAGACTTCCCAGACAAGTAGTGTCCATTAAACCTGAACAAGTGAACTAAATTAACAGAAAGGAGCTGGATCAGAAGATGGGAAATCATACATACACAGTTCTTCTCTGTTTTCAGGGATATTTAACATAAAGTGTGTATGTAGCAGCCTTAGCTTAACACAGTATACATTTATAGTTCCATACAGACCATTTTTTACAGTGTCTTACCTGTTTCACTCCCTCCCTTTCTCACTCACCCAGCTTCCTTCTGTGTGCTTTCACCCCTGGGGTCACATCTATACTGGGGAGAATAGAAAGAGGGAAAAATGCTTTTCTGGGATTCTTAGATTCTGGCACCTTTGTCGAGCTGTCTTTGCTGACATCTAGTCCACTGTCCAAACACTGTAGTCCTTTCCCCCAAGCAGGTCACTCTTTCCCTCAGGTCCTACTGGGCTCCAACTGCAGATTCCTCCTCCTTGATACACATAGTATTGCCAGTCCATGCTGTACAAACACAACTCCAAAAATACTGAACAATCTCCCCTTCCATTACTGAATGCTTCTGCCCTTTTATATATTTACAGCTAGAAGGCAGATGTTTTAATTAGGTAGGCACAAAGCTTCTTGACCTCTCCATGATACTGAACCTGATTTTGGTCCACAGGAAAAAACCCTTTAACCTTGAGACCCAAATCCATCAGAGCAACTCATCCTGCCACACATCCCCTTCCTTAAGATTCCAAGAAGGCCAAGTCAAGAAACAGACACTCACAGATTCCAGGAATGCTCCTTTGTTGTTTTAGGGTATATTAACAAAATCTAGAAAGCCCATTCAAAACATTCAGTGCCCCATTTTTAAGGATAATAAGGTCAAGGCAAGGATGGCCCAAGTCTCTCTCTCACACTTTCTACTTTCCCAGGACTGAGGACCTTTCCTCTTTCCTCTCCTCCTTCTCAAGGCCAGAGCTAAATTCCTCTACAGATAAGGCCTGGGAAGTCTACTCAAGCCTTGAATGCCCTTTGTTGTTTTCTTTGTCTTGTCTCCTTTGTGGTTCTGAAGTCTTCCTCACTCTTTCCCAAAGCTGATTCCTCATTTGAACTGCAAACATTGGTTTTCTCTGGGCATTTTCCCTTGAACAAATTTAGGAGGGCTTGCAAACTAACTTCAACCTGCTCCAACAGTTCTTTCTCCACTGGTAATGGGCTCTCTGCTTTTACACTAGCCCCATTTCTGTTGTGCCTTAACCTCTGGTTACTACTTATGCTTTTCCCTTCCTTGCTCAATCTCACATCTTGGGATTTAGGGTTATTACTTCCTAATTCCTTTCATTTGACTTTGTTAACAATAGCTGCTATGTTTCCTTCTCCTCTAGTCCCCTTTGCTTATTAAATGATAACATATTGAGATATTTGTGCCCACCACCCCATCACAAGGTAGATGAGCTACAATCCTCCAATAACGTATTTTGTGATTTATTGCTAACTGGGCCTTCACCAAAAGGGTCTTCCCCAAAATACATGTGAAGACTTGCATGCCTATTCTGGGAGAAACTCTAACAAAATAATGGTGAACACCAGTGTTCATGCTAGCTGTATCATTAAATCAAGCATTTTTATTCCATTGATCCTTGCTTATATATATTTTTTCTTTTCAGCTTAGCTGAACTTTGGAGATTAACTACCAATAAACTTTTCTGGGTCTCACTTGGGCAGGTTTGGGCTCTGTGACCAATCTTACTGCATATGATACATTTTCTCCTACTTATATCCCCATCTTGACTTTTTGCTGTTCTTTTTATCCTACTGACCTTCTTACTTAGTCTTCTTATGTTCCCCAGTCTCCACTTTCTTATGAGCTTCTCTTTTCCCTGGCGCTTTCTAACAACCAGCTTTTCCTTGCATTCTCTGTCCTTCAGGTAGCTAAATAATCCTCCATCAACTGAACTGCACAATTGCCTGTCTCTGAGTGGTGCTCTTCTAACCAGAACACACAGATCTTGGGGGAACCATTCTAACTTGTTCCACTATTTCCTCTGAACTCCTTTTCTCTGGTTGTAACCATTTACGACCTAGATCTGCCAGTCAAGCCCACAATTCTCAGATTCCTTCCTGAGCTACATATAGGCATTCCCTAAATTCTACCTGTATGTATATTTTATTACCTTATATTCCTGTAAGATTGTCTCCTTCACTTTGTTCCTATGGCTTTTCCTGTAAGGCTCAATGCTGACTTGGCAACCCATTCTGTTCTGCCCACGCACATGTGGTTGCCAAACGTTGTAAAAAAAACCTCAAAAAAGGATTCTGTGTTGTCCCCTCCTGCTAATTTTGGAATTTAATATCCTTAAGCTCTTCCCTGATACAAGGTGAAGAAGAAGATCTCATTCCCATATCTAGCACAGAAGCTGGCACACTTTTAAGAGCCACTAGCATCTCTTTAAATTCCTATAAAGAGTCTCCCTTTCTAATCTTCACACTCCAATCTCTCATATCTTTCAGGTTCCCCCCAACATCTTATCTTATTCTGGGTGTTGTAACATTAGCTAGAACATCTTTACCCCTGGCTTAGAGGATTCTTCCTTTGATTCCTCTTCTCTTCCTCTTCCCCCCAGACTTAACTGGGGACTCTCTCCACCATCATACCCTTCTACCCTGTAGGGAGTTTCTATTTGCTGTTCACCTTGCCAGGTGTAAGCGCATGCACAAGATCCACAATCCTCTATCTGTGCATCCTGTCACAGGTTGCCAAGGAAACCATTATAGCAAAATTCCTCTCATAGCATCAGTTCCTGCAGATCTTTTGGAGTATTTCAACCTATTTGGAAGTCAGAGGGGTGATAATAAGTCTTCTCCAACACATCAAGAAGACACCAGGTTTGGGAAGGCTGCCTGGGATATCAATCAACTTAATTTAGGACAGCGCCCTGTGGTAGACCTTCTGACAAAATCCGATGCAAATAATTCAGTTTGGAAAATCAGTTCAGTTCTCATAATCAAATTGGGTCCATTCAATTCAGATTTCAGAATCAGTAAAAAAAGAAGACATTTCCAGGTATATCCAACAGTATCCCAATCTATTTGAGGCAACAATTTGAATTGACTTTCCAATTCAGTTCAGAAAGGTAATTCACAGTGATCAAATCACCTTCGAATTTAATCTCCAAAGTAAATATTTGCAAAACTCTAATGAACATTTAAGGAGAAGTTTGCAAAGCTGTTAATATTTCCTCCCCGTATTTGTGGAAGCAGTTTAATCATCGGCAGATTGTCCTTTTGTGAGGGTTGAGTGTACTTCCAATCTACTTTCTCAACTGAGAGCTCAGTATCCTCACTAAGATTAACACTATGAATTTTAGGGTTTTTCCTCTCTCTCTGTTTCATGAACCAGTAATAATTATCATTGTTTTCACATTATGTTTGTAAAGGTAGTCACCTTTTACAGCCTTACCTACCCAAGAGGCAGAGGCTAAGAAATGGTTCTATGTCTAGGGCCACCATGAACATTTATTTATTTATTTATATTATTTATATAAAGCTTTATTACCACCTTTCCTCCAGGAACTCAAGGTGGCATGCAGAACACTCCCCCTTGCAATTTTTTTTCCCCCAAAGCAACAACTCTGTACAATAGTCTGGGCTGAGAGGAAGTGGCTGGTACAAAGTCACCCCATGAGCTTCTGTGGCCAGAGGTGGACGTGAACCAGGTCTATCCGGTCCTAGTCCAGCACATGAACAATTAATACCATGCTACATTACAAGAGTGAGATTTGAATCTGGGGAAGGGATCTTTCCTTTTTCCATATTCACATATTTTAATCCTTGATTCCTCTAGATGTGATCTTTTGGTCTCAGATTCAGAGCAGGTACAATGCAGTCTCAGGTGGGAAGAACTTCCTGCTTTGCTTGTACCATCATCTTTAGTGCTACGGTAAATAAACATGGCCCAGGAGGCTCCTCTAAGACCATCTTTGCAAAACCTTTTTCTAAAGCAGAATTAATGAGGGCTGTTACTTCAGAACAACATCCCCGGAATCACTCTAAAAGTTGTTGCTGAATTTCTGACGTAAGTGTGACACAAAGGGGAAATCACTCAATACATATGGAGTAGATCTAGCCACTGCATTTAAGTAATGTAATTATAATTACATTTAAATTAATTCATATATTTTATGCAGCCCTACCTCCCTTTTGGAATGCAGTCTCAAATGCAAAGTGCCACCTTTGGCTTGAAAAGAACTGAAAACTAATGTTTGACTCTACAGTCAAGACAGTCAAGAGCAGTGGTTGGCTCTATGTCATTGGATGTGTTCAAGCAGAGGATTGACAGCCAGATAGGTTTCTGGAGATGCTTTGGTTAAATTCCTGTGTCAAGCAGGGAGTTGGCCTTGATGATGTAAAAGGTCTTTTTCAACCCTATGATTTTATGGATCCCACTTTGCCCCCTCTTTCTGCATGAATGCTTCCTAATTGCCACCATACCAACTGAAAGAATCACAATAAAACAGAACAGAACAAAGTTTATTGCAGTGAATGATCAGGGCAAAAGAGAGAGACAGAAAGAGAGAGAGAAAATACAGCAAAATATCCATGTGCATATGAATGAATGGATCAATAGGTGGATTTAAGATAGTATAAAATTATCGACATAAAACCTATAAAACCTGTTGAGTTGATCTAGATTTATAAAGTCTATTATCTAAAAAACTTACCTATTTTATTTGCTCCTTTACAATTTTTGGTTGAGGGCACATAAGTCAGAAAAGTGGAGAAAGTCAATAAATTTATGACATACAATATTTGAGAGCATGGGAATATCTATCTGAAACTGAAGAGCAGCCTTCTCCAGCCTGGTCCCTTCCTTAATATTTTGAACTGTAATTTCCATCAGTCCTAGCCAACATCACCAGCAGTCAGGGAATGAGAGAGTTGTAATCCCAAACATTTCCAAAATTAGTAAACCTGAAAAATAATTGACAAGTCCCCACCCAGATGCTTCCAGAAAAGAATATTGTTTGAAACTACCTTAGTGGGCAGAGGCGTTGGTGTGAAACATTTTACACCTTGAGTCCTTGGAAGTACCCAAAGTAACCAATTAAATGAACATTTCCATTCAGAAATGTGTGAGACCTTGCTTGCGTGATTCTTGCTTCAACCCAGGAAGGGAAAGTCAGTGGTTGTATCTTGCAGAGCAGGCAAGTTAAGAGGTTAGTGGAGTTCTGCTGTGTTGTGTAAAGATAACCGTGGCTTGCCCAACCTGGCATCTTTCAGATTGTGTGAGCCCCTAAATGCTCCAAAGTTCAAGCTGGCATGGCCCCAAACTAAGAATGCACCATCCCGACACATCTAGAGAGTGCCAGGTTGGGGAGAGCCGCACTGCAACGAGTGACACACAAAAGCTCCTTGCACCTGGTCAAGAGAACGTTTGGAGTCTGTGATTTTGTTTTGTTTTTGTATAGTCAGGGCCGGTTCAGACAGCGCTACCTGAGCTGCAACCACTGGTAGGAGAGAAAGTCTCTTCCTCCTGCTAGCCTAGTTTCTTTACCCCCACAAAACATGCAGTGCACTCAGGAAACGCTTGCAAAAAGCCTGTTTATCTAATCCAACCCAATCCTGTCGGCTGCTCTACCCAAAAAAAAAAAATCCTGCTGTAGTCTTGCAAGTTTTCAACACTTGCCACACTACTTGCAACTCTTCCACAATAGCAACCCAACCATGCAATGTGGAAGTTGCTACACTGAGCAGATTCTTGCACCATTTGAGGCTTGGCCATAGGGAAGAGTGCCAAAATTCTACCCCTAGTTGAAATCTGGAAGGGGTTGAGCCCTTTCTGGCACCATTTCTGACCTGTTCCAGTTCTGCTTTTTGACTGAAGCAAAATCTGGTGGCAGCTCCATTCAAAAACACCCCCAGCAACAGCTGTCATTGCACTATGCATCATAAAAGTAATGAGGGCTACCAAAAGCCCACCAATAGATTGCACTGAGACCTTGTGTTTCACTAACCCGTTGCACAGCAATCATGCAATTTGCATTACAGAGAGAAAGACTTAAAAGAAAAAATATATATTCTGTCATTCTTTCTCAACTGCTGGTCTTAACCTTATGTATTTTTTAACATGTTTCTAGCGCTTATATTTAAAAACAGACGAACCATGTTTCCCCAGAATGACAAGGATCCTACTGGATATATTCATAGGTTATTTTCCCCCACTTGAATTGTCAGTGTCTGTTACTACCTGCCACTTCTCCTCTACCTTTACTGGCAGCTTAATAGAGGGATAGTAGGATACACTTATACTGCTGTAGCACGGATTACTAAATTTCTGCAGAATAAGTTGTATCTCAAATGATCCGTATAGAAAATGTTTTGCCATTTCTTATTATGGCTTGGAAAAGGTCAACTTTGAAAGTTTGGAGAGCAAATACTCATATCGGCCAGGGAACGCAACCTGTGGCCTCCGCCTCCTTTTCTGCAGCCCCTTGAATCTTCTCTGATTGCCCTACCAAATATTGGTTTCCCATCGTTTTGACCTAAGAGGCATGTGAAAGTTGTGGTGTCAGTCCAGAATCATTGCAACAGAAGATCCTGGATCCATCCACATGCAGAAGATGGTTCCGTTAATTTTACATCATTACCTCCACTGTAACCCTTGGCATCCTGAACCACCAGCCTCTCAAACGTTTTCCTAACTTTGGTGTTGACAGTACTAAGTGAGAAGGACTAGGGAGCTGACTTGAAATGGGGGAACACAAGGCAGAAGAGAGACATAGAAAGCCTTCCTTGTCCCTCATTAGCCAGTTAGCCATCCCATTCCTCAGATGGAAAGCTAGGGACAGATTCTGTGGTATTTGCTTCTAGTGGCCCAATTGACTGCCTTTCTATTCTGTTCTGTTCAGGTTGTTATACCGTGCCCCTCACCGTGGTATCTGAGCGTACTTGGGCCCAGATTTGTTTGAACCGGCCCTGAAAATGGTAGATTCTTAATTTTTTTTTTCTGTTTCACAGTGAGCAAGAAAGAAATACATCACAATCTTTTTTTAAAAAAAGAAAAGTGTATTGACTTTTGTGTTAAATCCAAAGTCAGTTTTGCATGTCTAATTCAGATAATTAAAGTCACCCATTCTATTCATTGGTGTAAAGTGCTGTTTCCATTTGTGTCTCTGTAAATCTGATTAGGAGAAAAGCAAAATAATGTTTAACCTTTAATTGAAGCATGGCTTAAAAGTAATTTTAATCATACTTTACATCAGACGTGTTTAGAAGCATATACCATAGTTTTAAGATGTTTTGCAGGGCTCTGTTTGACTCTGCTGGTTGCAGACTTGAGAATTTCCATTGTTGCTTTTTTTCACTTTGTATTTAACAGTCTCTGGTATGGATGAAGGACAGAACTACAACAGAGGTGACTTGCATCTAACTGCCATAGGGGGTGGGAATGGGTGACCTTGACGGGATCTTCAGAATGCTACTAATATACCTCATTTGGACTCAGTGTCTTGGGCTGAATTTTTATCTAGATTTTGCATGTTGGAGCATGTTGCAAGACATTTTTCCTGCTGAAAATACATGGGGATTGCCTTCCTTTTTATTTCAGGGTTTTGCTAGTCCTTTTTCTTTTTCTGCCTGTTATTTTGTTTGCCTATGTAATGTCTTTTCCCCTTCCTAGACCAAGAACTCGGAAATGAGCACAACTGCAGGAGCATGTTGACTTTTTCTAATGCCTCTATTGTGAACACTTTTTTAATGAAATCATCAATTGCCCGCATCTTCCATGAGCAGAATTAGACTTTCAGCAAGTCTGATTTCTTACTTCCTTTCCTTTCCTTGGATTTCTTATTTCCTTTACTTTAGAGATGGCTGTGTGGTGTCAGTTATTCCTGTGATGTGAGGTTGCTTTTCTTCACTTGGGCCAAAGCATGCTTGGCTGGGGTTTCATAAAAACCAAAAACTCTTCAGATGCATGCTGGCGATTTGCTTAAGCAACTTCATCCCATAAAGCCTCATATGCATGTGGGTTTTTTTGCATCTCCCTTAAAGATTATGCCATGTTTTCCCAACACAGTGATCTATTTCCTTCTACAGCTTATCATTGGGACACTTCTGACTGGATGCCAAGTGCGCGTTTATCTGACATTGAGGAGGTACCCCATTATGAGACAGCAGATGGCGACTCAACCCATCACGGGAGCACAAGGGAGCTTGAGACAGACTACTACCTTGGTGGCTATGATATCGACAGTGACTACCCTCCCCCGCAGGAGGAGGAGTTTTTAAACCAAGACCAACTGCCCCCTCCCCTCCCAGAGGATTACCCAGACCAGTATGAAGCCCTCCCGCCATCGCAGCCAATCTCCATGGCCAGCACATTGAGCCCAGATTGTCGAAGGCGGCCACAGTTTCACCCAAGCCAATACCTCCCTCCTCATCAATTCCCCAATGAGATGGACAGTGGTGGGTCTCAGACTGGGAATGAATTTAGTACTTTTGGTGTTGGCCCAGGACCAAATACGGAAAACAACGTGGCCAAGAAACCCTTATCTTTACACAATTCTCTGGATGCATCCTCCTCTGATGTTTCAGTGGGCTGTGGTTTTGATGACTCTGAGGTTGCCATGAGTGACTATGAAAGCATTGAGGAGTTCTCTCTGGAACACCATCAGGTTCACATTCCTTTTGTGGAGACCCATCAGCAGACTCAAGTGTGAAGGAGCTGTTTTCATGGACTTTGTTGCTGTTGTTTGGTCCCAATTCATAGCATAACTAACTGTTCTCTTTTGCTTAAAAAAAATAGAGTTCTGTATACGGTGCAGGGTGGAAATCTAACTGAACCCATTTTAAGCCTATCAAAAAGTTTGATGTTGTGCATGCACATTACAGAAAGGAAACTAACTATAGGTTGTCTCAGAAAATCAGTACCCAAGGTCATCCATTCGTCTTTGGAGTTGGCATTTGCTGTTTCTTGCCAAAAGACAGATTTCCTGGGGAAAAATAGTTTGATGACAGACCGACCCTTCCACTTCCCAGCATTGCTTGAGTGTTTTAAACCCTAGGCCAGTTAATCAGTAAAGGAAGAGATAGGTGGTAAATTCGTTCTCCCCCCGCCCCCAAAACCCCTTTCTAAATCAGTCCATTCAGAATTGCTGGTCCATTAAATGAAGTACTTCTACATTGCCCCATATGCTGTCTGACTACAGTGAATGTGCTCATAAATACATTATAAACCAATCTTCCTCAGCTTGATACTCTCCTGGAGTATTAAGCTACAATTCCCATAATTGCTAATCTGCATGCTCGTTGGTCATTTAGTCTACAAATTATGGGAGTTGTAATCTACCAAGAGGACATCCAATTAGGGATGGTCGTAACTCATGGCTGCAGCTCTAACTCTAAAACAACAGGGAATTGAGAGTTATTGGCCATCTTTATAAGCCAAATTTCAGGTGTCGAGATGGTCCCCTTAGTCCAGTGTTGTCCAAACTTGGCCACTTTAAGATGAGTGGACTTCAACTCCCAGAATTCCCCAGCCAGCCATGGCTGGCTGGGGAATTCTGGGAGTTGAAGTCCACTCATCTTAAAGTGGCCAAGTTTGGACAACACTGCCTTAGTCCAAAACATATGGAACTTGCCACTGAGCAATCAAGTCTTTGCTCTCATTTAGACAATGGTGTGTCAGGGTGAAGCTTGCACCTAGCTGACCGTGACTCAGGGCTGGTACCGCAGCTTTGACTGAGTCAGTAGAAAAATGGAATGGTCCTGGTGGGTGGGTCTGTTTATTTATTTATTTATTTGTGTTGGGGCTTCCCTGTCCTCTTCTGAGCCTGGATTCTTAGGATTCAGCAGCAGCAGCAGCAGCAGCATTTTTTTAAATTTCATTTTTAAATACCGTTTAAAGAGAGCGCCATTGTAGGTTTTGCTTTCTGACACAATTGCCACCGTGTATTTTAGGGCTGAGCAAAAGAAACCCCAAGCAGATTATCTTCTTCGCCGAGTATTTTTGCCACATTTCTCGTCTAATGCAGTTCAAGCTTTCACCGTGCATGAATGCAAAATGGGGAAGAAGATGACAGAAGAATTCAGCCAACCAGCAAGTGAACGGAACAAGTACATTATTATTGGTGGAAGGAAATCATGGTTCATGGATGTCCCTACAGGTCTTTCGTAGGAGTGTCTGCAAGGGGGGGGGGGTTGGAAAAAATCAAGATGGTGACTGCAACTATGCGATTGAAGGTTCATTCATTTTTCATGTGTGTTGCACATATGACACACAAAAAAAGGTATGACTTCAATCACATAATCACAGTTGCCATCTTGACTTTCACGGATCACCCCCTCCCCTTGCAAGCCCCCTGTCTCTCATAGTCTGTCTTGTTTCCTTGTCAGCACAATGTTGAATGAGTGCTTCCATCCAAACTGAGGTAGATTTTTTAAAAAATCCTTCCATTAAGTGAAGATTTTGTTTTTACTTGACTTGATAATTAAACATTTCTGGTGTCCTCACTCTAATCAGCACTTATTTCAGCCTCAGAGGATACTTGTTAATAAATCATATCAACCCAAGTGGTTCTCTAAAGTGTGCCATGTAATAAGCAAGGGAACAGCTTTATTTACAAAGGAAATCTGAATTCTACATTGGAAATTGAATGATTTGTTGATTACAACTCCCATTTTAGGCGATAAAAATATTGGAACTAATGGTTACATTGTAAGAAATGGTCTGGTTAGAATAATGTGACGTGTGTTAAGAATTATTTTTGAGCCAAGACATTACACTGCCTGTATGAATATTCTGAATAGTACAAACGTATGTGTGCTTCCTGTTCAGTGTTTTTTTTCTTGGACTTCACCCCCAAATATGGTAGGCATCCATTTATAATGCATTTATATAATGCTTGCTTTCGTCAGCCTTTCATGTACCCCTTTCAAAATATTTTGGGATGAAGGAAACATGTACTTGAAAGTTGTGTTTGCTAAGGATGCTAAGGTATGGAACTGAGTAAGAAGCTTACTCAACAGAGAAACTAGCTGATGTGTGGATTGGCCTCCTGAGTACCATGTGTGAGTGTGTGTGTGCATCTATGCACATATGCACACATACATGCACACACAGAAGAGTTGCCGTAGTAATCAACATCTGCTCCAATTGTTCACGCTCACAGCTATTACATACGTTGGGGTTGTTTTGAATGGATACCAAAGTTACGCATTTGAATTTTGAACTATTGTTCAGTTGCACTTATGAGTCCCCACACAGACACATGCATACACACACAAAGTTATTATGAAGTAATCCTTCCTGATTTTTAAAGGGAAATTTCAGATAATGCTTCTCTTGGACATTTATTGCTATTACCTGCACTTAGCGAGTTACCTTTTCCCCCCTATTTTCTAATAGTCTTCCATAGAAAATAACCTGAAAACCTTTGGTAGTTCTAAGAGGCGTTTTCCATTTTTCTCCTATGTAACTTGCTTGTGTATTCTAGAGACCGTTAAGTTTTAGGCTCTTCCTGTCTTGCCAGATCCTATGCAGTCACCACTTCCTTCTCCTGTCCTTAACCCCCCTCTTCCAGCAGCTGGCTGCTCACTGCCCCACTGAATCCACGTAGTTGCCCCACTTATTCCAGAGCATAATCTGCCTTGCTAGTCTCAGAATTAATTGCCCACTTATACACTCCACTATGTTTACTTTTGGGCTCTCTTGTGATCTGCTGTTATGTTTTAGCTTTTCATGTATAAACCATCCTAAATGATGTAGGCTAAATGCATTGGCCAGACTCCAGAAGATTGTAAACATCCACAGTTCAGTCACGAACACTTTTTCTGTGCTAGCATGGATTTCTTTGCGTTCTTTTGCCATGAATCAGGCTGAATTTTCCATCTTCATCATAATAGCAACTCATATGTCCATTGGTGTTGATGACATGGGATAAAGGATTAGTAGTAAACAAGATGCACATGGCCAAATTGCATTGAAGCCAATGGAGCTTCAGACAGTCTTGACTCAGCCATTCTACACATAGATAATTACAATCCATTCAGAGATTCAAAGATGGGGAAGCCTGTATTTCTGATTGCTCCTATACATAAAAAATGTCAGCGTATAATCAAGTGAGACAGTCTGAAAAGAGCTGTATGGCCAATTTTTTCAGCAGGTGGGGTTTTTTTGAGGAGAAGAAACGTTTGGTTAATGTGGAAGAGATTTCAGAAAATATCGCCTCCCCGCCAACAATCAGAAATGGGACATTTCAGAACTATTTCACTCTGAATAATGTGTAGCCATTGGTGTGTTAAGGAGGCAGGGGGATCAAGAAAGTCAAGATGGCAGCTTCAGTCTCATGGATGCATCTGCCATCTTGACTTTTTTGGTGCCCCTACCTTCTGCGGGCACCCTCGTAGCCGTGGACTGCTCCATTGCCTTCGGTATGACTCAGGTTTTGTTCTATGCAAAAGGGTCTTATTCCTTCTACTACATCAGATGGCAGGCTGGAGTTCACAGGAATAAATATTTTCCTTAAAAAAAAATTTACACTATAAAGCTACATATGGAGCCAAAAGGTCCAGACTCAGCATTTTCTCTTTGTTTCCTATTTGCAAGATGTAAGAATGACTATATACTATCGTGTGAGTCATATCACACTTGAAATAGTACTGCCCAGATGCAGTACTTACTACTTGTGTAAATACTTGGTACATAGGTAGGACTTGTGATCACAATTGCATACAAATGAAAAAAAACTGGGAGCATTGACTTCCACATAATATTTATAGCAAAAAGATTGAATTCTGTATTAATCTACTGGTTTTATTAGAAAGTTTTTCACAAGCTAAAGGTAAATAATTTCAAGATTACCACAGAGTACAGAAATCTTCCCAAACATTCAATGGGGCTTTTTAGCTGAACTGCACCTTCCAAATTAATTTCAAATAATTGGGAGTGGAAGAAGATCTCTTTGTGATTATGCAAAAATTGGATTTTTGGCATTTTCCTTTCTTTGCTCATTGTGTACCTCCAATACCATTCACAGTAAGTTTACCCATGAAAGACCATTATTTCAAGCTTATATCTTTCAAGGCTATGCACCAAACAGAAGAGCACTGAACATTTTTTTTTTTATTTAGAGAGAAAAGAGGCAGTGGGATGTAAGTAACTTAGTTTCATCTTATTTTTTTTAAAGAGCAATAATTTACAAATGTTGTATTACAGGCCATAACCAAATTTCACCACTGGCAGTGTTAAGAGAATAGTTGAACTGGATAGTGGGAATTCAAGCCCTCACTTAACATAGCTTAAGCATATCATTGAATTCTTACCAGAACAATTTTTCAAACCCAGGATAACTGCTTTTCAGGAAGTTTATTTGGGAAATCCAAGTTCTCCTTGAAGCACTGTATAAGAAAGATAATTGTTGTGTAAATTTTACCTGTTGCAAGCAGGCTGGTTTGTAAAGGATGTATGTTTTTGGTGTTAAAAAAGTTTATAAAATAATGTATATAATAATTTTGAAATTACTGGGCTTTTGTAGATATTCAATGCCAATCAGGTTGCTTTTAATTTTTGTTATTTGTGTTCATTTGTGTAAAGTCATCCGTGTCAGGTTAATCATGTAAAGTAAAATCAACAAAAAAGACTTCTTAGTTGCTTGAGGAGGTTCTTCAGTTTTCATTTGGAACAGCTGTTTTCTGTTAACTTCTGTTTCTGAGAAACTGCTTTCTAACTTTTCTTTCTTTCTTTCTTTCTTCAGATGAATGTGTTTTTTGTGCAAATGCAATTACAGACATTTTCTAATGTCATTTCTGTTGGCATTTAAAAGATTCCTCCATTATTCCACCCTATAACAAACTTATGCAAAGGGAAGATTATCACTTGAAATGAATCTTATCCCTTATTGCCTAACACATTGGTTGTTCATATTTCCTGTTGGCAGTATTGTCTTGTGTTATTTTGCTATTAAAAAAGAAAAAAAGAAAAAAAGTGTACAGGTTTGTAACTGCCAAAATTTGCTAAATTGATCGTTAAAACCAGTTTTCAATTAAAAACACACAGTTTTTGCTGACTCTTCCTTGATTTCTTTCATTGGGATACATTCTCACTTTACAGTAAAAGGTTCTCAGTGGAAAAGTTGACATGTTGTTACTAGTTGTTTTAGTTGTCCAAGATTCTGGAGGTCTCTTTGGTACCCTCAGCTTTTCACTCATTTTCTAGGTATCATTTCTCTCCCGCAGCTAGACCCTAGCTTATCTATGAAGTTAATACTTTGTATGGAAAGATCCTAGGTTTAGGCTGGAGCATTTCCAGTTGAAATGTTTTGATGATGGGAAAAAAAATACCAGGAGCTCATGAGATTTAATGATCTCAAGGTATTTTGGCCATTTAATCCATATAGGCACTGTAACCTCAAATTATACAGTAGTCCTAAAATGCTTTTGACAACCATGCAGGTGGCAAAGCTTAGCTGACTTGGAAGTTCAGTAATTTCAATCTTGTTTAGAACTTGGATGGGAGATTACTTTGGAATTCCATGGTTGTTGGAAGTCAATATCTTGGAAGAAGGTAGTGGTAAACCAAATCTGTAACACTTCTAAGGAAAATATATGGGAATAATCTTCAGGAGCCAAGATTGACAAGAGGGAGTACACTGGTACCTCGGGTCACGAACTTAATTCGTTCCGCGACCCGAATCAAATTTTCCCATAAGGTTCAATGTAAATACGGTTAATCCATTCTGACCCCTACGAATTTGGTCACCAACCAATTTTGGTCGCGACCTTAATCAAATTTTCCCATAAGGTTCAATGTAAATACAGTTAATCCGTTCTGAACCATTTTTTTTTTTTTAAACCACAAAAATAAGACACACAGTACAGTACAGTACAGTACAGTACACTATGAAGAGAGAGAACACTAACCTTGCTCGAGGCGACCTCTGGCGCGGAGGACAGGAAGGCGGGTGGGGAGGCGGTTATTGCTTGGAGGGAGAGTCCCCCTCCCTACAGGAAGCCACGACCATGTGTCACGGCAGGGAAAATGGCCACGGATCCTGTTTGTCACCCTATGCAGAGTTCGCGGACGGTCAAAATTTTGCAAACGGTGCTGTTCGTGACCCGAATTGGTCGTGAACAGAAGCGTTCGTGACTTGAGGTACCACTGTATTTATTTCAGTATTCTACATAAAAAGATTAGAAAACGGTGATATAAACCACACTCATTTCATCACCATTTTTAGTTTTAAAATGTTTAAAATTCACCAGTACCTTGGGAACTATGGATTCTTTACTCCTTGTTTCTAAGTTCTGTTTCCTTAGTAGCAAATAAGTCCATTTGAATTCACTGGCACAAAAAAGAATGCCCGAATTACATAAACAGAAAGTAAAGGATTACCATAAGCACGAATACACAATTTAAATAATCTTTCTGTTGCAGAATATTGGCCTTCTAATTATTTCTGTGGCTGCAGGTGCAGTCAATACACTGCCATCGATTGGAAGCATTTTCGTTAATAATAAAATAGCATTATTGGTGTGCATGGTTGTTTTTTAGGAGGTGCTGATTATTCAGGCTCAACAGACCAAAGAAAATAGGTCGAAGAAGCAATCTTCTGCAAACAATGGTATGCAGGGCTGAATAGCCCCATGTCCATGGAGATGAGTATTTAAATGAAAGCACCTTGCCAACGAAAGAATGAAAACAGGAAACATCGCTAATTTGGAGGTCCAGATTGTATCGTATTTCAAAAAATGCTCTTATAAAAAAAGCATCTGGACTAAAATGTTTCTCAAAGGAACATGTATTTTCTCACTAATTGTATTATGCAAAAGAGCTGAATCCATGTGTCTTCAAATATATAAAAGGATGTTTTCCATACTCAAATATATAAAAGGATATTTTCCAGATTTCAGTTAAAATCGGCCTTGGTGATCGTTGATTCTGATTTTCAGTACTGTCATGCCTTGCTGTAGAATTTAAGATGAGGGACACCCCAACAGACCTCCGAATACTGCTGATCCCCCACCAGTGACCATGACAAAAGCAGCATCATGCATCGCAGTGCAAGCCCTGCCCCTTTCATAAGAGTGGGCAACATCACAACTGACATACAAGAGGGGCCAAGCTGACATTTCATGGGTGCAACCCTGCTTTCATCTTTGCCTCCCATTGCCCCCACTACAGAAGCCACTGATCCCCACCTCCGCTTTAAAGTATTCATAAGTCAAAATCTGTGCACATATTTTTAAGACAAATGTACTACCCAAGCGAGCCCAAAACACTTCGTTACCTGAAAAGGAAAACAAGATGGCGCCCTTCTATTTTCCACACAAAGTATTAACTTGTCACTGCCATCTTCTGGATGGTATCTCAACTACTATGTTTTGGTTGATTTCAAAAAAGCTAAGCAAGGTTTGATCTAAATATCTGGATGAGAGAGAAACATATTGCCAAAAATACATGGACACGTCCCCGAAGTCACCATGTTCGTCTTGAGGACAACTTTACCTTTTTTTATTTCCACATTGCCTTACTAGCAGTTTGTTATTTATCACTGTTTGCAAAAGAGACATGAGAATATAAATTCTCATCAGTGTGGCATGGTTCAACCCGCTAATAATCTCAATATCTGAAGTGAAATTTTGTCAGCCCCACTTAGGCCACACCAAAAAAAAAAGAGCTCCACTACAGAAAGGTTAGAACTCTACTTTATTGAGATAGGCTATAATAACAGCAAATACTATCTTCCTTCCCAGGATTTAAATAATGTTTCAGCCCTTTTTGGTTAAGTAATGCTTCTTGTATACTTCTGTCAAGGCCATTTCCCTTACTCTCTACAGGTTGGACCAGTCTCTTTCTAGTAGGGTTAGAAGGGGAGCAAAATTACTTGATCTAATAAAATGCACTCTATTGTGGCATGAAGAGATAGCAGTGAATGAAATCAGTGGGTGACCATACTTCATAGGACGACAGTGTATACAAGGAAACATATTTGGGAAAGATGCATCTGAAATAAAGTGTACAAATATCAAAGATGTAAATTAAATTTATTGAAATGCATAGTCGTAGACCAAAAAAGCAAAGTTGTTTGGGTGTGTGTGTGTGTGTGTAAACATTTCTTAGAGTGTGTGTAAACATATCGCTTTTAAATAGTGAATCAGAGGGAATGTTATGTAGGAAATTGAATATTAAGAAAAGATGTATATATCACATTCTGAAAAAAGTATATAGTAGATGTTATAAATATAACATAAAGCCTCCTGTGAGTCAAACTCAACTCCTGGTGAGTTTCATGGACACATTCATGTAATCTCCTTGGCAACAATACACAAGTGGTTTACCACTGTTTTCTTCAGGGATGACCATGATAAACATTTCCAAGTATAGCCAACAGCCCTGATATATTCTAAAAGTTGTCCTCATGGGCATCCTCAGGAGAGAAGGGCCAAATGATGGATCAACATTATCATGCAACTGCTGCAACATACATATGTACATAAGACATCAGCACACCAGTACATATTAATAGTACTTATGACATGATATCATCACATATATGATGTCATCTGGCATCATTGGGGTTCACTGTGGATGGCATTGGGGGTCTCCCATCCAAGAACTAACAAGGTTCTACTTTGCTTGTCTTTTCAAGAGCCACCATGATTGACTCGGTACTCCCATCTAACAAATGTACAATGGTCAGTAGAGTAGGAATGCCAAATGCCTTGTAATTCAAATGTAAACAATAAGCCATTTTCTATCTCAGTTACCCAGAGAAATGAAGGAGTTTTCACTACATATTGAAACCACTTTCAAATTTGGTTAGTTGCCATGTCCTCTAATAATGAAAACTGGGGGAAGTTTCACATTAAGTCTGGCAAGAGTTTAGAAGGGGAGAAAAATGCACCACAGGATGGCAATGTCAGATCAGAAATATCTCAGAGCTATTGGAAGGCTAAACAGCTGTTCTAGAATACCAAGTCTGGGAAAATATGATTAAAAGGCACAATAGATTGCTTACATTTGTAGGAATAAGAATCTGATTTCTTCATTAGTGATGAAAGTGCATGTCTCTGTGTCTGAGGTTCAACGCATGCTAAAGCTGCAATAGATACTTGAGACAGAAATGCTGGTTTTGTAGGCTTCTGGGCAAAATACATTAAGCAGCTGTGATTGGATGAAAGCACTGCCCATCAAAGTGTGGTGATAATAAAGGTATTTTAATTGGAAAATATTTTATATTTTGGAGATGTTATTAGGTTATAGGCTCATAAATATCTGTTGAGCATGAGATAGAAAGAATGAAGTAATTAGATTAGGAAGAGTATTAAATGGAACTCATGCTGAAGAAAATTCAGCTATCCAAAATGGATAGCAATGTCAGTTCTTTCTGAGATTTGGTTTAGGTAGACCTGTTGAGCAAAAACTTTATAAGCTTTGACGTAGAAATGAGTTAGTGAATTGATTGTGTTAATACTGTGCCATACATAACTCTGTAGTCTTTTAATACTATGTTTAGTTTTTTAAAAAATTAGGAAAGTCTATAGAGTGTGGTTCCTGGAATTCTTTCCAACCTCTTCTCATGGCACAGAAGAGAAGGGGAGACTTAGAATGGAGGAGATAGGTTTTTTTCTGGATTTTTTTTTTTTTTTAATCAACAGCCCTAAGCTAGATCTGGCCCATTTTTCAATTTGGTCTTTCTTTTGACAGTTTCTCCTCATACACCCAAACTGGTGCCATTTTGTTTAGTTTTCAGAGAGTTGTCCTGTTATGGGTGGGAGACAATGTCTCAAGAGCCTTTACATACTTTCTAACATTTTCTAAGAGTAGGAATAATAAAAAGAGAAAGTTTTGAAGATAAGACTATGTGTTGAAGACCCCAGAAGAATAGTCTCAAGGGACATTTGTTGATAATCCTAAATAAAATCCAAATCTTTCTCTAATCTGTTAAGCAAATGGTTTAACTCAGTGGTTCTCTAAGTGTGGTCTGTGGACCCCTGGGGGTCCCTGAGACCCTTTCAGAGGGTCCTCAAAGACAAATAAATATTTTAACCTTTCTCAGTTTGAATTTCTAATATACTGTAACCCACATAAACCAAAGATCTTTGGGGTCCTCAATCATTTTTAAGGATGTAAAGAGGTCCTGAGAGCAAAATGTTTGAGAATCGCAGATTTAACTAAAGCAGACTCCAAAGAGGATTTTTTTTATATACAGCTATAACCCACAAAGTCTTTTTATTTTTAAATTAGAGTTGCTTACATTTTGCTGTAAAGTATTGGAGAAGTAGTCTGTAAAACAAAATCATACAGTTGGAAGGGGTCAGTTAGGTCTCAAGGCCAACCTTCGACTTAGTGCAGGAATCCCAATTAAATCATCTCCACCAGATGACCATCTCTGGTGAAAACATCCAACAAAGGAGAGCCCACCATCTCACTGGCTTCTACTGTTGAACTTGTTAGGAAGCTTTTCCTCAAATTCAACCAGTAGCATAATTCCATTATTTTGTGCCTTGCAGTCCAAGTGGACAGAGATGAAATCTTGTACGTCTTCTGACTGACGTTATTTCAAGTATTTGAAAAGTGCTCTCATGTCCCAATCCAATCTTTTCTTCTCAAAACTCAAATTCTGAATTATTTTAATCTGCTTCATAGGACTTAGTTTCTAATTCCATGATCATCCTTAGGGGACCAGGGGATGCAGTGTGAAGGTAAAACCTTCTCTTTGCAACTGGCACAATATGCATGATAACTGAATAACCCTCCGATAAGGGTTGTTTGTTATTTATGAATTGAAATTGTCCAATACTGTAATTAAGCAACATCTTTTCAGTGATTGGGATGACATGACAGAGGACCAGAGTTCATTCTTTCTCTCTCTCTCTCTCTCATGTTACGTATGTTACATAGGTTAGAGACTAACTCATTCGTTCCACCAAACCAGGGCATACAACATACACACAGAGAGCTCTATTTTGCTTTTCCAGACTTCACTTCACATATCATGCCTATTGAGCATGTTCAACCTTCATTGGAATGTTATTTATTTATCTATTTCCCAATGTTTGTCACCCATCCCAACCTGGGGGACAAAAAACAGAGGAAAACTATAGATTAAAACCAAGAAATAAAAACATGTAATTTGTAGGTCATTATCAGTCTTTTGAATGGGCCAAGAACCCTACTGCTAACCAGTGTTGCAACTTTAATGGTAAAGTTAAGCTACTATGATGGAATTGTCCCATCAACAGTCTAACCATCACATTTTGGATCAGTTGCAGCTTCTGGGTCATCTCCAAAGACTGCTCCATTTAGGGCATGTTACACTAATCGAACTGAGTAGTGAACGAAGTATCAGTTATTATTGACAAGGTATCCTGGAAGTTATAGGAAGAAGTCAGATTGTGTGTGTATGTGTGGATTTGTCTCTCTGTGTGTGTATTTCTGCAAACATTCAAATTTCTTCCAAGTATGCTTAAAATTTTTTGTTTATTTCTCTTAGCCCAGATTCTGTTGCAACCCAGGTTGATTTGACCCAGCCTGAAATTACGATTAGAAAGTGGGCTAGAGGGTCTTTAGATATAATTTTATTTAGACATTCCATACCATACAATCACTGCATAAAGAACACTCCAGTGACAGAAAATTGTCCACTACTGTCAGACCGTTAAGCACACAGTAATAGAACAATGACTAAAATGCTCTTTGGTTCTCATTTCTCTCCTCTAGAGAGCTTATACTGGGGTGGGATGAACTTTAGGAGCAAAACACAAATGACTTGAATGAATGAGTCAGTATACAAACTCTATGAATGCCACTTTAGAAGCCACAGACCCTTAAGAATGGAAAATATTAAAAATTTATGTTCTACATGAGGCATGTTGGTCCATATTTTTTTCTCAACTTTGGAGACCTCAACTCTACTAAAATACAATGTTTTAAAAAGAAAGAATCTGTTGCCTTCTCCCCATTTGTTTTCTTCCTCCTTTCCTCTCTCACAACATTCCTTTCATGCCCAACATTTGCTCAGCAGTTTAGAAGGACAAATTTATGAAGCAAATTATATATTCTGATAAAAAGGGAAGAAGGAAAGCATAGCAAGTGTCTTCCCTTTCATTGTCCTCCTCCTTTGGGGTATGTTAGGGAGCAAAGCTGCAGTATAAAGCTTCAGTAGCTCTAGGCATCCCGTTTTTCCAAAACGTCTCTAGGAAGTCTCATGCAAGAATGTTTAGAAGCTCTCTGAAGAAATGAAAACACCGGTTGTGACTGTAGCTTGGCTCATCGTGGGCCACCATTATTTTAAGAGGGAAAAGAAAACAGAAGACAGCAAAGTCCCAGGATCTGCTTCTATTAGAAATGCTTTCAATACACTATTTTTGAGTATTGTAGAAGCCCACTACATGATTGTTATGCATACTTGGAAATAACATTTTCAGAGTGATTGGAAAAGAGGATGCTCCCTTATATAGTGAGTGAAATCAATAGTCCATTCTTGCAAGAAATAAAATATTGGGAGAGAGAGGTGAACAGAATTTGAACCCAAGGAAAAATGTGGATGTGCAGAGGAGGATGAAAAACAAGGAGGCCACTAGACCAGGTCTAGATAGCAGCTACCAGAGATACTCATTGTCATGGAGCAAGTAACAGGGTAGCAATCCACCAAGATCACCCAAGGATTGGAAGACAGCAACCAGAGATAAGAAAGTTGACATCATCTGGAGGGAACAGCAACTAACTCTGTCCTCTACCAGCAGAGACTAAAACACATAAAAACACATCCAATCATACTAACCCAATGCCTGGGGGGAGATACAAGATTTTAATGCTCTTTTAGAGGCTGGTAAGACAGGATCCTACAAATCTCCTGGGTGTTCCAGAGGTGTTAGAACTGAGAAGGCTGGCTTCTTGGGTCCTGCTAGGTGATATTGCTTAATCGATGGAACCAGGAGCAAGCTGAGCAGGAGCTGAGTCCACCGTTGCCTGCAGGATCCAATGTTTTCATCTACATGATCAAAGCAACATTGCAGCATTGCAGCACTAGCTCCATGCTTTTCATATGTCTATGCAACATCTTGACACATGGACAAAAGAGGCGGAGCCCGTGTCATAATAGTGCAATGCTGCTTTCATTATTTACCCCTGTGGTTCCCTTGCTCTGCAGTTGGACTCATCCATCAGAATATTATAAATTCCTTGACTTATATTCCTTGACTTATAATTATATATATATATATATATATATATATATATATATATATATATAATTATCTCTGCCTCTCTAAAGAAGTGGCAGCGTTCATACATTGATAGTCATAAACCTGCATACCCACTAATTTCTTGAAATGACACTCAACAGCAGCACAATGGCGTAGGGCTTACAATTAAATTGCATGGTTATATATCCATTTTAAATCGTTTTTCACTTTTCAGCAATGGAGCATATTATATAAAGTTTGGCATTCACCCAGACTTTACTCCAAAGTGTAGCAATGTAACACCACCACTGAATATTTCAACTCCCCCAGTGGTTCCTCCTGTTTCCAGTAAGTTCAGAGCAAAATCCTTCCCCTTCACCTCCCGTCCAAACAATGCCTCCCTTCATTCACATACCCCTGATGCTTAAGGTAGACAATCTTTCTAGAGCTGGCAACTCTACTTTTCTTTTTAATGTAGTCTCCGGCTCAAAAAATAACCCGATTCCCAGCTAACAGCCATTTGGGAGAAGGGGAGAAATCAGTGACAGGCTTGTTAAGCTTATTGGCAACTTAATGCATCTCTCTGCCATCTTTCTGTAAACAAAACAAATCACACACAGAAAACTGCACTGCTATTATTCAGTGTGATACTGCAGTAAAATATCAGGTGCAATCTTGGCAGGCTCTGAGAGTCGCACAGATGGATTTGGAGGGTGGCTGTGCTCCCAAGGTCACAGTTCCTGAATCTTGCCTTAATGTAGTAAAGTTTCTTGTACTGGAAAATGTTTTAGATAGAGCCATCATGATATTCTAAGCCCAAAGCAGTTGGAAAGCAGAATTACTTTTAGAATTACAGCTTCAAAAGGATGCTTTGTCATTTCTTGGGTAAATGTGTTCATGACGGATAGCAAGTCTCTGCCGAAGTTTCTGGATTTTTAGTTTTAAACCCCCATTTTCAAAAGAACTGTGTTTGGAACTTCCTTTTTGAAAAATCTCTTTTCATTTTAAACAGAGAAAGAAAAATAGAAGGAGAAGAAAAAGAAGAGAAGAACAATTGCTTGGGGTTTAAAGGAATGATGTTCTCTTTTAGCACCATAATTGCTCTTTTACTGCATATTGTACATCAGCAGTGAAAAATCCTGTCTTTATACTTTTTGTGACCTTGTGTTCTCAAAAATCATTCCATTTTCTTGAAACAAAGGAGGAAAACTTTAAAGGGTTGGAGGCACACCAGAATTTGCAGAAATACAAAACCTATTCTTAGGAAGAGAGGAAGAAGTAGGGAACAGGAACCTGAAAGATTGATTGATTGATTGATTGATTGATTGATTGATTGATCCATTCATTCATTCATTCATTCATTCAATTTATATGGCTGCCCATCTCAAATTCATAATTTTTTCAAAGTTAGGAGAAGGCCACTCAGATCTAATTAGCTTAGCAACTAGGTAGATTAACAATGTGTGACTTAGACTCCCTATGTGTACAATGAAGGAGTTTAGCTCAACCTTCTGCAACTTATAGCATCCTCTAGATGGTGGATTTCAAAATATGCCGCTAGGAATTATTCAAATATAAATCCATCCAGATCATAACAGATTAGGGAAGAAAGGCCTAGCATATCATATTCCATGATAGACATTCTTTACTATCCTATAAAAGGGCTATATTTAACACTATTTTGCTACTGTTTTACTTCTATACCAAGATTTCCAGGTGTTAGCAGACAATCATTCATACTCAACTCTTCTAAGGGCTTGAGCAAAGTCTACCAACTGATCTCCCCAGAATTTACCAGGCTGTATTCCTCAGCATATGTATGTAAGTGTGTGTGTGTGTGTGTGTGTGTGCTGTAAGTTCCTTACTTACAAGAACCTCTTGTACTAGATATATATATAGATATATATATATATATATATATATATATATATCTCCAGCTGATGCAATACTGAACACATAGTCTTCAGGATTGGACACTTTCAGTCAGAAGATCACATCTTTTCCTACTCAGGATATGGCAAACAAAGAAGAAATCGTGTTGCTTTTAGAGTTAAGAAGGGTATAGGAAGGTTACAATGCAATCAATGACTAAATAATATTGATTAGAATTCGTGGATAACCCTTTAATATGACGATCATTCAAGTTTATGCTCCATCCACCGATGCAAAAGAAGAGAAAGTTGATGAGTTCTATGATCAAGTTCAATTTGAAATGGACAGAACACGCAAACAAGATGTGTTGCTTGTGATTGGAAACTGGAATGCCAATGTTGGAAACATGAAAGAGGAAACTGAAATGGAGCAAGAGACTTACCAATTTCTGCCTCTCCAATGATCTCTTCACATCTAACACTGTCTTCAAACAACCAAAATGATACCTCTATACATGGACATCACCAGATGGAGCATATAGAAATCAAATTGACTATATTATTGCTAAAAGGGGTGAAGGAACTCAATTATAGCATCAGAGACATGGCCAGGTGCTGACTGTGGAACAAATCAAAAACTGCTCATGTGAAAGATCCAAGTTAAGTTAAAAAGAAAAAAGCCAGTCAGTTTCCATAATATGATCTTGAACATATACCCACCCTTTTCAAGGAGAATATCAAGAGTCAGTAGAGATGTCAACATCCAAGATACCTTAGAAGTTGTTCCTTACTTACAAGAACAACTAGTACTAGAAGATGAAGTTATATCAGCACTCTGGTCATTACCAAATTGGAAAGCTACAGGAACTGATGGAATACCCACTGAAATATGGCAAGCAACAGAAGAAGAATCTGTCAAGGTTCTAACCAACAGTGGTCAACTGATTGGAAGAGGTCAATCTATATTCCAATACCAAAAAAGGAGACTTAACAGAGTGTGCAAACTATCATGCAATATCCTTAATTTCACATGCTAGCAAAATTATGCTTAGCATCATCCAATGAAGATTAGAGTCCTACATGGAAAAAGAGATGCGAGATGTTCAAGCTGGCTTTAGAAAAGACCGAGGAACATGAGACATTATAGCTGACGCACACTGGATAATTGAGAAAGCCAAAGAATACCAAAAAGAAGTCAATATGTGCTTCATCAATTATAGAAAAGCCTTTGATTGTGTCAATCACATCAAGCTGTGGAAAGTGCTCAGAAAAATGGGAATCTCAGAACATCTCATTGTCCTCATGAGAAATGTATGTACAAGTCAGGAAGCCACAGTACAGACAGAACATGGCAAAACAGACTGGCTCCAGGCTTACAAAGGAGTGTGACAAGGCTGCGTATTCCCACAGCCCTCATTTCTTCAACCTACATGTGGAATATATATTAAGGGAAGCTGGATTGGAAGAAGATGAGCATGGTTTTAAAATTCAAGGAAGAAACATCAATAACCTGTGTTATGCTGATGATTCTACCAATAGCCAAAAATACAAAGGAACTTCAAGCTCTAGTGCTAAAAGTCAAATGGACAGTGAAAAAGTGTGACTAAAATTAAATATAAAGAAGACCAAATTAATGACAACAGGCAGAACAACCAGCCTTAGAATTGACAATGAAGATATTGAAGTGGTGGACAGCTTCTGCCTGTTAGGATCAACCATCAACAGTAAAGGAACAAGGATTTAAAAAATACACCCCACACTAGCACTTGGTAGAGGAGCCATGAAGTCCTTGGAAAAGATATTCAAATGCCATGATGTGTCTATACCTACAAAGATCAGAATCATGCAAGCCATAGTATTCCCTGTGACACTCTATGGAAGCAAAAGTTGGACTTTAAAGAAGCAGGATAGGAAGAGTACTGATGCCTTTGAGCTTTGGTGTTGGAGAAGACTCCTGAGAATACCATGGACAGCCAAGAAAACAAACTGATGGATCATTGAACAAATCAATCCAGAGTTCTCACTTGAGGCACAAATGACTAGGCTCAAATTATCCTACTCTGGACACATTATGCAGAGATCTAGCTCTCTGAAAAAAGGCTCTAATGCTAGGAAAGGTGAAAGGAAAGAGAATAAAAAGACAAACAGCAGCAAGGTGGATAGACTCAGTTACAGATGCAATCAGTGCACCATTGGGAGTCTTGAAAGAGCAGGTTAGGGGCAGATGGCCATGGAGAAAATCTATGTGGTTGCTAGAAGTCAAAAACAACTTGATGGCATATAATCAGTCAATGAATCAGGGACTGATCCACAGTTATGCTCTCCAGTATGAACTCTTGCACCTCCATTGCAGATGGCACTGACTACCGACAACATAGCTAATGACCCCAACAAAGTGGTGTCAATCCAGATCATTCCCTTTCTTGCAAGGCTCGCTTGTTATCTTATGTAATGGAATGTGAGAATGACCTTGTAAGATGGGGGGAAGAGATGCTGCTTAAGGAATAATCAGATAAAAGGTGGGGGGGAGCTCCCAACTGAGTAATGGACATTGAAAGAAACTTAGAAAGGACCCGTGCTAACTACTCAAGCAGTAAATAGGGATGGTGGGAGTTTTGTACTTTCAAACCTGCAAGATTGATGTCAGTCCTCCCAGGAAACAGGAAACACAACCAGATGAGCTACTTCTACTTTATTGATAGGCTACATTAACAGGATCTTCCACATCACGTCCACATGAGTATACAGTGCATTTACCTTTAGAGTTCTGGATGCCAATAGCTTACAGGAAGTAAGGAAGGGAGACCAACACAAATCACAAAATGTTCTAACATGAGAGCATATAAAAAAAAAAAAAAAAGGAAGGTGTACCTGCATAGCTTCTGTAAGACTTCCCTTCCTGCAATTGGCTGACATAATAGCCAGTTGCTATAATTTGACCCCGATTTATTACCCTAAGAATTATTTTTATACTTGGATGCTGGAGGACAGCAGGGCTGCCTGTGCTAACCCTAGGTGCTAGTCAGATTTCTAATTAGGTAAAGAACTTTCAGCTTCGTGAAATTGGGCTTAATATCCACTAGCACATTTCATTCACAGCCTCCAAACATCGGATGTCTTTACTTGTGATTAATATTGATTTGCTGAATCCACACTACAGACGCCAGTAATTAGATGCTCAAATAGGCATTCAGAACAGGTATGAAATGTAGCCTGGAGGAGGAATGAAATCGACATCATTCAGGCACTGTAATTATGATTAGTCCATTAGAAACCAGTTTCTCAGTGCACAGGGCCTAGATGAATTGATTGTCACCAAGGACTCCCCTGCCTAAAATGAAACCTTTACCAGGGCTTGAAGTTCCTTATTTCACCATCATGCAAAAGGTTTCCCAAATTCAACTATGCTCGTTCCAATGACATCATGACATTACTGTCCACACCCATAAAATCAGGATGGTCTCAAAAGCAAAATGCAGCCCCCTCAAGCTGAAGAAAAAGATGCTGACCCAAATTCAAATGCATCTGGCAGTGATGGAAACAGCACTAGAAAAGAGAGGAAAAGTTCCTCTTTCCTATTCTCTTGCCATGACACCCTACGGAGATGTACATCAATCTGCAAAGTCCAAGGAGATAACAAGCTAGTATTTCTAAACTTGCATCGAGACCTCTGTGGATGTTTCAGACTCTAACTCAACTGCCCCCCCCAACACACACACAAGTTCCCAAAAGCTTGAAATAGAACCACTATCAAGTTAGGCCTTCTAAATCACAAGAGTGAGGTTAATTGGTATTTAACCTGCTTGGAGATCAATTTTAATTCACTGGGCCTGTTTCTCATTGTTGTCTTGAAATCATGTAACACTCTCCCACAGAGCAGAGCAAAGATGTCAGCAGGTAAACAAGGTCAACTTGTTTTATAGTATTAATTCCTATTAGAACCGTCTTTGTATGCATCTGAATATGTGCACTCGTCGTAGTTTGACCTCATCAAATTACAGGGAACGGTAACACTCGGTTTGTGTTCAGATAATTTGCTACTATTATTCCCATTTTAGCTACAGTCCTGCCTCAGAAGAGTCCCAAATCACCTTCACCCTGGACCACTTTCCTGGCAGGATGAAGACAAGAAAAGCTGCTTTGTAGTGAAATGGCCTTCTGCCCCTAAAATAAAGCCCATTATATTCTATGTTGTTAGGTATTTAAACATGAACCATTTAAAAAATGTTCCTGTTCAAGTGTCTAATAATATAAAATGCAATAAGCCTTATGAGATTTCAACAATCTAACTCCCCTTTGGGATTTCAAGCTCAAGATCTCACGTGAGAACGCCTGAGAGCTCATGAGATTGCGGCATTTTCATGAGATTTGATGATTCATAAGATTTCTGTCATTAAAAAAATAATAAAATAAAATCTATAAAGTATACTATCTAGTGATGTTATGAGCATCATATTACTGACACCTGTTTAAAGCAGAGGTTGTATCATCATCATCTTCATTATCTGGAGTAGCCTGCTCTTTTTCCCACTATAATTTGCTATGTGATAATATTATCCCATATTCTAGATTTGACCTATAGCAGACTTGCCCCAAAGATAGTCACAATTACTTTACAGCCATAGTATTATGATTATATGACAACCTTGTTGCCATTTTAGCAATATTGGGTAGACTACAACCTGTCTAAACCAATCTGCCTGTTAGACCTGTGAAACAACAAATGCCCTGAGATTCATGAACACCTGCAACCAGGTTCTCTTCTTCAGAAACTCTTCTCCCCATAGCCTAACTTTTATCTATACACAGTCCAGAAATCATCATCTTTACAATCCAAGTTCAGCAAAAGGTTCATTAGGAGTTATCAGAAATATCAAATCAATAGTTTATCCCTGGTCAAATAGTCCAACTTTATATTCTTTCTTTTTGCTCTGCACAATCTTGACCTTTAACTCATTCCTATGGCATCACAGGATTTGATCTTTCATCACTCTTTGGCATTCAAGGGGAGTCTTCAAAGCTTTCACCAGCCTACTTTGTAAACCCATAAAGAGGCATCATCCAGGATTTCTTGTCGCAGCTGTTCCATATTCAGATCCTTTTCTTGATTTGTCTTTTGTATTCCCATTTTGGTAATCTCAATTTTGTTGTCTTCCATGTCTTCAAACTCTATAATGTCTATGTCAGGTAAAAGTTTTTCCATTTTTTTCTCATTGTCTTCAAAAAGTTTCCATTGAAATATGTATCCTTTCTATTAGTTATTAATATTTCAGCCCATGTAAAAAACACTTTAAGGTAAGAAAAAGTTATAGCTGGCTTAGCCATTTTAACTCTTTTCTGCCTGGTCTTTTAGTTCCCTCTTGCAACCTTCATCAAGCCTCAGTTCCTAATATGGATTTAGTTCTGTTTCAGTTGCTTCCCACTGGTATATTACAGTATTTAATTATATACTTGTTTTTAAAATCTTACAGCAAAAATAACCAATATTCCAAATCTGTCTGGTCTCCCAATCTGTTTAAAACTTTCTTAAATCAAAATCCTTTGTTTTTCTTTTTGCCAATTGTATATTATTTTAAATTCTTGACATTTAAGACATTCTATTTAAAATGTCTTAAATCCAAAGAAGAAAGTAAAGCTCACCATGTGTCAAACTGAGCTTGCCGTTTTGAAGGTCTCTAATATCCATGAAGTGGTTAAATTGGACATTTCCAAAAGTGATTATAAAGTGAGTTCACTGGCTTTATGTTCTTTTGAAAGGACATTTGCTGAGAGCAAAGATGTCATCATCAGCTCCTGGCACTCAAACCCACAGGAGACCACTATTTAATTGTCTTTTTGCAAGAAGCTGCAATTCAGAGCACTCATGGGTGATCTCCCAATCTCTCCTTCTCCATTACTTGTACAGTAATGCTATCAAATCCTTGAAAGTTGCAAGCTTCATTATCCAGAATGACCATTTAAAATGATATCTCTATGTTTTGCTAACAAGGAGATATTCCAATTTTCAAATGATTTACTTACCTTACAATATCTCAGCTTTGGAGCTGACAAAGTGGCTATCAACTTGACCAGGTAGTTGACATGATTAATTATTCTACCAAAATGAAGACAACCAAGCATTGTACATGACTAGCTCATCTGAATCCAATTGTGTCCAATTATTGTGGAATAATTAATAACTATTTGTATATATTATTATTTTCAGGCATGATGGAATGACCATCAGCAAGGAATTAGGTCATACTGACCTTCTCTATAATTAATTAAGGAGTAAGGATGGCTCTTTAGCTAGTACCTTTCTGAATTATTTAAGATGGAAAGTTAGAAGACAGGATAGTCCTCTACCGCCATTTCTACCCCACCTTAGTTGCAGACACATTAGGCAACCTTGAATATAAGCGAACTCTATACATACCAAACTTCATCTGATAAAGCCTTTTTTCAATATTTAACAAAAATAAACAATTTGCCCTTAGCATTAGCCTTTGTACCAGATAAATAAAGATACAGATAAATATTTACATAAATACTGGGAAAGAGCCAGTTTAAAACCTCTTTTTAATTGTGGGGCAGAATCTTGAAAATTATGGAGTGGTAAGTCTAATATCTGTTCCAAAGACATAGAAGATAGAAAGGATTATTAAATATGTAATCATCTATAAAAGATTACATCTTCTTGAAGAAGAATCAGCATCACTTCCATAAACAGGATGGAGGGATTTTTCAAAATTCCTGAAAATATCAATAAGCATGTGGCTAGGAATATTTCTGTAGTCAATGTATATTACAACTTTTAAAAATTATCTTGTTGAAGTCCATCATTTGAGATTCCTGAATAAATGTAGTTGTCAATGTGATAAGAGGCCTCATACTAATTACAAATCAATAATTATTTGTAACCCAGGAAGCATTAAGCAGAATTAAATAGAGAGTTCCTCTATTGAAATGGGTTCCTTCAACACCCTGCCTTAATACCAGGGTTTTTAAACATTTTCTTAAGCAACTGGAGTTAGGAGTCAGAAGTGACCTCTGACCATGGATGAGAGCATGTAAAACTATGCAAATTCACAACCATATGTGCCAAGACATGTGTTATTAAGGTACAAACTCCAGAGCTTAATCTTCTCATTGAAAGAGGAACACTTGGAAAGTCCCTGAGACTATTCTACCATTTCATATGCAAAATAAAATTGATTAAAATAAATCCTAGGTCCCAAAGCAAAGTTGTGCAGTAGAGGTATTCATCATAAGTTCTACAACAATCATATAGTCAGACATTCATCCAGAAATAGTAGGAGCCAAACAGTTAAAGAGATATTCACATTTAAAAGCACTAAGCAATGGAAATGTGCATAAGTTCATGGTTCATGAATCAACATTTCAGTAGACATTAAATGGAAGCCCATAGCTCTTTTTGACAATTTTTTCTTCTATTGATAACTATTATTTCCACTGAGATTGGTATTTAAATTTCCTTTTTTTATCCAGGCAGTTTGTTTCTACAATGGAATTAAAAGACTGAATTACTATTGAGTACATCAATGTTCATGTTTGTTCACACTGACTTTAAAAAAAATGAATCAAAGACAGAATTATATAGCTATGAATCAAGCTATAGAAGATGCCATCAACTGTTCATTTTATGATACAGTTTTCTACCATTACCAAATGTTTCCATCAACATGCCTCCTTTAGGGTGTATTAGTAACGTTCTACTATGCATTGCCAAGTTGAATTCAGAACTATGGAGTTAAACAGTGTGTTGTAGATCATCTACAGCATTTCTCAACCTCAGCAACTTTAAGATGTGTGGACTTCAACTCCCAGAATTCCCCAGCCCAACAAATACACATAATTTTACTGAAAACCAGGTAGTACTGTTTCTTTTCTTTGTATGGAGTGGTGAGCAGATTTTCGTAACCGCAGGAGCAGTGACAATTCAAGCGACAGGATGCAGATGAAATGATTAAAATAATGGTAAAATTGCACCCATTCAGAACAATTTCAAGAATAAATTTTTGGAATTCACTCAGGCTCATTTTCCCAATGTACTGTTTAATGGCTTCCTGTGGCAGAAATACCCAACAAGGTGACAACTCCTAACCAACATGGTTTGATCTTGTACAGCTAGGCAAGATTGGATCTGATTAGTACTTGGATGAGAGACTACCAGGAAAGCCAAGAGCTGTAGTCTAGAGTGGGAAATAAAACACATGCCTACATATACAAACACCCTAGAAGAAGGCAATTGCAATCCACTTCCATTTTGCTGTTAAGGAAACTAATGGACAATGAAGTCACCAGGAATTGAGCTTGACCTGGGAGAGATATTAATTTACTCAAAGACTAGGTCAAAGGGGAACCCTGTGACTTCTTTTTGGCCTTATACCTATAGAAAAATAAGGTAAAGTGTATTTAACCTTCAATATTACTATTTAGCAAGAAGAAAACCACAGACATGGCGCTACGGTGATTAACATGGGCAATCAACCTGCTATTATTTCAGAATGGAATTTCATTTGCAAGGCTCTGGAAGATGCATAGCCATTCATGACTCAACCCAGCTTGACCAAGCATAGAGAACAAAGCTAAATATGACCAAACTGAAACTTTTCTAAGCTCTTCCATATACTGTATGTTATCAATCAAAAGACATGGTGGTGCTTTCTTTTTCAGGCAGTTGGGAAATTTAGTTCTGATATAGACAAAGCACTTTCTGTAAGCAGTACTGGATCCTGTGTTTGAACCCTCCATCTCTCCATTTCCATTTTAAAACTGGATGGTATGATTTGATTGGGTTGCTATTTGAAAATGAAAGCAATGCACAGGATTTGTCCATATTAATGAATGCAAAATGCTCTCTAGGAACATATTTCTAAGATATACATTGTATCTGGCTTATTCTGTAAAAAACAGAAGGTCAATAATGGGTTTACTGAGTCCTTGATTTGTCCCTAAACTGAAATTAGACTCACTCAGAAATCACCAAACAAGCACCAGCTGGTAGCAGATGCAGAGAGGAACTTTTCTTGACATTATATATGATCTTACATTGTGTTCCAGTTCTTTCTTGCTTTCTTGCTTTCTTGCTTTCTTGCTTTCTTGCTTTCTTGCTTTCTTGCTTTCTTTCTTTCTTTCTTTCTTCATTCATTCATTCATTCATTCATTCATTCATTCATTCATACACTACATTTATATAGCTGCCCATCTCTCACAAAGTGACTCTGGGTGGTGTACAACAATTAAAATAATAAGTGAATAAAAACAGGCATTATAAAAATATAAAAAGTTATTATTAGAATAAAAACATTATCAATAGATTTTAAAATATGCAAACCCCACAGAGAGAGCAGAATATCAATTACAGTGGAGCCGTCTAAGAATGTCTCCGGTTCCCAAAGACCCCCAGGCCTGATGACATAACCAGGTCTTGAGGGAATTCCTAAATGACAGCAGGAAGGGGTGAGCCTAACTTCAGGAGGGAGAATGTTCCACAAAGAGGGAGCCATGGCAGAGAAGGCCCACTTCCTGGGACCCACCAAATCCAAGTCCCTGGTTGATGGAATGCGTAGCATACCTTCCCTGCCACATCTTGGGAGTTCTTACTCCCAAGGCATCCATACTCACTGTTCATTAAAGAGATCATCACATTTAGGTAGAGGCAAGAAAAAACTACCTAACAACATCCATGCAGGAAGCTCAGATGTGTTCAAATGGTAATAAATAATCAATTAAGTTAAAGCTGATTGTACTGATTTTATCTGGAATTTTCTTTCTGGGATTATTGACTTCCCTTGTTGTTCTTTCTTTTCCCCTTTCCCAGAAATTTTTCTCTCTTGGGATGTAACTTCATTATATCCTTTAATAAGGAAAGGATATATAATAAGGATAACTTCCTTATCCTTTAATAAGGAAAGGTCTTATTAAAATGTTTCCAATATGCTGACTCCTGGTGATCAAACAATGGCAACAAATAAGTATTTTCCCCTCTAAATTAGATGCTGAAAAAGAACTGGGGGCGGGGGGGGGGGAGCAAAATGAGAAGTCTTAGGTGTCTAATCTGATACCAATCATAAATTCCTGAGGAATCCCTTTTTTTCTATTCACATGTGTTTGACAGCCTAAGCTGTTATTTTGCGTCTAGCCTTGGTTGGTGGCTTTGGGATCTACTGTATTGCAATAACAAAATTGTTCTTGCTTGCCTGAAGTATGTCCACCCCTGCATCAAAAAGGAAAAATAAACCATTATTCACTAGCTCTTTCATAATACTTCATTTGGCACTTCCAAATAAATATTCCAGACCTTCTTATTCTAGAAAATGTAATCTTTGCAGTAGCTGCACTCTCTACTTTTAATCAACAGGACTGAAATACACAAACATACAAACAATGACAGGGATATATTACCACAATTATTTTAGTCGATGGGCTGGCAGGTACATTGAAAATTAAAATAGCTGAGGCCAAAATCAGAAAACAATTTTAAGCACAAGGTCATTGGCTGATGTGAGAGAGTCATGTCCTGTGAATGGTAAATGTCAGCAACCCATTTTTTGCTCCTCATTGATGGGGCTACTTATGAAGCTGCCTTATATTAAGTCAAACCACTGTCCCCTCTAGATTTATAGGTTCTACTCAGCTGAGAGCTATTCATACAGAAATCTTCACCAGCGCTCTCCCAGTCAAAACCAGCCCTCTTTGGACTCACTTCTTTCCTAAGGCAAGGGTGTGCAGCTTCCATTGGCTTGAGATGTATATCAGAGCCAGTACACCATGCTGAGAGCCATGTTTCAAAGGCAGATAGGGTTTGATCACATGATCGGTAGCATCATGTTCTGCTCCCCTGGTTTACTTTTGATTTCTAGGAATACTCCTGGAATTCAGAGGTATTCTGGGAAGTCAAGATGATGCTTTGGGTTTCAGCACAAAGAAAGAAAGTGGAGGAGGGAAGGGAAGGGAAGGGAAGGGAAGGGAAGGGAAGGGAAGGGAAGGGAAGGGAAGGGAAGGGAAGGGAAGGGAAGGGAAGGGAAGGGAAGGGAAGGGAAGGGAAGGGAAGGGAAGGGAAGGGAGAGACAGAAATAACTTGAAGTGATTTCTTTGAGACTCTAAAGTGCATGTATTTCATGCAGCCTGAGATTTTATAGCCTAACTATAAAATACATTAAAACACAGGGCTCCTAAAAACAATCTTGTCATTTGGAGAACTGTACCAAATAATGATCAGTTTTATGACAGTTTTATTGAACAACCCATAGAAAACTTGCAGCAAAACATCCTGAGTGTTAAAATGCATTAGAATAAGGATTTTTCCATTCAGGAGGTACACTTCTGATGCCCCCAAAGAGAGTGAAGCCAAAAATACTGGCTTGTTTGGAGGTAGTGGGGAATTTGGGTGTTCTTGTTTTATAGTGCTTAAATCAATTGCAGCTGAAGCAGTTCATATCTCTTAATGATGAACAAAAACATCAGACAAAATCAACAACAATCGTTGAAGTTGGAATACTTTGTGTTCTTCATATCCAGACAGAGTTGAGTATGATGTAATAGCATATTAAAGACTGAACTGAAGGGGTGCATAACTTTCTTCTGACCTTTTCAGAGCAACTAAAGTGAAGAGAGTTTTGCAAACGGAAATTGAGTAAGGGCCAGTAGATGGACATGCATGCTGAAACAAAATTTGAAAAATCAAACCTTGTAGTGCTGTTGAATGATATGTCAGAACATTGATTCATCGTGGCCAGCATTATCCATTGCAGCAAAATTATTCTGAGGGCTCAAATGGAATATCTTTTCAACCTCTACTTGTGACTTTTTAGCTCAAACAAGGATGTCTCTGGAGGGAGCTCCAGGGGCCAACAGTTCAGAGGACCCCTCAACTGATGTTCCTCTCCTCTCCTTCTGGAGAAATGAAAATGGCAGAGAAGTCTGCAGCTTTCCTATTTTAAAAGATGAAAGAAGCAAAAAACTAATATTCCAAGGTCATTTTACAAGTACTATTACCAAATCTGGTAATCGACATTTTATATCTGTTTATTTGATTTTTTTCTTAAATGACGTTCTTTGTTTTTGTCCTATTTCTTTCAGTAAATTTCTTTAACCTATCAAAGTAATTTCGGATGTATATATTTCTGTCTCCTATGGTATTAGCTATCCCATCCAATTTTGTGTCATCTACAAATCTCATAAATATTTTCTTTACCTCCTCATCCAAATTGCTAATCATTACTGTTCTCTTCAATTTGTTTGAGCTTCTGAAGAATACATTCATCGACACCTGACACCCTGCAATTACTAGAAGATTTTAAAAATAGATTTGGGTTTACTTCTCCACACTTTTTGTCAATAGCAATGCATCCTTGCATTAAAACAAACTTCTAACTTAATTTTGTCCTTTCTACCAAGCACAGAGGATCACCAACTGATGAAAGAAGCAGCACCAATGCTTCAAAAGCACTTTATAAGTTGCAGAAAAGCAAACTCATGAATTAGGTTAAGCATGGGGAGAGGTATCAGCCTCACCTACTGAATATGCATTGGATGGCCGCTCTCCAGTGGCCTGTACAGGGTGGTGAAGTCCTTGCTGGGAAGGAAACAGTCTTGTGGTCTCCCTCCAGCCACTGTGACCAGTTTATGCAGCATTTTGCTAATAAGGTCACTCAGATGCACTGTAGCTTGGATTTCACATGGACAGAGTCTTTCGTGATGACTGGGGCATCCACATGCCTTGATATTTGGGACTCCTTCTAGTTTATGACCTCTGAAGAAGGTTCAACAGGTTCAATTTCTTTGGAGGTTCTGGGAAGTAGGAAAAATGTCAGTGGTAGATACCCCTGAAGCATTAAAGGCTTACTATACTGAATACTTTTTCACATTGACACATCACATGATGAATGAAAGAGTCGCTCTGCAGTGAGATGGGCGGTGACAAATTTGAAATCTAAATAAATAAAAATGACTTTATGATATGTGTGAAAAAAGCACCAAACTTTGGTGTTATTTGCTCATTCTGATTGCCTTTACATATCTGTAGGTACTATAAGAAGCTTTGATAACTTGCAGTGGCAAAGATTAAAACATTCACAAAATCCATGTACTTTTTCACAGGATTGTAACTGCATGCTATACATGTCATCTCCTACTCTCTGCTAGTTGAAAACTAAAAAGAGGAGGAGCTGTTATTCATCAGGCCAAACTCTTTAATCTTGGGATTCTAATTAACATTTTAATTAGCTCATTCTTACCTTTTTAGACAACACATTGGGATAATGATCTGTAACAGTCAGTATTACTAAGTCACACTATACATAGTAACAATTAGTCATAGTTGTACTAGCACTAGCATAATCCTTAAAAGATCATTTGTAATACAGGATAAATGAAAGTTCTATAATTAGGGTTTAGCATCTGGACATTTAAAGAATTGGAAAATTCAATTATTTATGGATCAATTCACACTTCCTATTTTCTTTTGTGGCTGAGCTTAAATTACAACTTGTGCCAGTGCCAACCCCACACCTTTACTGCTACACCATACGTCTTCCATCGTTATTCCTTAGCAGCTGATAATTAAGACGTGTGATTTATCTTTCAAGAGTGAATAAACAGACTTCTAGACTAATAACCCTGGATAGAATTTGTCTGATTTCCATCTAGATTAATAGCTATCACCCCATCTAATGGTGAACTCTGCAGAACTGGAAGGGTGCTGTGGAGTCCTTGGGGTTCTCTGAGATTGATTGTTTTCTTGCAAATGTTTCATTACCCAGCTAGGTAACATCTTCAGTGCTAGAATGGAATGGGGTTTGCTCTCTGTTTATTTTTTTCCTTCTGGTAGTTCCTTGATTAAGGTATTGTTTACTGCTTGTATGTCTGGTGGTAATCTTGGTGTTAATCTCTGCTTATCTGGGTGATGATTGCTGGTGAGGAGATGTTCTGGTCTTTTGTTTTCCTTTCTATTGTCTCTTTTGAATAGTGTGTATGTTGTTTATCTCTATGTGCCTGTTGATGACTGCCTTGTCTGAATACCAAGCTTTCAAGAATTCCCTCACATTTTTGGATTTAGCTTGGTCTAAGAGGCTGACAGTTTCCCAGTTGAAACTATGGTTAAGTCTGTCCATGTGTTGTGAGATTAAGGAGTTTTCATCATGTTTTCTGACTGCTAGTTGCTGTTCATGGATGCGCTCTGCTAGCCTTCTGCCTGTCTGTCCTACATAGTGTTTGTTACAGTCCTTACACTGTATGTTGTAGATGACTCCTGTTTTTTCTTCTTGGGCTACTGGGTCTTTTGGTTTGCTTAAGATGTTTGGAGGGCTCTAGTTGGTTTGTGTGCTACAGAGATGCTTGGTTGTAATAGTCTGTTGGTAGTTTCTGAGACGTTTCTGATATATGGCAGTGTTATCCTTTTCATAGCTTGTGTTGGTTGTGTTGTAGTAGGTTGAATGGTCAGGCACTTCTTGATAAAGTTGCATGGGTATCCATTTTGTTGGAAGATGTTGTATAGGTGGTCTGTTTTCTTTTTCTGCTGTTCTGTTTTGCTCGTTTGAATAATGTTCTTACACAGCTCCTCTTGTGGAAGTTTGGGTTGTTATTTTACTAATGGAGTACTTGATTAGTGTGGGTTGTCTTTTGATAGACTTGGGTTTCTAATTTGCTGTTGTTTCCTCTACTAATGAGGATATCCAGGAAGGGTAGTGTGTTGTTTTCTTCCTCCCTGGTGAATTTTATTCCTTCGAAGATGTTGTTGATGGTTTCATGTGTCTTCTCTAGTTGTTCCTTTTTTATTATAACAAAGGTGTCATCTACATACCGGATCCATACTTTAGGTTGTATGTGTGGGAGTGCTATAGTACAGTATAGTATAATTAGTATTCCTTACTCCTTGGTTTTTACATTACATCTGAAACCTTTATGTGTTTTTCCGCTTGATACAACATATTCCTAAAATGCAATTATCTATTCCTGTAAAATGCTCACAATCCCATAAACTTCACACTTTAATTATCTTTGCCAATGCCTGCTGTTGTGTCGTCACCCAAACCAGCCAACTTTGGCGCAAAAACATCCCTTGTCCCCTCCATCCAGCAAATGCTTTTTCTCTGCATTTTTACTTTTTCTTTTGACCCATGAAATCTTCATAGGATATTTTTAGTCATCTGAAGATCACTAATGAAAACATTTTGTACATACTGGTCATGTTTATTATCAGCATTCTCTCTCTTCCCCCCCCCCCCCTTCAATCACATAGCTATAACTAACAAATGGCAGGAAAAAAACCTCCCCCAATAAATGATTGAAAGTGATATCTTCGAGTGAATGACTCATTTGCTTATTTCTTCTGTAGCCGATGGAATATTGATTTATTTTATTTACTTAGAATGTTTATATGGCGCTCATTGATTAACAATAAACAAATACATTCCAAGCTCCTTAATTGTTATAAGGAAAGCACTTCACAGTTTATTCCACAATATAGATCTCACCATGGATAAAGCAGAATTAATTGTAGATGTCAAACTTATCTGTGATAGGACCTCCAAAATATGACCCATTGATGGTCTGGGGTAGACCGTGTGTGAATAGGCAGTTTCACATGTAACTTGGTCCTAAATCATGGAAAGTTTATATACCTCTGTGAGCACCTTGAATGGGGCTGGAAAGAAAACAAGAACCAGTGAATTTGTCCCAACACAGGGGCTATCATCTGAGGTTTCCATGGGACTGGGGTGACACTCCCATGGAAGTGACCTCACCCTGCAGATGTCCTTGATTATCTTGCCCAGATTATAAACATTTTCCTCTAAGCCACAGAATTGTAGTCAAAACTGGGAAAGGGAACAGGACAAAAATAGCCAGATATAATACAGAAATAACAAATTAGCAAAAAATGGGATATTAAAGATATAAACCCTCTATTCTAAATCTCATTTATAGTGCTATAAAATGTAACCCATGGCCATTCTCATTGCCTTCCTAAACCCATCAAATCTTTCCACAGTCCAGATTTTTTTCTTTTTCTTTTTCTTTTCTTTTCTTTCTTTCTTTTTTCATTGTCTCATTCGATGAAAGGGGGGGAATCTAGGTTTTCCAGTTCTGGGCTTGCAGAAATCCAGAGGATTATTAGATTGCAGCAAAGGGATACAAACACTGTTTCTTTTTTTAAAAAAAAGTTATTTTAGTTTATTTTGGTCTTAGACCAGAGCAACTTAAAACTGAAATAATAATAAAATTGATTTACTAATTATGTGCCATCAAATCAGTAGACTCTTAGCAACCGCATAAATTTTCTCCAGAAGGATCTGTACACAACCTGGTCCTTCAACTCTTCCAATGGTGCACCCATCACTGGAATTATAAAATGGATAGGTCAAAATTGAAACATAATATAGCTGAAATAATATACAAGAACACATATAAAGTTATATTAACATAAAACAACAATCATACTTACCCCACATGAAGCCAATGTTTACATCCCATCATAGCCAGTGTCCAGAACATGGCTGCATTATCTGAGATCTTTGCCTCCTGATCAGCTAATACAGTCACTTCATGTAAAAACTCTTCTGGTATCATGTGCCTTCAAGAGAATTTTGACTCTTGGAAACTTCCTGGGGAAGCCCCTGCAGTTTTCTTGGCAAGGGTTTCAGAAGTGGTTTGCCATTGCCTCCTTCCTAGGGCTGAGAGAGAGGGACTGGCCCAAGGTCATCCAGACAGCTTCATGCCTAAGGTAGGACTAAAATTCATGTTTTTCTGGTTTCTAGCCTGGTGCCTTAACCATTACACCAAACTGGCTCTCATCTTCTCATTGGGAAAGCATAGTTAAGCTGTTCCAATCTGAACATCTGATTGCTGGATATTTGTGCAGAAGCATCACTATACATTTGAATGGTAAAGCTGGTTTCCACACTTGCAAACATTATCTGTGTATAATCCTTGAGTTATATCATTTAATCAATAGCCAGGGAGGAGTTGTAGCAGAAAAGGAAACAGGAAAGTAGGGAATACATACAAAGAAAATAATTTGAGGCAATAATGATTTGAAGTCAAGTCAGTTTTATCAAGTTCAACTGCCACATCTAAACTCTACCATTAAATTAGGAGTTGGCCACCATTTGGAGTCAGTGGGCCCAACTGGAATTCAGAGAGCATGTTGTATGGACAGAATGGCTGCACAGTTGGTCAGGGACAACTGCAGAGGGGATCAAAAAAGGCAAGATGGTGATCACAACCATGTAACTGAAGTCCTGCCCCTTTTAATGTGTGGTGCACATTAAAAAGGGATAGGGCTTCAGTCATATGGTTGAGACTGCCAACTTGACCTTTTTAATCCCCCCCAATAGAAACCCTTGTGGGGGGATGAACTAGCCACAATACATCCTTTATCAGAAAGCAAACTATAAGGTTGTTTCTCACCATCTCCTTTAGTCCTTCCAGAACCTTCCTTATTCTGTAGCTTACTTTATCCAGGCAGATGGACAAATTTCCAGACCGAGTACGGGGGATTTTTATTTTCCAAAAATACCTTGCGATCTCATGTGGGGCCCAAGAGGCATTCTTTAAAGGAAGATGATTCTAGAAGGTTGATTTTATTTTGGACAGCTCCCATCTGATCCCTATCCTTGTACTGAATTACAGCTGTAGAGCAGAATAATCTACAGGCAATGAGAACAACAATTCTCATTAAAAAGTATTTTTAAAATTAGGGAAGAAAGTCTGTCCAAGATAGGCATGGGTTTCTGTGTGTGTGTGTGCATCTAAAAATTTCTAACATAAAATTCAGCACAAGGAGTCTGCCCTTCTCCAGAGATCTGTCCATGTGGCACAAGTTTGTTCCTGTGATTTAAATGATGTAACAAAGTTTAGGTACATGTTGCCACCTGAATCAATATAACATTAACCTCCCTTCTGGATCTGATCCAGAAGGGAGATCATAGATCATGATTGTTTATGACTCCATTCTTGGAAACAACATGCATATTTAGTCAATCAATGAACTGTCACAGTTTCAGTAATATAAAAATGAATAAACAAATGAACACTTTGCATTGATACTATCATCAAGGGGTAATTGGATCTCCAAGTACTCAGTAGCTTAACTTGGTGAGTCGGTTTATCTGGATTTAGACAGAGGTCATTTCTCCCTTAGTCCCTATAGCACTTTGTAACATTACCCAGCCATCATTATCCTCTTACTGCTATATTGGCACAAGAATGGTTGGATGTCTCTAAAAGATGTTTCACGTGACTAGTAGATCCTGCTGGAGCTTCCTTGGAATTTGCTGAATCATATAAACCAAAAATGGAATGGAATGGAATGGAGTTTATGTGAGGTCTAGTTAGTATGTGAATGTGAGGCTGCCAGGAAGTACTATGGCTAGAGTGACAAGTTAACAAACATCTTATATAAATTGAATATAAATAAATAAATAAATAAATAAATAAATAAATAAATCTCATAAGAAGACAGTGCCAAACCACTTTCTATTGTTGCCAAGAAAGCTACATTCATAACTCCATGAAATCACTAGACTCAATGGCCTAAATGGTCCCATTCAACTTTGTGATTCAATATCTGTAAATCTGGAGAAAATTAAGAAGTTTAAAGAAATATTTAGGAATAACAGCAGATAACAGCAACCCTCCTCCACAAAAATGCATTCATGAGGATTGGCTTTTTGAGAAGGAAAATGAAAAACCAACTGGGCAGCAATTTTTTTAAAAATCAAGCACTTTTTAAGAGGACTAGACTACATGCTACCTTACTTCCTCAATGAATAAATCTAATCAAGGAGGAGAAGAACCTCATCCTAGCCACAGATTGGATGTTTTGTGTTATTATAACCTTAAGGGACCATAAGACTCTTTGTAGTTTTAAATATGCCTTTCTGATCCGACTACAGAGCAGTTCATCCCAGCATTCCATCTAGGGCCAGATTAATGCTCCCCCTTTGCACTTACTATATAAATACATATCCTTCACGTCAGTCTTGATTCCTGATGAGTGCCTGGATTAGTTTCTGCAGTTTTCCTGGCAAGTTTTTCTGAAGTGGTTTGCCACTGCCTTCTTCCTGGAAGTGAGGAAGAGAGACTGGCCAAAGTCATCCATCTGGCTTCATGCCTAAGGCAGGACTAGAACTCACAGTATCATGTGAATTTCAAGTGCCTTTAACTGCTACACCAAACTGGCTCTCACTATAGTTCACAGGGCTGTTGTAAAGATGAAATAGAAAAACCCAGGTTTGCCATTTGTGCTCCTTTAGGAAGGAAATATTATGACTATGATAACAAAGAGATAGCAAAGAGACTTGCAAAAATAAGTTCTAATTAAACCAATGTTTCTCAACCTTGCAGCTTGAAGACGTGTGGACTTCAGCTCCCAGAATTCCCCAGCCAGCATGCTGGCTGGGGAATTCTGGCAGCTGAAGTCCACACATTTTCAGGTTGTCAAGGTTGAGAAACCCTGAAGCAAACTGTAGGACAACTTGCCTACTAGTTCAGTCCTGATGCGACATAGAGCAATTCAGGATGATTCGGTTTTTTTAGTTCACTCAAGTCTGGATGGAGTTGCCCAATGCTGTACCACCAGTACAAAGTCTGTGATGGAGCTCTTCCTTCAATATGTCATTGAAGAGTTGAGCACACTAAGCAATTGGTCTGCCTTAAAATTAAAATTAAAATTAAGCAGCGGCTTAATGACGCTGAAAGTTGCCGGCCAGAAATGGTCGACGCTTCAGCGGTTCGAGTCCAGCCTTCACGTTAACAGGGTGAGCTCCTGTTCCCTCCCCAGTTCCTGTCAACCCAACAGGTCAAAAACTCACGTGAGTAGACAAATGGGTACTCTCACTCTGGTGGGAGGAAAAATGCTGGTGGCGCCTTGCAAAAAGGAGTCGGGAGCAGTTGCCGGTAAGCGCGAAAAACCGTGCACCCGAAAAGGGCGCGAAGCAACGGAAACCCCGCCTCCTGCGCTCGCCAGCTGGGCTCTGCTCTAGGAAGGAGGCTCTGGCAAACCACTTCCGAAAAACAATTGCCTTGAAAACTGCAAGGACTCGTCCAAGCAGTCACTGCAGAGTCAGCAATGACTGAGCGCAGACAAAAAAAAAAAAACTTTGGAAAGTACTTAATTAGGAAAAACACCTTGGTGGGAGGAGAGGAAGAAAGGAGTATTGGATTCAGGGTGGACAGGTTCATTTGAAATCATAGTGGCTTTTCCCATCAATTGCAGCCTTCAGTGATGTATGGAGGAAAGAAAGAGAGAGAATCAAACATTCACTTGTCATTACAATCACTGCCCAGACTCACCTTTTCTTTTGTTTGTGATGAAACTCTCTTGCAAATGACCTACTGGTTTATTGTTGTTTCAAGGCAGCATCTTCTTTCCCATTCTTCCCTGATGTTTGTCAATTGATCTCCATTTAGTTTTCCTATCTTGCCCTTCTTTCTTTCCCAAGCCTTCCCTTTCTCCCTTTCAGAAGACATACAGTATATAACATTCAGCCTTTTATTTTGATTGAAGACAGTGTGTATTCAGATGTGCTCCTAGTTCTCTTTCCTTGTTCCCTTTTGAAAACCGCCAATTACTTAGCTTCTATTGTTTATTGTGGACAGTTGTCCATAACACTGTTGTATGTGTCTCTCTTTTTCCTGTCTTTTGTCTCCCAATTCCTACATGTTCATCCCAATTTGGCCCTATTTACAAATGTTTAGCATGGGTGTTCATATCTTTGCAGTGTCACCAGTGAAATCATAGCTAGGGGAGGGGACTCAGTTAAATTGCAGTGGCAGAAGGTCATCGGGAGCTTTGGGAAGAACTGCAGTATTGATCTGAATAAGTAGATGCTATAGTCAGAATACTATAGTTTGAAAAACCCAGTGTTGCATTCTAGAAGGTTGGATGTGTTTCATTGCTGTACAATGCTATACCTTTTCTCCTAATTTGTCCCATGCGCATTAAAAGTGTCAAGAGTGCTTAATTTTCCCATGCTATATAACTGGAATTTGGGTGTCTGTTTTTCCTGATCCACCATCCAGAATAAGAAATAAGTAGATGGGCTAACTCACCCAGGCTATCACAAGCTAGTTCTGGAAACATGAATCCAATCACAAAATAAGTTGGATGTTCCTTGTCCAGCTCTGATCCTTTCTGATACTGGTTTGATAGTCCATTAAAGCAGGGGTGGGCAATTTGAAATCCCAGAATTAAATGCAACCCCATCCCCTTTTCTTTCTTTCTTTCTTTCTTTCTTTCTTTCTTTCTTTCTTTCTTTCCTTCCTTCCTTCCAGCCTTCCAGCCTTCCAGCCTTCCAGCCTTCCAGCCTTCCTCCCTCCCTTCTTCTTCCTTCTTCCTTCTTCCTTCTTCCTTCTTCCTTCTTCCTTCTTCCTTCTTCCTTCTTCCTTCTTCCTTCTTCCTTCCTTCCTTCCTTCCTTCCTTCCTTCCTTCCTTCCTTCCTTCCTTCCTTCCTTCCTTCCTTCCTTTCTTTCTTCTGAAAGCCCCTTTCAACTGCAATTATCAAAGATCAGCAGCATGGTTTCCTGTCATTCTGAGGCAGGAAATGCATTAACAACTGTACTGTAAGTAGTTTTTTGGAGAGAGAAACTCTCCTTTCCCTTCCCCAAACATGAAAAATCCTGACTTGCCCTTAGTTCAATGAAGGTGTCAACATCTTCTGTAAAAGATGTAAAAAACATCTGCTGTAAAAAAAAGGCCAATAGCAAGTTAAGAACAGTAAGACACAGTACTGAAAATAGAGATGCCGATATTATAATGCCCTTAGGTAAATCAATGGTGTGATCTCATCTGGAATATTGTGTGTATTTCTGGTCACACCTCCAAAAGGATTCAGTAGAGCTAAAGAAGGTTCAGAGGAGGACAACTAAGATGACCAAGGGTCTGGAGCAGCTTCCCTATGAGGAAAGGTTGTGACATTTGGGGCTTTTTGGTCTAGAAAGAAGACAAATGAGGAGGGACATGATTGAGGTATACAAAATGATGCATGGTGTGGAAAAAGTGGAGAAGGAGGAACTATTTTCCCCTTCCCAAAATACTAGATCAGAGGTTACCCAATGAAACTGATCCCTGGAAAAATCTGGAGAGATGAAAGAAAAAACTTTTATACAACTTTGGAATTCGCTACCATGAGGTGTTGGCTACCAGCTTGGCTGGCTTCTGAAAGCAATTGGACCAATTCATGGAAATCATGGGGATCAATAGTTGTTAGCCTAGTCTGACTTCCTCTGAAGACCACCCCCTGGGAGACAAGTAGGCTTCCTTGTGTAGTTGGTCAGCCATTGTGAGAACAGACTGCTGGGCCAGGAGTCTGATCCAGATGAGCATTGCTGATGTTCTTATGTGTAATATGGTCCAAGTCACATTGCATTATCTTAGTATCCGTTGCAGTCCTTAAAGTCAACTTGAGCTATAAGCTGTTTCCTATGATATCTGGCAGCAAAGTAACACTGAATGTCTCTCAGCACACAGCACGGGGTCAGGTTATTTGTGGAATGACCAGCCTCCAATGGTTTCTGCTCATCCCACCTGATCCAATAAAGGGGACATGTGCCAGGTCCCTTGGTTAAAACAATGTCATCTAGTTATGCCGGTCTAGGACTACAATACAGATTGGATTGGATTGGATTGGATTGGATTGGATTGGATTGGATTGGATTGGATTGGATTGGATTTGGATTTGGATTTGGATTTGGATTTGGATTTGATTTGATTTGATTTGATTTGATTTGATTTGATTTGATTTGATTTGATTTGATTTGGTGTCATATCATGTAGCGGGACCCAGAAGACGTGCTTCCTCTATTGCAGTGCTTGCCTAGGGAACAGCCTCCCCCTGTATACTGCATTTGATTGGCCCTGACCTTGTTAGCCTTCTGAAGGCCCTTGAAAGCTTGGCTTTTCCCTCAGGCATTGGGTCAGAATGTGAGTTAAGCCCTGTGTAAAGTTGGTTTAGTTTCTTTTCAGATAGTTTATTAGAAGCCTGTTTATTAGAAGTACTGTTTATGTTTAATTATTAAGTTTTTTCTTGGTCACATATGATTTTCCCTCCTCCTCCTCCTCCTCCTCCTCCTCCTCCTCCTCCTCCTCCTCCTCCTTTTATATTGTGTTTTGTTACATTTTCATGCATTGTTAGCTATCCAGAGTCACCATACTGAGATTGGCGACCATAAAAATCATATAAATAAACAGATTTCAGCCAGAACTGCCATGAATGTTTCATTTAACTCTAATGTTGCACCCATATAATTTGCAGCAAACAAATCAACTGTGGAACTTATATTTACATCTTGGATACCAAGGTGGAGTGATGTAGGAAATGCCACCCTAATGCAATTGGCCAGCTGCCAACTGACAGAATTAAACACAGGTAAGCAATGTGAAATATTCAAATTGTTTTAGAAGGCCAAAATAGGAGATTGCAGTGCAGCAGTCAAGACGTATTGGTTGCGTATGACCCCCAATTCTTTTTAGCATCCCCAGAAGTCCCCCAGAATGGCATTGCTGAAGTTTGATGGCAGGTTTCCAGTACAAAACACAAGAAGTAAGATGTAACCAATTAAGCACCCCACCCCACCCCATTTTCTCCCCCCACTTGTGGCATGCCATTATATTAGCATTCTGCTCCTGCAGGACTTGGCTGCTGAAAATAGTGCTTAAAAAGAGGTCTTCTGACTGCAGTTGGACTCAAAAGAATCTTAAGCTTTACCTTAAGCGGAATACCATTTTCTTCCCTTAAAAAACCAGCAGTATCTTAAAGGTACCTGGTTCTTCACCGAAATTTTGATAACTAAAAAAAGACTTGATATTTTGTTTTATTCAATGGACTTTATTGGCCTTTTTTAAACTTCAGGATCACACAAAAGCAACAGCTTATGAATGATTCTGTTTGCTTTATTGTTGATAAAAAGCAGAGCCTCTGCCTCCCAGTTTATTGACCATAAATGCATAACACCATCTGTTCATCCAGGAAAATCTTCCAATAATGCATACAATTCAAATAAATTGAACTTCCTTTGATGGCTGATTACCAGTCACCTAAAAGTTGATGTAAATTATATTGAAAAGGGTCTATGTTGGTAAATGATCAGCTTTATATTTTAATATGGACAAGCTGATGAGAGAAATGAATATAGCATAATGATAGACTTACACTATGATTGCATGTAGAAGTTCTTGTTGGACGCATGAGTTCAGTGGTGTTGACTTTTCAGCCTTCATGACCCAGCAATCATCACGGACAGTGAGGTGTAGATAGAAAGTTAAGGATCCACTCTGTGTCCTCTCTTTGTCACTCTGCCTCCTCTTTGTCTATGAAATCGCTAACCTTGGATCACCAACCTTCTGCTTTTGTTCCCAGAGACTTGCTCTCTGATTCTCCTTCTGGTAGGATGTAGTTACCATAGTTAGGTATTAGGCTTTGTCCATCCTTAACACATATTTCCAGAAATTTCCTTTCTTTTATATTCATAAACCTGCTTCACTAATCAGTGCTCAGGTTAGATTTCCATTCTCAAAAACACTCATAAACACACAAATGCTTTCCCTCCTACAGTCCCCAGGTTCAATTCTGAGAATTTTCCGTTAGAAAGATCATGCTGGAAATCATGGAACATTTCCTTGCCTAATTGCTACTGCTAGTCAGAATAGACAATATTGGGCTAGACTGAGGAACATCAACATGATGTCTTAGAGAGGCAGGGAATCTATCACTTGCCCCACCCTGAAAAATACGGCAGTCAACTAATTAATTTAAAAATAAAAGAAGGATTTTATTTTTTAAAAAATGCCAAAATTACACAAGCTTGGCAAGTTTACAACATCTCAGGTGAAGATACCAAAATCTTATGAGATTTTGCCAAGATCTCATATTTGGGATCATGCATAACATTCTGCTTTCTCAGCCAAGATTTCAGGATGAGACTGCCCCAATCCACTGAGATTTGGTACTCTTGTGAAATTTGGTAGTTTGGGTTGGTTTTGTGCCTGGATCATGATGCAAGATGTGGGCAATGCTAACCCCAGATATAGATGAAAAAATGAAAACATGCTGAAGTAATTTAAGCCAGGTTCCTCTGATATTAAACAAAGAACTCCATAATTGACTGACAGAAATGTCCTTTCAGGCAGGCCATATTGCTTTCTCACCATGGATGGGTTCCATGCATAAACTGAAGTCTCTCCCCTTGTTGTTGTTGTTCAGTCGTTAAGTTGTGTCTGACTCTTCGTGACCCCATGAATCATATCACGCCAGGCCTTCCTGTCCTTCACTGCCTCCCTGAGTTTGCTCAGTTTCATGCTCATTGCTTCTCTCCCCTAGTTTATTATTTAAAAACAGTCTGAAAACATAGATCATGTACTCCAGAGATAGGGAAGCTGATGTCTTCCAGATATTTTATGCTATAATTTCTGTAAGCCCCAGTTCATATCACCAATGACCCTGGTAACTGTGCTGTAAAACAGTTTGAGGCCACCAGGTTTTCTTCAGTGTGATATCACCAAGAACCATAACAGTTTGGTCACATGGTACCTGTAGGTATCTGGGGGCAAGGGGATGAACAAAAGCCTAGTCTGGCTGGCAAGAAAAAGTTACTCTGAGATCTTAAGAACACATAAGACTGTAGGCTTATTAATAGTAAGTACATCCCTGATTCATCTTTGTAATGCCATGCTTGTGTCAATGCAGATTATCCTAGCTGGCCAAGGATGTCCACTCAAAAACACGTGTAAGCTGCTAGGGTTTGCATAGGGGTATTTTTGCTCACTTGACAGTGATACATACCAGCTTTGAGATACTGTGATGAATGGAAGGAAGAGGAGGTCGTGGTGGTAGTCAATTCTTGAGTCCTATCATAAACTTACTTTCAGATAGCATACAAAAAACAGAGTACAGATGTGGAGAGCATTGGCTCCTGATCTCTGTATCCTGGAATATTTTTTAAGATGCAAAAAGGAGTTTTTGTCTACCTCCAATCCCTATACATACGCATTGTTTCTGTCTTCCGTTAAATTCAGTTTTTGCTTGCAAATGATCAATGAGCTTCAACTTGAAAAGAAACTATGAGCATCTCTCAGTTGTCTCTGTTATGTGACAATATTTTTCCGATCTATTTTGCTTAATAAAATAGATCTTGTCTCTACTTTAGTCTGTGGTTCTGTCATTCTGTAGGTGGAGCACACCAATCTGAATCTAGTGAAGCGTAGCCTCTGGGATAATTGTTATAAGGGATTGTCTTGACCAGTGCTAAAATTAAGCAATTCTATTCCTATATTTCTCTCCTAGAGAATGTTCCAGTGAATCCCCCCTGACTTCTTCTGAATATATCCATTTTCTGACAAGGCAGACAGGCTGATGACTTCATGGGATGTAAGCTTTCACAATCTCATGCCTTCCAAATAGGTTGGGACCGCGATGACCAGAATAGTGCCCAGCTCAACCCACTTTAAATTGGACTCATGGCTTATTGAAAGAGAATTATCTGTGACTTCCAGGGACAAGATTATCCAAACCACAGACAATAAAACTCTTAGTCAAGTAACTAATCTGTTTCCCAGGAGACAAAAACAACTAAACACAAATTACTGTTATTAATAAACCATCCTATTAACTTTCCACAAGCAAGTGAAAATAAGCTATTTAACCAAACATTGAGGATGTAGAGGATTGAGGTGTTGGATGGACAACCATTTCATTGCACCATGATTTTTAATATTTATTGTACCATGCCAGATTTCTAACCAAGCTGGGTGTTATAAGAGTCCTCTAAAATATAAACAGACAAACAAATCAATAGGCTTTTTGATTTCTTGTGAAAAAAATAACATGCACTATGGACTAACATATTTATCACCACACAGACTTTAGTGGATCATAACTACTTCATCCCATGAAGAATGTCCTGTGATCCATGAAAGCTTAGGAAATAATAAAATCATTACTCTTTAAAATGTCTCAAGTTCCTTTATTTTTACTAAGGGGTAGTTATTACTGGTGGGACTAATTAGGAACATTTCAAAAGAAGCTTTCCAGCTCTTGAACTGTTGTTTCATTTAAAAATAGTTTGGACATATGGGATGTGTTGTAATTTCCTTTTCAGAATATCTTGATATCTTAATAAATTGAATATATCCTAATTATTACCAAGCTGATTGTTGGGGGTGGGGGGAATAGCATGCTTATATCAATCATTTTAATACACAATTGAGGATTGACTGAGTCATCTCATTCAAAACAGGATGTTAGCTGGTGAGGGAACTATGGGAGCCCTTGATAGGACATTTGGTGATTTGCAAAGGCCATTCTGCTCAAATTACATTTCAATGAAAATATTCCTTGTAAATTAAAAAAATGTGAATAAACTTCCATTATAAAATGTTTTCGGCAATAAAATTCCCACACCTACACCCACACATACTTTTTGGGCCAGAGAAATCACAGAAGTAGGGAGATATCTCAAGTCTCTTTTTCCCTTTAGAGTTTTTCATCATTAACAGATAGATAGCAAGCAGGGACCGGAGGGCCTTCTCCATGTAGACAAAGTTCTGTTTCTACCTCTTTTGTTTGGTACAAACCAGTACCGATTTTGTTTGCTGCATGGTGGATACGAACTAACCAACACGCAGCCACCGAATGGAAAGAACAAGAGGTTGTTAAGTGTTTTTCAAAAGTGGGAGAAAACTTAACCACAGATACTTGGGGACCTGCTAACTT